>NW_027397066.1:149571913-149639424 GCF_003265705.2 Callorhinus ursinus
TGTGTGTGTGTGTGTGTGTGTGTGTGTGTGTGTGTGTGTGTGTGTGTGTATACACCACATCTTCTTTATCCATTCATCTATTGATGGATATCTAGGCTCTTTCCATAGTTTGGCTATTGTGGACACTGCTGCTATAAATATTGGGGTGCAGGTGCCCCTTCGGGTCAATACATTTGTATCTTTGGGATAAATACCCAGTAGTGCAATTCCTGGTCATAGGGTAGCTCTATTTATAACTTTTTGAGGAACCTCCATGCTGTTTCCAGAGTGATTGCACCAGCTTGCATTCCCACCAACAATGTAGGAGGGTTTTCCTTTCTCCATACCCTCGCCACATCTGTCATTTCCTGACTTGTTAATTTTAGCCATTTGAGTGGTGTGAAGTGGTATCTCATTGAGGTTTTGATTTGGATTTCCCTAATGCCAAGTGATGTTTAGCACTTTTTCATGTCTCTGTTGGCCATTTGGATGTCTTCTTTGCAGAAATGTCTATTCATGTCTTCTGCCTATTTCTTGATTGGATTATTTGTTCTTTGGGTGTTGAGTTTAAGAGGTTCTTTATAGATTTTGGATACTAGCTCTTTATCTGATGTCTCATTTGCAAATATCTTCTCCCATTCTGTCGGTTGTCTTTTGGTTTTGTTGACTGTTTCCTCTGCTGTGCAAAAGTTTTTATCTTGATGAAGTCTCAATAGTTCATTTTTGCCCTTGCTTGCCTTGCCTTTGGCAATGTGTCTAGGAAGAAGTTGCTGCGGTTGAGGTCAAAGAGGTTGCTGCCTGTGTCTTCCTCCAGGATTTTGGTGGATTACTGTCTCAGATTTAGGTCTTTCATCCATTTTGAGTCTATATTTGTGTGTGGTGTAAGCAAATGGTCCATTCTTCTGCATGTGGTTCTCCAATTTTCCCAACACCATTTGTTGAAGAGACTGTCTTTTATCCATTGGACATTCTTTCCTGCTTTGTCACAGATCAGTTGACCATAGAGTTGAGGGTCCATTTCTGGGCTTTCTATTCTGTTCCATTGACATATATGTGTGTTTTTGTGCCAGTATCATATTGTCTTGATGATTATAGCTATTAAGATCTTGAAGTCTGGAATTGTGAGGCCACCAACTGTTTTTCTTTTTCAACATTCTTCTGGCTATTCAGGGTCTTTTCTTGTTCCATACAGATTCTGGGGTTATCTATTCCATTTCTTTGAAAAAAGTTGATGGTATTTTGGTAGGGATTGCATTAAATGTGTAGATTGCTCTAGGTAGCATAGACATTTTCACAATAGTTGTTCTTCCAATGCATAAGCATGGAACGTTTTTTCATTTCTTTGTGTCTTCCTCAATTTCTTTCGTGAGTGTTCTATAGTTTTCAGAGGACAGATGATTTGCCTCTTTGGTTAGACTTATTCCTAGGTATCTTATGGTTTGGGGTGCAATTGTAAATGGGATTGATTCCTTAATTTCTCTTTCTTCTGTCTTGTTGTTGGTATATAGAAATGCAAATGATTCCTGTGCATTGATTTTATATCCTGCCAATTTACTGAGTTCCTGTATGAGTTCTAGCAGTTTTGGGGTGGAGTCTTTTGGGTTTTCCACATAAAGTATCATATCATCTGCAAAGAGTGAGAGTTTGACTTCTTCTTTGCTGATTCGGATGCCTTTTATTTCTTTTTGTTGTCAGATTGCTGAGGCTAGGACTTCTAGTACTATGTTGAATAGCAGTGGTGATAGTGGACATCCCTGACATGTTCCTGACCTTAGGGAAAAACTCTCAGTTTTTCCCCATTAAGAATTATATTTGCTGTGGGTTTTTCATAGATGGCTTTTATGATATTGAGGTATGTACCCTCTATCCCTACACGCTGAAGAATTTTGATCAAGAAAGGTTGCTGTACTTTGTCAAAGGCTTTTTCTGCCTCTACTGAGAGGATCATAGGGTTCTTGTTCTTTCTTTTATTAATGTATTGTACCACATTGATTTGCGGATGTTGAACTAACCTTGAAGCCCAGGGATAAATCCCACTTGGTCGTGGTGAATAATCCTTTTAATGTACTGTTGGATCCTATTGGCTAGTACTTTGGTGAGAATTTTTGCATCCATGTTCTTCAGGGATATTGACCTGTGATTCTCCTTTTTGATGGGGTCTTTGTCTGGTTTTGGGATCAAGGTAATGCTGGCCTCATAAAATGAGTTTGGAAGTTTTCCTTCCATTTATTTTTTGGAACAGTTTCAGGAGAATAGGTATTAATTCTTCTTTAAATGTTTGATAGAATTGTCCTAGGAAGCCATCTGGCCCTGGGCTCTTGTTTGTTGGGAGATTTTTAATTATTGCTTCAATTTCCTTACTGGTTATGGGTCTGTTTAGGTTTTCTATTTCTTCCTGGTTTAGTTTTGGTAGTTTATATGTCTCTAGTGTTGTATGCATCCATTTCTTCCAGATTGTCTAATTTGCTGGCATATAGTTGCTCATAATATGTTCTTATAATTGTTTGTATTTCTTTGGTGTTGGTTGTGATCTTTCCTCTTTCATTTGTGATTTTATTTATTTGGGTCCTTTCTCTTTTCTTTTTGATAAGTCTGGCCAGTGGTTTCTCAATCATATTCATTCAAAGAACCAACTCCTAGTTTCGTTGATCTGTTCTACTGTTCTTCTGGTTTCTCTTTCATTGATTCCCACTCTGATGTTTATTATTTCTCTTCTCCTGCTGGGTTTAGGAGGCTTTATTTGCTATTCTTTCTCCAGCTCCTTTAAGTGTAGGGTTAGGTTGTGTATTTGAGACCTTTCTTGTTTCTTGAGAAAGGTTTGTATTGCTATATATTCTCCTCTTAGTACTGTCCTTGCTGCATCCCAAAGATTTTGAACAATTGTGTTTTCATTTTCTTTGGTTTCCATGAATTTTTTTAATTCTTCTTTAATTTCCTGGTTGATCCATTCATTCTTTAGTAGGATGCTCTTTAGCCTCCATGTATTTGAGTTCTTTCCGACTTTCCTCTTGTGATTGAGTTCTAGTTTCAAAGCATTGTGGTCCCAAAAATATGCAGGGAATGATCCCAATCTTTTGGTACCAGTTGAGACCTGATTTGTGACCCAGGATGTGATCTATTCTGAAGAAAGTTCCATGGGCACTAGAGAAGAATGTGTATTCTGTTGCTTTGGGATGGAAGGTTCTGAATATATCTGTGAAGTCCATCTGGTCCAGTGTGTCATTTAAAGCCTTTATTTCCTTGTTGATCTTTTGCTTCCAGGATCTGTCCATTTCAGTGAGGGGGGTGTTAAAGTCCCCCCTATTATTGTATTATTGTCAATGTTTTTCTTTGAATTTGTTATTAATTGGTTTATATAATTGATGCTCCCATGTTAGGGGCATAGATATTTACAATTATTAGATCTTGTTGGATAGACCAATTAAGAATGATGTAGTGTCCTTATTCATCTCTTATTAGTCTTTGGTTTAAAATCTAATTTGTCTGATATAAGGATTGCCACCCCAGCTTTCTTTTGGTGTCCATTAGCATGGTAAATGGTTTTCCACCTCCTCACTTTCAATCTGGAGGTGTCTTTGGGTCTAACATGAGTCTCTTGCAGACAGCATATCGATGGATCTTGTTTTTTTATCCAATCTGATACCCTCTATCTTCTGATTGGGGCATTTAGCCCATTCACATTCAGGGTAACTATTGAAAGATATGAATTTAGTGCTATTTTATTGTCTGTAAGGTGATTGTTACTGTATATTGTCTCTGTTTCTTTCTGGTCTGTATTACTTTTTGGCTCATTCTTTGTTTAGAGGACCCCTTTCAATATTTCTTGTAGGGCTGGTTTGTTTACAAATTCTTTTAGTTTTTGTTTGTCCTGGAAGCTTTTTATCTCTCCTTCTATTTTCAATGACAGCCTAGCTGGATATAGTATTCTTGGCTGCATATTTTTCTCCTTTAGTGCTCTGAAGATATCATGCCAGTCCTTTCTGGTCTGCCAGGTCTCTGTGGATAGGTCTGCTGCCTACCCTTGTGGGTTACAGAGCTCTTGTCCCGAGCTGCTTTCAGGATTTTCTCTTTGTCTTTGAGACTTGTAAGTTTTACTATTAGATGTCGGGGTGTTGACTTATTTGTAATGATTTTAGGGGGGTTCTTGTGCCTCCTAAATTTTGATGCCTGTTTCCTTCCCCAAATTAGGGAAGTTCTCTGCTATAATTTGCTCCTATATTGCTATAGGAATTGCTATAATTCTGCCCCTCTCACTTTCTTCTTCTTCTGGGATCTTAATTATTCTGATGTTGTTTTGTCTTATGGTATCACTTATCTCTCGAATTCTGCCCTCGTGATCCAGGAGTTTTTTATCTCTCTCTTTCTCAGCTTCTTTATTCTCCATCATTTGGTCTTCTATACTAATTCTCTCTTCTGCCTCATTTATCTTAGCAGTTAGAGTCTCCATTTTTTATTGTACCTCATTAATAGCCTTTTTGATTTCGAATTGGTTAGATTTTAGTTCTTTTATTTCTCCAGAAGGGCTTCTCTAATAACCTCCATGCTTTTTTCAAGTATCTTCTATGCTTTTTTCCAAACCCAGCTAGTATCTTTATAATCGTCATTCTGAACTCTAGTTCCAACATCCTACTACTGTCCGTATTGATTAGATCCCTGGCAGTTGTTACTGCCTCTTGCTCTTTTTTTAGAGGTGAGTTTTTCCATCTTGTCCTTTTGTCCAGAGAAGAATAGAAGAATGAGAGAAAAAAATGCTAAAAGAGCAACAATGACCCCTGAAAATTATACACTAAACAAACCAAAAGAGACCTGAAACCAGGGTGAAAAGAAAGGGAAAAAAAAAGAATATGTTTAGGCTGCTGAATAAAACAGAGCCACACACTAGATTTTGGGTGTATTTGTTGTTAGAAGAAACTGCCTCCCATAATTTTAAAGAAAGGAAAACTTATATACATACAAAAATAAGGGTAAATACGATGAAGGGATGGAATATGACTGAAAAGATTAAAATTAAAAAAAAAGGAATTGATAAGAAATTGGTTGAAAAAAGAACGAAGAAAAATTTTTAAAAAAAGGAGAGAATGTTATCAGGCAGCAGACTAGAACAAAGCTAACGGTAGATTTAGGGTATATTTTGGTCTGTTAGAAGAAATGGTATCCCAAAATTCTAAAGAAAGAAAAACTTATATACACAAAAAAAATAAGGTTAAATACAATGAAGGGATAGAATATGATTGTAAAAATGAAAATTAAAAAAAGATTTTAATACATAAATTGATAAGATTGTCATTGAAAAAGGAAAGAAGAAAAATTCAACTAAAAAAATAGAAAAAGAAAATTTAAAAAATTAACTTTGAAAGACTGAAGAATCATGGGAAAAAAGCCATGAATTCTATGTGCTGTATTCCCCTAGCACTGGAGTTTTGCAGTTCTCATTGATTGGTAAACTTGGTCTTGGCTGGATGTTCTTGCTGATCTTCTAGGAGAGGGGCCTGTTGCAGTGATTCTCAAATGTCTTGCTTGAAGTGTAATTGCACTGCCCTTGCCGGGGCCAGGCTAAGTAATCCACTCCGGTTTGCTCTCAGTAGCTTTTGTTCCCTGAAAGCTTTCTGTACAGCTTTAGAGGATGAGAATGAAAATGGCAGCTTCCCAATGTCTGGCCCCAGAGAAGTTGAGAGATCAGGGCCCCACTCCTCAGTGAACCCTCAGAGAAAAGAAGTAAATCACTCCTGTCTCCCTGGTCTCCAGCTTCACTCCATGCTCACTGGCTTGAGACCATGCATTTCTATCTCTGGCACACTATCCGGTTTGGAGTCTCCAAACCCAGCAGATCCCTGGTGCGCTCTTGTGCCACTCCTCCTGAGGGGGGGAAGGGAAGTCTCCCCAGATCTGCAGCTTGTTGAGTCCCAGCTCAAACAACAGTGGCCTGATTGTACCGTGGATCACAGTTATGGTAACCCCAAGCTGAAAGCCCACTCCTCGGCTCTGTCTTTGTAGCCAGCTTCCCCACTCCAATACCTGGGAGCTCTGCCACACTCCCGCACCCCCAGTCTTTCTGTGACCCCAAGGGTCCTGAGACTACACTGTCCCAGGGAGGGTTCCACCCCCCCTTCCACCCACCCCCGCTTAACCACTGTAGTGACATCCCTCAGTGGAGCAGACTTCTAAAAGTTACGATTTTGTGCTCCACTGTTCTATTACTTTATGGTAGCCAGCTGATGGAGGCTCCCTCCCCCGTGGTCTATCTTCCAAATATCGGTCTATCTTCCCAAATATCACCTTGGATTCACTTCTCCACACGTCCTACCTTCCAGAAAGTGGTCACTTTTCTGTTCATAGAGTTGCTGCTATTCTTTTCTTTGATCTCCTGTTGAGTTTGTAGGTGTTTTGAATGGTTTGAAAACTCTGTAGCTTAATTCCTGGGACCAGACAAAATTTAGGTCTCCTACTCCTCTGCCATCTTGCTCCTCCCCAGAAAATACACTTTTAAAGTAACTATGATGGCAAAGTATAGATAGCACTGACTAGTCTGTGTTTTTGTCATTTATTAGATTTATTAAATACTTTCAGTCTCTTCCAATCTAGCAGAGAATATACTTAATAATCTGACGGCAAATTTGTAAAAAGACTATGGTAAGATTTTTTGTTTGTTTGTTTCCTCTAAATCTTTAGCTCTCTCTGGACAAATGAGAGCAGAGAAGAGTGTTTTTTTTTTATAGACTTACAGAATATGAGATAAATACAATGCATAGTTTAGACAAAGCCAAAAATTATTATTTTATTTCACTTTCCCTACTAATTCTTAAAAAGATAATGCCATCATTTCATTAAAAGCAACAGATAATAAAGGTTTACAGAGTTATAATGCTAACATTTTAATAGAAGAACACTGCCAAACATTAGCATTCCACAAGGGGAAATTTGAAAGAATTAGAAAAAGAGACATAATTGATTTAGAAATAGCAATTTTATAAAAGCATTCTACAAAAAAAAATTTCTAATGGCAGTGTTCTAATATGTTGTTAAAATTATAACTGTGAGTCTTTTGCATGTTTATATGAGGTTACATTAATTTCAGGGTGTCATAATGAGTGTTGAAGAAATGAAAATTAAGTTTAATTAATAACTAGAATATTCTCCCTTCATTTTATTTGAAACTAATAACCAAAACATTTTACATCTTTTTTTCAAAATTCTCCTGCATTCTTAGAATTTAAAGTGTATATTATGTATATCAGATTTTTATTTTATTTTTATTTTATGTATGTAATGAGAGTTCTTAGGTGCCAAAACAAGTGAGTGCCCTCTCTTAATTTTTGTGAATGGGGTTAATTGAGGAATTTTGGATACTTCTTAGAATCTTTGTAAAGACTGGAAAAATAAACTTAAGTTTACATTTCTAAGAATAGCTCCCAAAACCAGGGCTGGAAATGTAATTGTCAAGTTCCAGTGTAAAATGAATATTTGGGCCCCTTGGTCAAAATGTACAGGAAAAAGTACCACCAAAGATACTGAAATATAAAGCCTTATGCCCTTCCTACACAAGACTTGGTGCATAGACAATGGATTATAGTTTTCTGGAAGAAGATGAAATCAAGAACTCAGGCCCCTCTGGCTGGTTGTGCTCTTAGAAATAGCTATATTCCTAGCCCAGATACCTCTTTTTGGCTGAGACCTCCTACTGGGTTAGCTAAGATACTTTTCTCCAGCCTGACACAGCATTTTTCCACTCCTCACACTTCCCCATTTCAGAATCTTTTTCTCCAGCCCCTTGGAAATGAGATGATTTTCTTCCATCTGCACTGTGTCATTTGACTTTTGCTTGGCACAGTTATTTGGGAAAAAATAGAACAACCAGGAAACATCTTTTTTCTTTCACCTTTTGTTGGTGAAATAAATAAAGGCTTGATTGTTACTTTTAGTTTGGCTCGTTGCCCTAATTTACCATCCCAACACCTGGCAAGTGGACATATATATTATTTTATGAAGTGTCTGTTTAAATTATGTTCCTTTTTTGAGACTGTCTTCTTATTAATGGGTTGTAAATTTTTTTATATATTCTGGATACGGCTCCTCAGTCAGATACATATTTTGCAAATATTTTCTACCAGTGTTTTCTTCACTGTGGGTTTTGAAAAGCAAAAGTATACAAAATCAAATTTGTCAAAAGTCTATTTGTTTATAATTCATGTAGATACCAGTCATTTCCCAATTGATTTACTTTGTCACATTTATGAAATTCAACAGAGCATATATGTGTGGGTTTCTTTCTAACCTCTCAATTTCACTGATTTATGTCTACCCATCTATGTATTTTCTGAAGCCAATACCACCTTTTTTTGATTACTGTAGATTTGTATTGTCTTGAAATCAGATAATGTATGGTCTTCAACTCTCTGTTTTTTTTAATGTTTTTATTTTTTTAGGTACTTACATTTCATATAAACTTAAAATTAGCCTGTCAGTTGCTACAGAGAGATTCCTCTTGAGATTCTGATTTTAATTTTATTGATCTATAGATTTCATCAAAATTGGCATAGCAACAATATTCAGTATTCTACCCCTAGATATAGGATATCTCTCTCATTTATTTAGTTCTTCTTTAATTCATCTCAGTGTCATGTTGCATTTTTAAATGTACTGATACAGGGCGCCTGGGTGGCTCAGTTGGTTAAGCGACTGCCTTCGGCTCAGGTCATGATCCTGGAGTCCCAGGATCGAGTCCTGCGTTGGGCTCCCTGCTCAGCGGGGAGTCTGCTTCTCCCTCTGACCCTCCCCCCTCTCATGTGCTCTCTCTCTCTTTCATTCTCTCTCTTAAATAAATAAAATCTTAAAAAACAAACAAACAAAAAAAATGTACTGATACATACCCATATTTATTACATTTATTCCTACATATTTTATGTTTTAATATCCCATTATAAATGGTAATTTTTATTTTATTTTCTAGAAATTCACTTCTAATACACTAGTGTTTAAAAATTTGGGGAAAGGCTAGATGTGCATGTTCTAGGCTGATCCTCCAGGGTTAACAACATAAAGTGTTTAATAGAAAATTTAGGGGTACCTCAGTGACAAGTTAAAGATTTTGCTATGTATCAAGTTGATCAAGGCAGAAACCCACAAGTTCTCCAAGAATCCTCCATAATTCACATATCTCCCATGTAATAGCAATCACCAAGTATTCTATAAATCTTATCTTCTTAAATATACCTCAATTCTATATGCACCAGTTTTAGCACATGGCAGTTTTCAAAGTTCAGCATCTTATCATCTCTTTCCACGAATATTATAACTGATTGTTATTGGACATCTCTACCTCTAGATTATAATCTTCAAATCCATTCTTCATACTGATACTATACTAGATAGCTCTTTCTAAATTACAATTCAACAATAGTATTATATACCTGTTCTATTGCATTTATAATTATGCAGTTATTTTTTTTTAAGTTTTTATTTAAATTCCAGTTAGTTAACATATAGTGTAATATTAGTTTTAGGAATAGAATTTTGTGGTTCATCACTTACATACAACACCCAGTGCTAATCACAACAAGTGCCCTCCTTAATGCCCATCACCCATTTAGCCCATTCCCCAGCCCACCTCCCCTCCAACAATCCTCAGTTTGTTCTCTATAATTAAGAGTCTGTTTTATGTTCTGCCTGTCTCTTTATTTTTTCTCCATGTTTCTCTGTTTCATTTCTTAAATTCCACATATGAATGGGGTCATATGGTATGTCTTTCTCTGACTGACTTATTTCACTTTGCACAATACTCTCTAACTCCATCCATGTCACTGCAAATGGCAAGATTTCATTCCTTTTGATGGCTTGAGTAATATTCCATTGTGTGTGTGTGTGTGTGTGTGTGTGTGTGTGTGTGTGTGTGTGTATACCACCTCTTGTTTTTCCATTCATCAGTTGATGGACACTTGAACTGTTTCCATAATTTGGCTATTGTTGCTAATGCTGCTATAAACATCTGGGCACATGTGTCCCTTTGAATCAGCACATAAGGGTTTCTTAAACTGAAGTTATATATAGACTGCTTGGGAAGGAAAATAATATTTAACAGAATAAAATAATTTTAACTCCTATTTACATCCTTACAGATTATAAAACCAAAGAAGTTTAATAAATTATAAACCAGCCTTGTGCAAGACTGTTGAATCACAGATCTGTACCTCTGAAACAAATAATGCAATATATGTTAAGAAAAAAAAAGAAGAGGAAGAAGATAGCAGGAGGGGAAGAATGAAGGGGGGTAAATCGGAGGGGGAGACGAACCAGGAGAGGTGATGGACTCTGAAAAACAAACTGAGGGTTCTAGAGGGGAGGGGGTGGGGGGATGGATTAGCCTGGTGATGGGTATTAAAGAGGGCACGTTCTGCGTGGAGCACTGGGTGTTATGCACAAACAATGAATCATTGAACACTATATCAAAAACTAATGATGTAATATATGGTGATTAACATAACAATAAAAATTTTAAAATAAAAAAATTATGAACCAGCCTAAGAAACCAATATAATTATATTAATATTTTTTAATGCTATGATTAATGTTGCTTTCCTGACTAATGAGCGTAAAATACGAATTTGGTATGAATGGATATAATATCAATTGTTTTAATTTTAAAATATTAACTTACATGATCTTTATGACCATTCAATAATTTAATCACTTGTCTTTATTACAGTAAATGTGAAAATTCCAGACCCACCCCAAATACTTATAACTTGTAGTCTTCACTTTAAACAAATGTTGAATTTATGGAATTAATTCTGCTGTTCTCCATAAGCTTACACAATAAACATGGTACTATTTGCAATTATTAACAAAGGTGAAAATGCAGGTATTGAAATTAGGGGATCACACTCAAATTTAAGAAGATCGTCTAATGGATATATAGCATATATTTTTATCAATCAAAAAATAGAATTTTAAAAATATGTTATGAAACAGGAACATTATATTATAAGTATTTTGTGATTTTTGGACCCTTGGTTTTCATAATATGGTCTGGGATAATTTAGCAACTCTTAAATGTTTAATCTTTCAGAGATCAACTTATTAAATAAATATTTAATTTCTAGTTTTGGCAAACCATGGTTGGGCATTGAGATTATAGTAGTGCTGATAGTAGAGTGTAGTAAATAGACATTAAAGTATTAAACAACTTTAAATATTTTTATAGTTGTATAGTCGAAATGGAGGAAAGCAAAATAATACATTGGTTTAAATGTATGATCTTTGAGACAGTTTGCATTCAAACCTCATCTCAACAACTTCAAATAGCTATAGTATTTAACATCTTTAAGAATTTAGTTTTCTTATTTGCAAATGTACTAAATAAAAGTTTCTACATACTAGAATTACTTTGAAAATTTATCACACCAATTGATATAAGATATTTAGCACATAATAAATGCTAGAAGTTTTAGTTCTTTTTAATGTCACTATGGAGAACTAGCAAGTTAGCCCGCCACTGATTCTTGGATACTAGCAGAAGACATACAATGTTGGAGCCTAAAATAAAGGCCTCTATTAATCTCAGGTTTAGCAGCCCTGGGAGCACAGTATGGATTCCCTATGCTATTACAACACATGATGGGTTTTATTACAAGAGAACTCAAATCTTAGGGGATGCTAAAGTAAGTCTGTCTGACTTTTGCTCCAGAGGGAAACATTATCTTTATTATATCAGACAGTAAACAAACCTGACCTTTGCTCTAAAAGAAAACACTAACTCTATCTTGCAAGGCTGTTCGATATAAAGAAAAAAAGGGGAAAAAAAGAAAATCCTGAACATATATCAGAACAAAGGCAGTCCATGTCTCTGCTTAAAATATGTACAGAATTTTTCTCCCAACAATTATTATTTGGTATATGAAAGAAATGTTCACAGTAGAAGAGGATATATAACAGGGTAGGGAGTGGTAATTTATGGAGGAGGTTATGGAAAAAACTAGAAATAAGGTTTAGGTAAAAATGTGAAGAATGAATAAGTCTTTTCAAAGGAAGCAAAGAATGTGTGCAGTTGGTGGGGTTTGAAGAGCTTTGTCAGGAGGGTGCAGAGCAAAACAAAACAAAACAAAACAAAAAACCCAGCTCATATGGGCCCTGAAGGTAAAGCTGTATAGTTGTATAGTTAACTCAGGGAATGGGGGAGGGGGGAGTAAAAAAACAAAAAACAAAAAACAGGTGCCTGGTGCAAAGTAACCTAGGGGGAAAGTAGGGAAAAAGGTAGATAGAAATGAGATCACTCTTCACTAAAGATTTCAAATTTTATGATAAAAGAAATGAATAGTGCTTCTATATAAACATCAGGAGCAATTTGTCAATTTCCAGAAAAAAATACCCTGCTGGGATTTTTATAGGGATTTAATGAATCAATAGATCATTTTGGAAAGAACTGCCATCTTAACCACACTGAGTTCTGATTCATGAACATGGAATAAGTCTCCATTTATTTAGATCTTTAGTTTCTCTCATCAGTTCTGTAGTTTTCAGTTTACAAGTCTTACATTTCTTTAAAAAATGTATTCCTAGATATGTTTCTATGCTATTGGAAATGGAATTTTTCCTTAAGTTTATTTTCAGACTACTATTGGTATATAGAAATATAATTAATTTGTGTATGTTGATCTGGTCTCCTGCAACCTTGCTGATTTCACTTATTATCTGTGAAAAACACAACAGGCAGAATTGTGTATTCTCTATGTTTGTCTAATAAGTAAGGAAAAGAAAAGCATGTTTGTATATGTATAATTGCTTAGCTTTTGCCAAATCTTTCAAAGAAATAAATAAAATAAAAATGGTTAACTTAAAGGAGGGGAAGTGAAACGTGGAGTAGATGGACCAGAGATGGAAGCAAGACGGATTTATCTTTTTAAGTAGTTTTGACCTTTGAACCATATGAATGTTTTACATTATCAAAATAGAGTTCAATCAAAAAGAAAAATGATGAAAAGAAACAAATCATTGAAGTAAAAAAATAAATTGGAACAAATGAATCTAAATGAGTATCACATTGGCAATGTAATATACATATAATTATTTCAAATGATATTTGAACATAGTTGTCTATGTATCTTTAATGTTATATAGTCTAAAAGCCAGAAGTCTTATACATTAGTCAGTAGTTTTACTGCTAATACTAACATTGGTTTTCGTTATTTGAAATTATTATAGTATATAACTGTATAAATATGGCTATGGTCTAAATATTTGTGTCACCCCAAAATTCATTTGTTGAATCCTAATACCAAAGATGATGGTATCAGAAAGTACAAGGCCTTTGAGAGGTGATTAAATCACAAGGTTGGAGCCATCATAAATGGAATTAGTGTCCTTATTAAGAGATCCTACTAAGTTCCTTAGTCCCTTCCACCCAAGAACACAGTGAAAAGCTGCTGGCAATGAACCAGGAAGAGAGTTTCCACCCTACAATGCTAACATCTTGGTCTTGAACTTCCAGGCTCCAGAATTTTGAGAAATGTTTCTGTTGCTTATAAGCTAGCTTGTCTGTGGTATTAGTTATCACATCCAAACCAGACTAGGGCAAATATAAAGAAATAGATGAATGTTATTAGAAATGCGATTTTCAGTATAAGAAAAACATACGTAAAAATAGAAGTTTATTAAATTCCCAATAATGTTAAATTAAAATTAGAAATACCAGTTTGACAAAATCTTGCCATTTGTGATGATGTGGATGGAACTAGTGGGTGGGTATTATGCTAAGCAAAATGAGTCAATCAGAGAAAGACATGTATCATATGACCTCACTGATATGGGGAATTCTTAATCTCAGGAAAGAAACTGAGGGTTGCTGGAGTGGGGGGTGGGTGGGAGGGATAGGGTGGCTGGGTGATAGACATTGGGGAGGGTATGTGCTATGGTGAGCGCTGTGAATTGTGTAAGACTGTTGAGTCACAGACTTGTACCTCTGAAACAAATAATGCAATATATGTTTAAAAAAAAAGATAGTAAGAAGGGAAAATGAAGGGGGGGAAATCAGAGGGGGAGACAAACCATGAGAGACTATGAACTCTGAGAAACAAACTGAGGGTTCTAGAGGAGAAAGGGGTGGGGGGATGGGTTAGCCTGGTGATGGGTATTAAAGAGAGCATGTATTGCATGGAGCACTGGGTGTTATACACAAACAATGAATCATGGAACTCTACATAAAAAAATAAATTAATTTAAAAAAAGAAATATCAGTTTGAGCTCTGAATCGAGTGAATTTTCTATCTTGATACACTCTACTTCTAGTTCATTTATAACCCTCAGGTGTTTATTAGGCAATTACACATGTATTATCTTCTTTATTCTTCCCAGGACTGGGGTAGGTTAGATAATATTATTATTATCCTTTAGAAATTATAAAGCTGAAAATCAGATAAGTTTACATGCTTTCCCAGGAGTCACCCAATGATAAGTAACAAAGCCATGATCAAACCAATTTCTGATTCCCAAATCTATGTTGTTGCTATACTACATGTCTTATCACACTTTGACCTCAGACAAACTGCCACTATAACAGTCTGCTTCAACCCAAGGAAGGAACTAAATTAGGAATGTTTGGCTGTCATGAGGATTCACTTCTGAGAAACAGAGCTGACTTCAAAATAAGCCCTGGGATGCGTGGGTAGCTCAGTTGGTTAAGCGACTGTCTCCGGCTGGGGTCATGATCCCAGGGTCTTAGGATCAAGCCCCACATCCGGCTCTCAGCTCAGTGGCGAGTCTGCTTCTCCCTCTCCAGAGCTCTCTGAGCTCTCTCGCTTTCACTCTCTCTCAAATAAAAAAATAAAATCGTGGCACAAGTAGAAGAGACCAGTAGCCATCTGTTAGCCATGAGCAATACATTGTTCTTGGGTGAAAGTGCTAATCATTACCAAACTGAATATTGTCTGGAGTACCATGGTGAGCATGCTTCAAAGAGTTCAGTCAAGATTAATGAATGACATTTGTCATGGACACTCAGGAAGGGCAAGAATGCACTTGTCCCACATTTGCCCTTACCCACCAAGACACTGCCTTTTTTCTTACTGCATATGGTAATGTCTTCTAAAACTCTTAATACCTTCGGACATTCAGGAGTCTTGCTGGCTCATCTGGACATATAAAGAAGCCGATGTCCTCACACATCCTTTTTAACCATGCCATGCCTTCCTTCCCTTTAGGAAAGAAAAAAATACTCTGTTTTTCCAAACACAAATATAACTTCCCAAAATTTTCACACACACAAAAAAAATATTTTACGAGTGTTTGTGAGGGATTTTCTTAAACTCAAAGCACAAAAAAACTATTCCTCTTTACCTTGATAAAAGATCTATGAATTACTTAGAAATCCACCAAGTGTAAAAAGAGATACAAATGTGGAATTGTATAAAATTTCTGGACATAAGAGAATCCATTTTGAAGCTCCATTTTCAATTCTAACTTCCATTCTAACGGACTCTTGAACTGGGCCAGAAGCAGTCACCGTTTACAAGCAGTTGCTCTTAAAATTCAAGAGAACAGCTGGAATTCAGACCATAAAACTGTTGGTATGAACTTTATGAAGACAGAATAATTAACAAATGCATGCCAAGAATTATTTATTTGCTTATTTGCTAGAGCCAATAAAACAGTGAATCCAGGAGTGATCAGAAGTAGCTCCACTGATTGCACCAATAAGTGTGGGTTTTTTTTCTTTTTTATTCTCTTCTTTATCTAAGTCATATAACCTCCCTTTTCTTTCTCATAAAAACCTCCTGCTTTCCCCACACAAGCAGGATACTTTTCTGGTTGCTCCCAGAATCTGCTCTCCCCAAATTGCAATTCTGAGACCCCAAATAAAAGGCCTTTTTGTCTCATTCAGTCTCACCTTCTTTTCTCATTGACATAAGCAAATCACAGTTATAGTTAGCACGACACTTTGAAAAGCAATTTGTGAACTGCATGGATCAAGCCAGCCTACTGCTTAGGATGCTCAGGGAAGCATAAGTTTATATCTTTTTTTTTCTTTTTGACTAATTATATTTATTATTTAAATATACAGGCTCTTTATTTATTTTTATTATTATGTTCAATTAGCCAGCATATAGTACCTTATTTTTTTAATTTTTATTTATTTTTGAATGAGAGAGAGAGAGAGAGCACACAAGTGGAGGGAGGAGCAGAGGAAGAAGCAGACTCCCAGCTGAGCAGGGAGTCCAAAGCTGGACTCAATCCCAGGACCCTAGGATCATGACCTGAGCTGAAGGCAGAAGCTTAACCAACTGAGCCACCCAAGTGCCCCAGTACATCATTAGTTTTTGCTGTAGTGTTCAACAATTCATTAGTTGTGTATAACACCCAGTGCTCATCACCACACGTGCCCTCCTTAATACCCATCACCCAGGTACTCCATCCCCCCACATCTTTAATTGTGTTATTTGAAAGTGAAATATTTTGAAAGTATACTGTAATATTGCATTCATGCAGTTTGTATTCCGATGTTTATTTTTTTCATGTAATAAGATATGTGATTTTATCCAAAATGGAAGTGCCACATTTCTCTTTCCGGTAAGTTTACAGGATAATATTTGCAATCTATAGTATCATCTCTAAATATGCCCTGTCAATAACAACCAAAAACATACACTATCTATACTCAAGATGTTTCACTGACCCCCAATAATGCCTAAAGAATGCGTTTTAAGTAAGCCTTCTTGGCATCCCATTTATGATTTAGACAGCCAAATGCTATTGTCAATGTCCATAGAACGTGTATTATATTGTTCTGATTCAAAATTATTCAAAACTTTGTATATAATAATAAAATAACATTTTAATTTAAACTCATTTTTGAAACATTTTATGCTTTTTTCTATAAAAAGTATCATAATACCATCTGGCATCTTCTTAGTAAAAGGACAGACATAGCTAATGAACACATAGCTCAAAGATTATTTGAATTGATATCTGTCTTGTTTTTTCCAACTCTGTAGCAGATATAATTGGTATGTAAAACAACTGGAAAATGGGAGATAAGGGATGGGCAAAATGGGTGAAGGGGATCAGAAAGTACAAACTTCCAGTTATAAAATAAATGTCTTAAGGATATAATGACAGCATGCTGATTATAGTTAATAATACCATTTTGTATATTTGAAAGTTGCTGAGAGTTGACCTTAAAAGTTCTCACCACAAGAAAAACAAATTTATAAGTATGTGTGGTAATGGATGTTAACTAGACTCACTGTAGCGATCATTTTGTAATCTACATATATGTAATCATAATACTGTACACCTGAAACTAGTATGTTACATGTCAATAATATCTCAAAAAAATAAAGATAAATAGTTCATAAATTATGAATCACTTTTTTAAGAGGCTAAAATACACACAGATGAATTGTTGACAAATAAATCTCAAATGAGCTATTAATGCTGA
The DNA here is from genome assembly GCF_003265705.2 of Callorhinus ursinus. Lineage (NCBI taxonomy): Eukaryota > Metazoa > Chordata > Mammalia > Carnivora > Otariidae > Callorhinus > Callorhinus ursinus. Next base: position 149,589,318 of record NW_027397066.1, read on the forward strand.
GGCATAAGAAGAATGCACCTTTAAGTCATAGATCAATTCCCACTTTTCCAATGAGGCTATCCTGATCACCCTATTTAATATTGCAATGTGCATTTATTCATACAGTTTCCAAATACGAAATGACATTCATTTAAATTTTGGCATATTTCAAAACCAAAATATTAATGATGTCGGGTATCTTCTAGTTCTCCAGACCAGTGGTCTCAAGGGTGGTCTCGGACCAGCAGCATCAGCAACAGCTAGGAGCTTGCTGAACATGCAAATTCTCAAGCCCCACCCCAGGCCATCTCAATCAGAAATCCTAGGAATGGGGTCCAGCAAACTGTGTTTCAGCCTATTCTGGTGCCTCATCCACTACTGGTGAAATTCACTGATCTAAAGTACATTTAGTTACCCCAAAAATGTCCCAGGGGGGAAGCTTCCATAAAAGTTGATAAAGACCAAAAAACATTGATAATGACTGAAACATTTTATACATAAAACTGACCTCATAAGTTTTGAAATAAAAGTCAATATTCTATTTGAACCTAATGTTATAAATAATGTATTTACCTACTTCAACAAAGCCTCCATAGAATCTCTAGTCTTTGATCTTTTTTTCCTCAAAGTATTCAACTTAAAAAGAAAGTAAAACTGCCCATAATTACCATATGCAATTTGGCGAGTTTGAGCAAAGGTATATACTTGTGTTATCTCACCTCAACCCAGATAATAGCCATACCTATTACTTCCAAGTTTTCTGTGTCCTTTTTTTTTTTTTATGAAAAGAACACTTAACAGGAGATTTATCCTCTTAACATGTTTTTAAGTATACAATTCCTTATTGTTAACTATGAGCACTATGCTATATAGCAAATCTCTTTGAAACATACTCATTTTGTGTAACTGTAACTTTATGCCCATTGAATAACTCCCCATATCCTCCTCTCCTTGTTCCTGGCAACCACCATTCTATTTTCCACTTCTGTATCTTTGACTATTTTAGATACCTCATATAAGAGGAATTACACAGTATTTGTTCTTCTGTAACTGGCTTATTTCTCTTAGAATAATGCCTTCTCCAAGTGATTTGCAAATGACAGGATTTCCTTTCTTTTTTAAAGCTGGATAATATTCCACTGTACGTACATACCACATTTTCTTTATCCATTCATCTATCAATGAACATTTTGGTTCTTCCTTAATCTTGCTTAATGCAAATAACACTGCAATGAACATGAGAGTTCAGATATCTCTTTAAGATCTTGATTGAAATTCTTCCAGATACATACCCAGAAGTGGAATTGCTACACCGTGTGATAGTTCTGCTTTTAATATTTTGAGGAAACTCCCTACTGTTTTCCACAGTGGCTACACCATTTAACATTCTCACCAACAGTGTACAAGGGTTTCAGGTTCTCATATCCTCACCCACACATTTGTTTTTGTTTTTATCTTTTTTAAAAGCCTTTCTAAAAGGTGTGAAGTGATACCTCATTTTGGTTTTGATTTGCATTTACCTGATGATTAGTGATGTTGAGCATCTTTTCGAATACTGTTGGCCATTTTTATGTGTTTTTTGAAGAAATATCTATTCAAGTCCTTTGTCCTTTTTTAATTATCTGTGGGGTTTTTTTGCTATTGGGTTTTAGAGTCCCTTGTGCATATCAGAAATCAACAATAAACTCACAATCCTTCATTCAAAACTTAAATGTATATTAAATAAACATCTGGCTATAACAATTTGTAAATGAAACCTGAAAATATTTATCACACAAAATTTGCCACGGTTTGAGAAAATTAGTAAGGAAAAAGAGTTATATTCCATTTCTCAAGTACTTTTTTTTATTAAGTTCAGTTAGCCAACGTATCATTAGTTTTTGATGTAGTGTTCAGTGATTCATTAGTTGCCTATAACACCCAGTGTTCATCAGATCATGTGCCCTCCTTAATGCCCATCACCCGATTACCCCATCCCCTCTCCAGCCCCCTTCTGCAACCCTCAATTTGTTTCCCTGAGTCCAGAGTCTCTCATGGTTTATCTCTCTCTCTGATTCTCATATTTTTAAAGAACAGAGAATATTTATGCTATACTTAAAAGAGGAAAAATTTGAGAGGAGCATTTCTGTCCTTCTTGGAAATACTTTATTTACTCATCTGTAAAGGAGAGGGAGTAAAAACCTAACTGATGAGCCATAAAGTAGATTCAACCATATGTGGCTCAGATATTTCCTCCTTTCGGGGTTCACTCACTCTAAGATGGACATCTCTTGTTCTTCTCCTGCTTCCCTTCATTTAGGCACAAGAGTCAAGGCCCCAAACTAACTTCTGGAGGAAATCTGAATGCCCACATCACTCTTTCTTTTTTTCTCTGTCTCATTCAAATTTGAGTAAAATTTCTCTGTAAATCTATCTACTTTTCAGACTTCAACTCTCCCTGAGATAGGTCATTCCAGAGTCCGGATGCAGGAGAAGGAGTTCAAGTCTATTTTCCAATCAAAGAATATCACCAACAATGCTGATATTAAGAATTCCATTGGTGGAATGCAATTGTCCATACTCATTTGCTTCCAAACTCGTAAGACATTTAAGGGTTATGAATAATTTTTACTTTTAAACACCAAAATTATGGAAGTAGAAAATATGCTTTTTAGTTGTCTACAAAGACAAAGACCCCATGTTAAACAAAAGCCACCAAAATGTTATGCAAAATACTGGTTAGAAAAAGTGACACTGAAAACCAGACTTTACCTAAATTTCACATTTAACTGTAGATATTATTCCCAGGTCTACCTAAATTTTCCTCATAGATGAATAAAGTAACAAAAATGACTTGGGAATTTCTTAGCCAAGTTATTGGACAGAAATGTAAAGAAAGGGAATTCTCATACTGTTGCTGAAAGTTTGAGTTGGCACAATTATTTTATGTAGCTATTTAGCAAGAGTTATCAAACGTAACAGTGTGGATTTACTTTGATCCAGCCACTGTGAGTCTCTCTCTATATAGATGATATAGAATAGATAGATATAGATATAGATGATATAGATATCTATATATAGAGAGAGATTAGATACATATATATATCAGTTAAATTCTTGCACATGTGCATATGAAAAAAACTTAAGTCCCTATTACAGAATTTTTAAAAAAGAAATTGGAAACATTTTAATTGTCCATTGTTTAGAAGGGATTATACACATTTTGAATATTAATATAACATAATATAAATAGCAATTTTGGTAAATAAATTAGAGGTGTATATAATAATAAGACTAAATGTCTAAAATTATAACATTGTGTGAAAAAGCAAGCTGCCAAAAATTATACAATATTTTGCCATCTATATACAATTTGAAAATAGGTAAAAACAAGCCTATATTGTTTCTGGTCACATACCAGTATACCATGGAAAGATATCACTCTAAATCATTATAAAATTCTTTAATATTAGTTACTTCTGAAAAGGCAGAACACAGTGTGATATAGTAAAGTAGGGAAGAGTCAGGGTAGGGCACTCTTTGGAGCTAGTACTGTTTGATAGCAAGTAGAAGGTGGCTATCCCTCACATTTATTTGCTTAAAAAAACATAAAGCTGTGTGGTAAAATGTAAAAATTTAATGGAAATATAGTAGAAGATGCATGGTTTATATGCAATCTCTATATTTTTTAGTAAGTTGAAGTATATCCTAATTTTTAAAAAGTTATACTGAGATATCAAGTAATTATTTGACTAGGCTCAGAAGAAAATAAAATTATGTTAACTGAAACAAAAAGTTCAAAGCAACTGATTATAACATAATTTTAGGTGATATTAAAACAATTTATTGTATCAATCCTGCTTCAGTTGTGAGAAAGAAAAAACTTCTCTACCTGTATTAAAAGAAAATACGATACTGGGAATCCATTGATCACAAAATTTACAAGAAGGGCTGGAGAAACAGACTCTAAGCTTGAGTCTGAAATGATCCGCAGACCATTCTTCTGCCATAATCATGAAGGTGGGGGCGGGTATTAGTCAGGGTCCTCCAGAGAAACAGAACCAGCAGAGGAGTGAACTGGAGATATGAGTGAACTAACAAAGAAATGAACATTATCTAGAGATAGAGACAACAATAGAGGGAAGATCTGAACTACCTTTATAGTGGAACAGAAACAGGTTTCTGACCTGGAAGTTGTACCTTCTTCCCTCAGGTTCTCCAGCTTGCTGACTGCAGGTCTAGGAATTGGTTCACAAGTGTACAGAGGCTGAGAAGTCCCTAATGCAAGATGGAAGAAATTCCTTGTATTTCTATTTCCATTTCTTATTCAATGTTCTCTTTGCCCTCAGGCTACATCGCTATTGGCTGGTACCTTTACATAATGAAGCAGCTCACTCAGAATTTTTAAAAAGTCAATTTCAACCCGATAAAGCAGTGAAATTTATTTATTTTTATTTTTTAAGATTTTATTTATTTATGAGAGAAAGAGAGCACGAGCGGGGTGAAGGGCAGAGGGAGAAACAGACTTCCCACTAGCAGGGAGCCCTATATGGGGCTCATTCCTGGGGCTCGATCCGGGGACTCTGGGATCATGACCTGAGCCAAAAACAGATTCTTAACCAACTGAGCCACCCAAGTGTGCCATGCGGTGGAATTTATTAATGTTATTACATATTGATCCTTGAGTACACATATTTTTTTTATTATTCTGTGTGATGAAATGGGAAAATCATGTAAAACACTTCTGCTAAACACTGAAATATGATGGTTATCTCAAAAAACAAAAAAACCTCATATGATTGAATTGTGAGCTGAACTAACTGTTTCTTTCACAGATTGCAATTTTACTTGAAATAACAATTTGACAAACAATGGTTATTCATTCCCAATTACTTGGCAGATATTTTCTTTTTAAAATGAACAAAGCCTATCACTTCAAGGACAGCAACTGACAGTAATTTTTGTTAAGGATAAAATTTAAGCCTTTAAGTGAATATTAAAATTTTAGAGAAGTTGGCACTACCACATTCACAGTGCTTTTCTGATGAGATTAGTTTTAAAATTAAAGAATATGATTTTTAAAAAATTTATTGAAATGTCTCAAATGTGAAAGTTCTGCATTACTTAGTGAATTGATATTTTCCAAATTGGTAAAATATTCATCCAAAATACAAGATATGCCAATAAATTTTATTGTGATGATTATAAAATGGTTATTGATATGCTTTCAGTTAGTTTTATTGAATGCAACGAACACTGGAAAAACTACCACTTGTGGAGTTTTGAAATAATTCTTGAGAAGCATATCTATAGTTATCCAAAAATATTATTAAGCTATTCCTCCCTTTTCCAAATTCATCTCTTCTGTGAAACTGGATTTTGTTCATATATTTTAATCAATAAATCATATGGCAACAGATTAAACTCAAAAACAAATACTAGAATTTATCCAATCTCTTTTCTACTAAGCCAAATATTAAAAATATCACTTTTTTCATTAATTTTTTTCTTTGGAAAACGTAATTGTTCTTCATTAAATATATTAACGTGTAATGGGTTTTTAATTATTATTGTAAATAAATTAGTTCAAAATTTTAATTCCTTAGTTTTAATTTTAATATTGTAAATATCACTATATAGCCCAGTATCCTAGAGTACATGAATTTTATAAAGTTATTTTTTTCTTGGGGGGTATATTGTTTGCAAAACAGGTTTTTATTTTCATAAAGACAAATGTATCTTTTGTGCTTTTTGTAGCATATTAAAATGACCATTCCTACCTCAAGATTGTCAATGCATAATAGTTTTATTATATATATAATATAGACATACACACATATATATACCCTAATTTTATTTGTTTCAAATTTTTATTTAAATTCCAGTTAGTTAACATACAGTGTAATACTGGTTTCAGGAGTAGAATTCAGTGATCCATCACCCACATACAACACCCAGTGCTCAACGTAACAAGTGCCCTCCTTAATACCCATCACCCATTTAACCCATCACCTGCCAACCTCCCCTCCATCAATCCTGTTTGTTCTCTATAGTTAATAGTCTCTTATGAGACTATTTTTTTCTTTTTTTTCCCTCTTCCCCTATGTTCATCTGTTTTGTTTCTTAAATTCCACATATGAGTGAAATCATAGGGTATTTGTCTTTCTCTGACTTATTTCACTTAGCATAATACACCCTAGTTCCATCCATGTCATTGCAAATGGCAAGATTTCATTCTCTTTGATGGCTGACTAATATTCCATTGTATGTATATGTATACCGTATATTCTTTATCCATTCATCAGTCAATGGACATTTGGGCCCTTTCCATAATTTGGGTATTAATAATAATGCTGCTATAAGCATCGGGGTGCATGTGCCCCTTTGAATCAGTATTTTTGTATCTATAAGGTTTTTCAAGATAACCTAAGGAATCTATCAGTTAGGATTAAATTTTGCTACAAATAATAGAGAACTGAAAAATAGTGGCTTAAATAAGACAGAAGTTAAATTTCACTCTCATGGAAAATTGGAGATACAGGCAATCGAGGGTTAGTATAAAAACCCCACAGTATTTTAAGATTGGTCATAGCAGGGGCGCCTGGGTGACTCAGGTGGTTAAGTGACTGCTTTTGGCTCAGGTCATGATCCTGGAGTCCCAGGACTGAGTCTTGCATCAGGCTTCCTGCTCAGCAGGGAGTCTGCTTCTCCCTCTGGCCCTTCCCCATCTCGTGCTCTCTCTCTCTCGTTCTCTCTCTCTCAAATAAATAAATAAATAAAATCTTAAGAAAAAGATTGGTCTTAGCAGGTCAAGCTAATGGTTTAGAAGTCATCATCATTATGATCCATATGGAATTTTAGTTATTATATTTCTATTTCAAACATCAGCTTCAAGAAATGAGGAGAGAAACACCAAGCACACACACAGTTATCTCTGAAGAAAGTCAACTACAAGCTACCACCAGTTGCTTCAAGTTACATCTCATTACCAACATCCAGTCACATGACCAGCCATATGTACCTGCTGGGGAATGTGGAGTTCATTCTGGAGAGCCTCATGTACAGCCCAAATATTCTGGGAGTTAGCAATGGTATAAGAGAGAAACATTTAACTTGCAAGTTAAAGTCCTTGTTCTTCTCCTAATTTGTTATATGACCCTTGTCATATTACTTAAACTTCCTGAACCCCACTTCCTTTATGTATACAAGGCTAATACTAGTACTTACCTACCTCACAGTATTATTAGGATGATAACACCTGTAGGGAGCTTAAAAAATTGTATAGCACATTTTATTCAATATTCAAGTGTTGTTATACTTGAATATATGCAAGTTTTGTTCTAATTACAAGCAAATAACATGTTTTTAGAGTTTTAAATAGGATGATGTTTTGGGAATCTGCAGGATAATTTAGAAGACTGTAATCCATGATATTTCTTACATTCCTTATACTTTTTCTTATTAAAAATCTGTTAAAGCACATCCTCATGCTTTTAGGAAAACAGAAGAGAAAAATCTCCAGTTATGACTTGTCAGAGAAGAAACTTAGAGGAATAAACATATCTAGTATAGAGTTTTTGCTATGGACTGTAAGATACAAAAAAAATCTTCGTGAATTCTTATGGAGTATTCGATACAGCTTATATTTGTCATTTAAAATAAAACAAACCACATTCAAAAACATTCCAGTCTGATAGGATGAATAGGGCATAGATCCGGAGTCCTACCTTCTTAAACTTTTGACCCATAACCTACGTTTAAGAGAGGAAGGATGAGGTGTTCAGAGAGAGATACCAGAGTATCGCAGGGTGACAACAACTGCCAATCAATAAGTTTTTATACACAGACTAGCAGGCATATAGAACTACTAAGTTAAACAATAATCTACTTTTGTTAAATTTCAGTCAAGAAACAATCTTTTGGAATCAGATTAGCTCAACATAACAAGTACTCTCCTTAATACCCATCACCCATTTAACCCATCATAAACCTCATGAAGAACACTTTTTTTTCCAGTTTTACTGAGGTATAATTGATAAATAAAAACTGTACATATTCATGCTGTACAGTGTGATGATTTGATATTTATATACACATTGTGAAATGATTACCACAATCAAGTAATTAACACTTCCATCACCTCACATAGTTATCTTTGTAGGTGTGTGTTTCATGTGAAGAGGACACTAAATGTCTGTCCTCAGCAAATTTCAAGTATACAAAGAAAAAATTTCATTCCAGAAAATAAATATAATCAGAATTATATGAAGAGACAAATGTGTATAGTTTGTTTCCAAAGAAAATTTGAGCTGTGGAATAATTTGAAGTAATAAGTTACACAGATGGGTTTCCAAACTGTAGAAATCTGGTATGACAGGTTAGGGAGTTACATGTGTCAATTATAGGCATCAAAATGCTATGAAAATTATATGAGCAAACAAGTTGCATGATGTAAGTCATGTTTTTAGTGTATCATTCTAAAGGAATATGAAGCAGGAAATGAAGGATAAAAGGGAAAAAAATCTGTGAAGACAAAAAATAACAAAGCACGATGTGGAAGTGATCAGAAGTTAAAGGAATATAAATTTCACGATAACTGCTACTGTCACAAGATGTTGGAGACTCTCCCTTAGGAGTAACAGTTTTCCCTGTCATTTCAATGTTCTAACAATGTAATGGTGGGTATATACTAACAGTTTCTCAACCACTTTTTGAGTAATATTATCTTTCTATTTCTTTTTATTTTTTAACACAGATTGTCAGCCTATTCCCCTAGACCAACAAATATAGAATGGATCAGAAATCTGTGTTAAACCCTCAGATAATGTCTTTTTACCCCAGCCATGTTTGAAATTTGCCTAATTAGATCATCCTAAAGTATTCTTCCAACATTTAAGTCTAATTTTAGTGAAAATATCATGTCAGTCTAAAAATTCATCAATGGGGGTGCCTGGGTGGCTCAGTCAGTTAAGCATCCACCTTCGGCTCAGGTCAGGATCTCAGGGTCCTGGAATCGAGTCCCACATTGGGCTCCCTGCTCAGCAGGGAGTCTGCTTCTCCCTTTCACTCTCCTTCTGTACTCTCCCCCCACCAAATAAATAAATAAAATCTTTAAAAAAATAAAAATTCATCAATGGAAAAATAGAAACTTTTTCAATTTGTTTTCAAAAGTAATTTACTATGTCCTAAAGCATAAATCATCAGTGTCAAAATACCAAAATGTAGATCTTTGTAACTGAGCTCATAGATGTATAAATCAATGATTAATCACGAGTTTAGTTGAAACATCATAACATAAATCTATTTGCACATATGTCCTAGGGGCACATTAGATCCCCTCTCTGTCAAATGGCATATATTTCATTCCTAAGAAATTATATAACTTGAAGGCTTTTTTCCGCACACTATATATATTTAAAGAACACATTTTGATTTCAGATTTAGCTTCTTCTAAGAGAGCCAGTATTATTTATTTTTTTAATTCAGCCTTTTCTATTTATTAATAAAAACTACCTAAAAACATTATGATTTGCATGGCAGTTAAATCTTGTCATAGTCTATAATTAAATTATAATTAAAGATGGACTTTAGTAACTCTCGAAAGTATTTTTACGTAATCAGCCTTGTTAATTTGTCTGTCATTAGGTCAAGTTGGAGCCATTTATGGTTCCTTTTTGTATAGAATCAGTTCAAGAGACCAAATATACTGTTCATAGATTCAAACAATATAATATTCAATAATAAGCAGATAGGTTAGACTGCATATAAATGAAGGACAGATCACTTTTGAAACTAAAACTTGAAAAATTTGAAATGAAAATATCACCATCTTTGTAATATGAATAAATATCCTTCATTCACTCTTATGACTTTGTTCAATTAACATTTGTAAATGAGAGTCCAGGGCGCCAGGTGATGAGATGCAGTTCAACAACCACAAGAGCAATTGAAAGAGAACTTTATTACTCACAGGTCCTGGAGGGAGTACAAGGCAAGCCTGAAGAAGCCACGCCCACCGTCAGGGCAGAGAGCCAGACAGGACCAGAGGCACATGCCTAAATTAGTGTCTATGGGTGGAGTGGTTTAGGGTTCCCACCCTAAAACTGGATTCACACCAAAAAGAGCAGTGTTTTTGGTAAGCTCCACAAGGGTCTTATCCAACATGTGAACATGGGGAATGTCCCCGGATATGGGAGAGACTGTTGATTACAAGGGCTATGGGGGAAGTCATACTAGGAACTTAACCTTACTCCGTGGGGTATTATCTAGGGTATGCACTTGCAGGAGAGGCTAGTTCAGTTGCAGTCTCCCTCAGGCTGCTTAGCCAAATAAAATAGATTCTGATGTAACAATACCATGTAGTATCATAGCTATACACTCTTGACGTTCACTAACTATGGTTATTAGACCTCGATGTTGAGAGAGCTGAGCAGTAATTCATGAGATCATTTTAACATCTTGTTCAGGCAGTATTATGAACATTGGCATTCTGTGAGATAGCCTGTCTTCTGACAGGATCCCTCACAATAAGAATGCTCAGTTTGGAGCTTTTATCAGCAGGGTGAATATAATAATATTCTTATTATAATGATGTCACCTATCATTTGCAAATGACTTTACAAAGGACTTTCCAATGCATTATCTCCCGTAATGAACAAAAATGAAGAAACATTTTCAGGGCTCACTGAAATTTCATTTAATCATATTAGTTAATAATATAAATTATAAAGGCAAGGCAAAACATGGAAATCAGAGTTTCAACATGTAACAGTACAATGAGGTAAGAAAATCTTGGATAAGTGGATGGATCTGCCTTTTTTGTTGAAATCCTATATATACATGGCTACAAAAAGTGCCCTGTTGAGTTACCTTTGAATGTTAAATCTGATATTGGTAGTAGCAAATACTACACACAAGTTCTTTATGCAGATTAAAATATTATAATTAATAGAAAATGTAAACTTCTAATTTTTTATTAATATCAACCAAATTAATTTAATTTCCTTAAAGGTCAACAATGTCTAAGATTACTGATACTAAATACTTTACATTCTATAATAAAGTTTTCAATATTCTTTTGATTCCTTCCACCTACGAAGACATATCTTCCATGTTCTAACCTTAGTTTGAACAAAACATTTAAGTAGACAATAAATGATGTCAAGCAAAAGAAAAGTGGTCAAAATAAGGCCCTAAGTGTTTATTTAGCATGTTGGATTACTAACTCAAGAAGACACCAAATAACCTATTGAAGTTAATTATACAAAGAACTCATTAAAGAATCACTTCTGTAAGCTGCTTGCTGGAGCTTATCCTAATTTTATGTTTGTACACATTGTTGATTCAGGAATAAATCCTAAATAGCTTCAGATAGTAACTATCACAATATTGTTATCAGGCACCTAATCCACGATATTGCTACATAATGTTTTGATCAAAATGCATTAATGATATATAAAGTTTATCATTGTGATTTAATATCAATAAATCATTTTAGATTTATCAATAACTTCTAATTTCCAATAAAGAGCTGTTTTTAAAGGACCATATTGTTTTGTTTGTTTTGTTTTTAAGATTTTATTTATTCATTTGAGACAGAGAGATACAAAGAGACAGAGAGGACACACGAGCACAAAGGGGGGGGGATGGGCAGAGCGAGAGGGAGAAACGGGATCCCTGCCCCATGTGGCTTGATCCTAGGACCCAGAGATTATGACCTGACCTGAAGGCAGATGCCTAACCATCCGAGCCACCCAGGTGCCCCAAGGAGCATATTGTCTCATTCAACTATACTCTATATTAAGTGGAAAGGAACAAGTTATAGGACTATTCATTATCAGTGGATATTTAAATGGAATTCATGTTTTGATCACAATATTTTAAAAATACTGTGCCAAATATTGAGAAATGACTAGTCTCTTGGAATTTACATTCTAGAAAAACATTTCCTGAAACATTTTTATTTTGTCTGATTATTACAAAGTAATTACTGTTTAGTTAATTCTTTTTATTCTTTTGATGTGTGTTTTCTGTTTACCTAAGTGACATGAAATATCACCTCACTGCGTTAAAGAAAATATACTAAACACTCTACAGTTGAAAACATACCACGGTAGCTATTCTTATCTTACTTTACGGGGTTCTCATTCTTAACTGTAGGTGTCCCTTATTACATGTGTTTCTTTTATAAGATATAGGTCCGAAATTGTGCCCCAGAAGTTTCTCTCCCTTCTAGGTCATGTTTAGTAGATGAAGAATAAAAGTATTCTGGCTTCTCCCACTTCTCAGCATTTCTACACTTCTGGCCTTTGCCTTCTCATTCTGTTTTCCATGTACAAGGTTATCTATTCCTACGGTTTTTTATCATTATTATTTGAATAATTAGAAATATTAGCAGTTTTAATAAAAGATTTTTCATAAAGGAGGACAAAATTATCATCTGAAAAGAAGATAAATATTCATTGGTTATTGTTGAAAATATTAAGACTTTGAATGACAAAAATTATTTTTTAAGATTTTTATTTATTTATTTGAGAGAGTGAGAGCAAGAGAGATCAGAGAGGGAGAGGGAGAAGCAGACTTGCTGCTGAGCAGGGGGCCTGATGCGGGACTCGATCCCAGGACCCTGAGATCATGACCTGAGCAGAAGGCTGATGCTTAACTGATTGAGCCACCCAGGTGCCCCTGAAAAAAAATTTAACAGGAATCCTGGGTCATTCGTATTTCTATTTGAGAAACCCATTGCTATTGCTGAGCAAAAAGAATGCATTCAGTAAATGTTTCCTGAAAGAATGAATAAAGTTTTATCAGAAGTTCCATTTGCTAAAATTAAGAGTGGTGACTCTTTCTCTCTTTTTTTTTAAGATTTTATTTATTTATTTGACAGAGAGAGACACAGTGAGAGAGGGAACACAAGCAGGGGGAGTGGGAGAGGGAGAAGCAGGCTTCCCGCAGAGCAGGGAGCCCGATGCGGGGCCCGATCCCAGGACCCTGAGATCATGACCTGAACCCGGGCAGACGCCCAACGACTGAGCCACCCAGGCGCCCGACTCTTTCTCTTTTAATTTGCTGTGTTTGTTTATTTTTCTTAGATGCTCTGTTGAGAAGAATCTGTAGAAAGAAGATGGATATGGTCCAGCCAAATCCATAAAAATGTGGCTTTGTATTCCTAACAAATATCACGTGTCATTTTAACTTCGCTTCCTTCACAATTATATATGATTGAATTATCTGTGGCAACCGCTTCTTTATTTAGACACAAAGACATATGCAAGAGTAAGATTAACAAACGTGGAATAAAAGGCAGAGAAAACATCAGTAAAAAGAAGACGCGATTTACCTTCACCTGTGTTTCAAGCATATTTTCCTCCTTTCCTATAAAAATACAAGACCTAAAACAGAGAAATGAGAGATCTTGAACCACACCTCACTTTTCATCTCTGCTCTGCTCTGTCCTAATAGGAAAGCAACTTCTGAGGCTCTTCAAAGCAAAGGTTCTCATCCTGAGGTCTGCAAACCCCAAGAAGGAGAGCTCAGGGCGCCCATAAGATTAGATAGGAAAAGAATAGTTTCGTTTTTATTAACCTCTAACTGAAATCTACCATTTTCTTCAATTATGTGTGAACATCAGAGTGTAATAACAGTAGGCTACCAAAGGGATCCTTGGCAAAAAGTGGGTTAGGAACACTGGTCTGGGGAGAACCCTAAGGGATTCTAACTATTGGCTGAGCGCAAAGGTTTTATTTGAAGGGGCTCCGGTTCTGGGCTGACAGCAGCATTTAGAATGACTTTCCATAAGTCATTTAATGTATCTGAAAGGGAAAATATATTAAAATATCCCCTTAGGTTTGTCGTAAGGATTCCTTGATAAGATATGTGTGAAATTAATTTTTAATTATAAAACAGCATTCAAATATGTAGTATATGATCCGTTTTATACTAGTGAGTGGTCTTTACAAATTACATTAGTGATTTTGTTTTTAAAATTAGGCATTTCTGAGTAAATGTTATTCTCTTAGGTTATTTTTAGGTCACGGTATTATATATACTAACCTCCTCTTGAGTTAGTATGTATGATTATTGGAACATACTTTAACAATATCCTTTTATTTTTCTTTTTGACAATATCCTTTTACTTGAGGCTTTAAAATTTGTTTGTCTGCATTTCCAAAATAGGTATTTTTTTATACAGCTGAAAAATAAAAATATCAAGAAACATTTAGGGTGAATATCTGATCTGCCATGAAATCAACAAACCAAAATTCATGTATTTTATATTACTAATATTTAGACTTCATCTAGATTTTATTACCTTTGAGTGTATACATAATTCTATTATCTTTGGACATTTAATTACTAAAAACTATATCAGAGTAAAATAAGAAAAAAATACAGTTGCTAGCAGCAGATGTGTTATTTTGCAATTGACAGCAAGGAATGAGAGAGAAATATGACATTGTTATAACTTAAAGAAATTACCTGTGAATAATAATGATGAGGTTAAGCAAATAAGTCTCACACAGATCACAATAGGATACTATGCACATACCAAAAAATATATATATGAAGAAAAAATTATACATTAAAAATAGACATTCAGAAGTGAGACATGTTAATCTGGGATAAGGTTTTTTTAATATAAAAATGTATACAATGAATTCTTGTAACAACTTTAAAATACGCACACAAACACACACACATTCTTATCTTTCCAATTTGAACATTTTTAATTGGATACCCACTCAGAAAATTCCCTTGGCTTATAAAACAAATGTATTTCAGAAACTGAAAAAGAAAAAAATAAAGATTTTATACTACAAAAATATATAAATATCAAAATGCATTAGAATTTTAGAATATAATTTAAAATGCCAAAACAATTCCTTAAGGTAGAGCCCTTGTAATTTTTTTTATGAGTCAAACATTGTCTCTGCACTCTAGCTCACACTTTTTTTTAACTTTTTATTTAAATTCTAGTTAGTTAACATACAGTATAATATTGGTTTCAGGAGTAGAATTTAGTGATCATTGTTTACATACAATAACCAGTGCTCATCACAATAAGTACACTCCTTAATGCCCAGCACCCATTTAGCCCATCTCCCCACACACTTCCTCCCCACCCCCAGCATCCTTGGTTTGTTCTCTATTAGTTTAAAATATGTTATGCTTTGCCTCCCTCTCTTTTATTTTTCCCTTTCCCCCTATGTTCATCTGTTTTAAAGTCCACATATAAGTGAAATCATATGGTATTTGTCTTTCTCTGACTAATTTACTTCGCTTAGCATAACACACTCTAGCTCCATTCACGGATTGCAAATGGGAAGATTACATTCTTTTTGATGGCTCAGTAATATTCCATAGTGTGTGTATATCACTCTTCTTTATCCATTCATCAGTGGATGGACGTTTGGGCTCTTTCCATAATTTGGCTATTATTGATATTATTTTGAATTTATTATGATGTAAGAAAATGGTCCAGTTTCATTTTTCTGCATGTTGCTGTCCAGTTTTCCCAACACCATTTGTTGAAGAGACTGTCTTTTCCATTGGATGATTCTTTCCTGCTTTGTCAAGATTAGTTGACCACAGAGCTGAGGGTCCATTTCTGGGCTTCTGCTCTGTTCCATTGATCTGTGTGTCTGTTTTTTGTTTTTTTTGTGTTTTTTTTTTATGTTCAATTAGCCAACATATAGTACATCATTAGTTTTTAATGTAGTGTTCAATGATTCATTTGTTGCTTATAATACCCAGTGCATGTGTGGTAAGGAGCACTGTGTGTCTGTTTTTGTACCAGTACCCTACTGTCTTGATCACTACAGCTTTGTAACATAACTTGAAGTCCAAAATCGTGATGCCTCCAGCTTTGCTTTTCTTTTTCAAGATTGCTGTATCTATTTGGGGTCTTTTGTGGTTCCATACAAATTTTAGAATTGTTTGTTCTAGCTCTGTGAAAAATCCTCGTGGTATTTTGATAGGGATTGCATTAAATATGTAGATTGCTTTGGGTAGTAGAGACATTTTAACAATATTTATTCTTCCAAGCATTGTGAAATGGCATTCTACCACTATTTAACAGATGAAGGAATTGAGACTTGTCAGATTTTAATGCATTATTCCATTACTATAATTTTAAACCATGTAACACAGAAAAATATAATACTAATGAAACTTACTGGTGAAAAATAGATCTTTTATTTTGGCAGCACACTGTATCTTTAATTTAATTTCAACTATGATATATACATTGGAATAGTTTGTGTAAAACTTTGAAAGCTAGTCATCCTGAAAAATCAGAAGCTATAGCTAAATCGAGCATATAGCTTCTCACATAGAGCACATAGCTTCCATTTGGCTACAACATGTCTATAGTCAGAACCTGAACTGCTTCTCTTCTTGGATATTTCAGTTGCTGTTTAGAACCTGAACTGCTTCTCTTCTTGTTTCCGTATTTCAGTTGCTGCTGAGACATCTAGACTTACAGGATATTGGAGGCTTTGCCATTGTCAAGTTAAAGTTGTTTTTCCCTCTTAGGAAGGCATTAACATAAAGATAGTTGGGAGCTGGGTGCCTGGGTGGCTCAATTGGTTAAGCGACTGCCTTTGGCTCAGGTCATGATCCTGGAGTCCCGGGATCGAGTCCCGCATCGGGCTCCCCGCTGAGCAAGGAGTCTGCTTCTCCCTCTAACCCTCCCCCCTCTCATGCTCTCTCAATCTCATTCTCTCTCTCAAATAAATAAATAAATAAATAAAATATTAAAAAAAAAAAAAAAAAGAAAGATAGTTGGGCGCTTCCCGGAGGAACATGTTACATTTTGCCTGCTTCAAGTATCCGTCAATGGGCTGCAGACTACTAGGTCATTTAATTGTATCTACATTTCCTTCTGGAAGCTAGGCCATTGATAGAAATGCTTTGTTCTTGTAAACTGTTAAAACATTTGTAAACTGAGGGGGACTCAGGTCTTGGAGGATTGTGAGCTCTACAAGTTAACTATTTGTTTTTTCTTTCCTTAGCTTTAGGGCAGCCAGGAGTGCCTGAGAAATGTCACATACATCCTATGGGGGGGAGGGGGTTGTGGGGCTTCAGCTTCTGCTTTGTCCTCAGTTTGCCTACTGTTCCCTCATCAACTGCATCTTTCCATTGTGTGAGGCCCTGTGCAATGCAATGTGGGATATCTAATTTCACTTAAGTCACAATTGTGCCATCACATACTTCACAATCTAATAGGCAAAAGAGGCATAAACTTAAATCACCACGTAACAAAGTGACAGTGAATAAAACTGAGAAATGTGCTGGTGGTAGACTTTTGGTCATTGAGTTATGACTATTGGAATATGGTTTTCTTTTGAAGAAAAATAATTTTTTCTACGCCAATTTCCTGAGAAGTAGTTAATCCTGGGAACAGAATTTAAAAGTGTATTCAGACTGAGTGAAGGAATATCGTCTCTAAGTCTGAGAGAAGGACTCTACAAGAGGAAGATACTTGGTTTTCCTTTGGTATGTATGAGCTGCTGCTTCCAAGCAGAGACAGGGCAAGAACCCATGTATTGTGAAGACTCTTTTTACTAGTAAAATGGGCATAATTGCAGGTGGTGACATTGTAGAGTGGCTTGTACTCAAGAGCAAAAATGTGTCTGAATCGGGGTGCCTGGGTGGCTCAGTCCTTAAGCGTCTGCCTCCAGCTCAGGTCATGATCCCAGGGTCCTGAGATTGAGCCCCACATCGGGCTCCCTGCTCGGCGGGAAGCCTGCTTCTCCCTCTCCCACTCCCCCTGCTTGCGTTGCTGCTCTCGCTGTCTCTCTCTCTGTCAAATAAATAAGTAAAATCTTAAAAAAAAAAAATGTGTCTGAATCCTAAATCCACTAATAGGTACAGAGTCGGCTGAACCTACTAAGAAGAGCAGTATTTCCTCTCAAAGTTGTGAGGGGGCAATGACAGGGTCACCAGCAAAGATTACTGTGCCCAGCCAAGAGGTGACAGCACTCAGAAGGGAAGCAGAGGTTTAGCAAGATGAAAAGTTTGAAGTAAAATAACCTAATTGACCAATAGTCTTTAGATATAAGGTGAATGTGAGACAATGAGACATTAACTTCCATAAACAAGTAAAGGGTTCTCATGGTTTAATAACTGATTTAGTCAGGGAGTGTAATCTCTTGATTTGAAATCAGATTCAGATGAGGTCGTGTATATGGATTATAATCTTAAAAAAGAGGGATTAAAATAATGGAGACACCTGATGTATAATTTTTCTTCTTTTTAAGGGAAAGTTCACAGTTGCTCACATCTGAAAACACTGTGGAGGAGTTAGAATTTACACTAATTTAACCTAATTCTAGAAAAGAAAAATGTACAGTTTCAGCTATATATATTTATTTATATTATGTTATAATTATATATATTTGGAATATGGTTTTCTTTTAAAGAAAAATAATTTTCCTGATACAAATTTCTGATGCCAATTATATATAAGTATATATTTTTATATATATTTCAGCTATATATGTGGAGTAAGTTCTTCCCAGAGAAAGGAAATCACTTGAAAGAAAACTGCATAAAAGACGGGATGATTTTGAAAAAAGTGGCTTGTTTGGAGCCTAGGTAAGTTTAATGTTTAGTGTTCCTTTTTGACTACATTTGAGGAAGATAAATGGTGGCTCCCCTGGCAGAAGTACACATATAATTGCGTATGTGTATGAGTTTTTGTCATTCTAGGAGAGAAAGTGCTTGATCCTGCATGGAGCCATTTGTTTCATCAGGATGTCTGCAAATGGAATTCTAAGCCAGCTTCACAGCATTCCTACTGATAATTCGTCTAGTATTTTTGCCACATGCATAGACAGCACATACACTTTTTTTTTGCCTATTATTATCCCAATTTTGAAATCACTTTCTCTACAACTTTTCCAGAATTCTAGGTTACTTATTCTACCTTTTCTTTCTTATCAAAATTTCTTGACTTTTTCCCTAAGAGAAAATCTGTTGAAACAAGAGGAGTAATTTTGTTGTATCAAAATAATTGGATGAATTTAAGTCCATGCAGTATCTTTTTGTTAATATGATTATGATTTTGGTCTAGAAGAAGTTTTACCAAGTTTTGGTTTGTCATCTTAGAAAAATCTATGAAATATTTTATTAAAAATAATTTTATTCAAATTGTGATATGGAGTATAATAGATTAACTCAAAGGAACATTTTCATACAACATTATGTATAAAAAAACATTAAATTTACTTTCACCTAAAATATCTATAATACAAATTTAAGGAGGATCTTCACTTGTAAAGATTTGGGAAATGAATTAAGCATTCCTCCTAACATCTTACTGCTGGTTAATTTTGATCCGTTCTTATCAGAACAGTCAGCCTCAATTTCATTAGCAGTGAACATGTCAAATGCAGTTGGTTTGTTTCAGCCTCAGATCCCAGTGTTTTTACTAAATCTTGCCTGGCATAGCTACAAGTAACCTTGAAGCTTATCAAATCTAAAGACTATCAGAATAGGCAATGAGATAAAAAGCCATTACGAAGAGCCCCTATCTAGGGGAGAAAGATGATAATGCATAAGAGGCTGACTTTTACTACTTTAATTCAGAATTCAGATAGAGTAACCTATCCTTTTGGAGGACTTTCTATATACTATAGAATACTTGCTACTTAAGTCAGAAAACACTGTCATTTAACCTCAACATGTTTTATGTTTTATTTTAACCTTCCCACAACTATGTATTTGTAGAGAAAAGCCTGATAATGATACAGACAGAAAGAATTCAGTTACAAATAACAATCACTTTGCTATTGTAGCTGAGAGGTAAAATTCCTATTTGGAGGAAAGAAAAAAAGATCAACAAAAGAGAGCATATCCAAGTATCTAGGATGTCTTAAATCATTGGAAATGGATTTTTTTCTTGAGATTTTATTTATTTATTTATTTGAGAGAGAGAAAAAGCACAAGCAGGGGGAGGGGCAAAGGGAGAGGGAGAAGCAGACTCCCGGCTGAGCAGGAAGCCAGATGTGGGGCTCTATCTCAGGACACTGAGATCACGACCTGAGCCGAAGGCAGACACTTAACTGACTGAGCTACCCAGATGCCCCTGGAAATGGATTTTTTTGAAAGAAGACTGGAAGAGAAGAAACAAAATAAAGGATAAAATATCCTCAAAGAGTAAATTTGAAATCACCTGATGTTCAATAGGTCTACATACAGTGTTTCAAAAACAAACTGAAATATTACCAAAGTACAAAAAAGAAAACAAACAAACAAAAAACAAAGTATGAATACAACTCTATTGGTATTTGTTCAATGGGGTGGTAAATTTGATCAATAAAAAGCTGTCATTCATGTATTTGAAGGGCAGAGACGTGAAGTAGGAGTTCCCAGAGCACATGCTTTGGAGAAAGAATGTCTGGTTTCAAATCCTGGTTCCAATATGTATTAACTAAATGACCCTGAGAAACATCTTTCACTTATCATGGTCTTAGATGCAACTTCTTGACCTACCAGGCCTAACACAATCTAATCTCTACTACCTTTCTGACCCATTTTTCCACCAGTTTCTCTAACTCACACTGTACTTGCTTTTCCTAAAATATTCCAATCAGTCAAGGCCTGTCTTTGCACTTGCATGGAATGCTCTTCCTCCAGGCATTGTAATAGCATACTCCTTTCCCTTCATTTAGGAACATGTCAGTCTGGGCTTTCCTGATCTCCACATATGACACAGCATACCCCCACCCTGTCACTTTTTATCACTTTATCCCATTTGCTTTTTTGTTTTTTGTTTGTTTGTTTGTTTGTTTAAGCAGGCTCTATGTTCAATGTGGGCTCAAACTCATGACCCTGAGATCAAGAGTCACTAGCTCTACTAACTGAGCCAAGCAGACACCCCCATCCCATTCGATTTTACTTGTTCTCCATAGTATTCAGTGCCACGGCCCGCGTGCAAGGTCGAACAGGGATGAGGGTAAGAGAATGAAACATAAAAGTATGGGAACAGGAGGGTTGCCCACGGGGGTGCCGCGAGCAACAACTTTATTCTTTCTCACACACTTTATATAGGCTTAGGTTATATAACAATAAGACATAAACAAGTTCCACAGGTTCCTCCCTGCCCTTCTCCTGGCTCCGTCCCGTGTTTCTGATTCAAGGCCAGATTCCTCAAGCGCATAGTTTCTTCCCAGTTTTGTTTACGCGGTATGCCTTTAAAGGGCCAGGTGCACTATCTTTCAGGGTCTATTAATAACACTGTGGTTTTCTTGGCCTATATACAACTCAGGCTAGCCAGTACAACATGTTTTTGTACGGGGGCAGTTAGGTGGCCATGGTTCAAAGGGATCAGGGAGCCTTTGCTCTACCCGATTAACCCCTTTGTTGCTCATGGCTCCCGACAATTCAGTACTGACATTCTATTACAATAAGTTTACATGTATATATGTGAATATTTGTGCGTATATAATTTCCCGGTTTTTGCCTGATTGAGATAAAAGCTCCATGAAAAGAATTTGATCATTTTGTTCATCAACCAAAGTAGTTGACACATAGTACATACTCAAAGAATTATTTGTCCCAAGGATGAGTACATGAATTAATGAATAAAGATATCATTACATATCTCATAATTTTTGTAGGTAGGGAACTTGAAACACTGAAAGCACTTAATGCCTGTTATTATTACTAACACATGTATCAAATTTACCTTTCTGCTGATGTTTAAAATGAAGTAAACAATAATTTTTTAAATAATCAGTTTGCCCATTTTCCTACCTTAGGCATATCTATATGTATTGGTATTGTATCAACATTTGATCCATGAAAAGAACTGTACCCCTGATCCTTAGTAATCATCCTCTCAATAAAGTAGGGAAAAAAAGAGACTGTATAACCCCCTACCATTCTATAAATAGATATGATTCCATATACATTATTTGCTCTATGTGCAGAATTTTTATAATGAGACTAAGTTAAATAAACACACGAATATTACTTGATTTGTAATGATCCAGGTAATAAAGAAGAAAGCACTTCTTTTGAGGGGGTGTAAAACATCTGTTGCTTCTTTTCTTATTTAACAATTATTTTTTCTGTGCAGGTCAACTTAACCAGAAAGTCATTATGCAATAAAATATATTAAAAATAACATTAAAAATAAAAATAGATTCATAAGCAAGCAGCTGCTGAGATTTGTAAGATTTAGTACATTAAAGATGGAGAGTCAAATCCATTCCCTCCAGAATTTTGTGTTAGTTGTTTTTTCCCAAAAATTAAAAAGGAAAAATATAAAGAGAAACAAATACACTTATTTTATATTTACCATAACTTTTTAAAAATGTTAATTTTATTGTGGTAAGAATACCTAACATGAAATTTTAACTGTACCATTCAGTATTGTTAGAAGGCACAATGTTGTACAGCAGATCTCAAGAACTTAAAAGCATTTTTCTTTACTAATGTGGGATTTTAAAAGTAATGAAAATATAGCTCTCTTTTTATATCTTTATGTTCTACTCATACATATATACATATATACTTATAACAATAAGCTATGTAAGTTATTGTTATGTAAGTTGTTGTTATAGGTATTTGTATATGTGTATAATTATATATATAGTTACAAGTAAGAGAGATAGATATCATAAGTGTAATCAAAGTATTTCCTAACAAGAACAATATTTTGTGATTGCTATCTGACATTATGTTTGACATTTTTATCCTCATTGCCGAAAATGTGAGTTTGCACTATGCTGGTATTTTTTGTTTTTCTGTTTGTCACTTTTTTAGTTTCAATTTATTTCCTGTAGTTACATTTTATTTTTCCTTCTCCTTCTTTTTTCCTTTAACTGGGAGGTCAACTTTTTAAAATTATTTACTTGATTTTTTTTCTTCTCTCATTTTTTACTACTTCTGGTTTATAATTCAGAGATTTCTGCTATGCCCTACATGGTTAACTCTTCCAAACCATAAAGTGACCCTGATCATTTGAAGCCTGTATATATTTTCTGACATACATATCATTTAATCTAAAATTCTAGATATATCTTTTAGTTTACCATAAAAATTAGACATTCATACACGGACCCCACTGATTTAGTCTTACTGATATGTTTATCACTTTATTCATTTATAATTACTTCTTGCATCTGAGACTTCCCTTCTGTAGTTATTCTTTACCTGAAACAAAATTTTGACCTTCCTTTGATAGATGTCAGCAGGTAATAAACTCTGTTTTATCTGTGTGTGTTGGTTTTTCTGAAAATATGTTTTATTTTGCCTGTTTTTACTGTATGCACAATACTTGGAAGATATTTGTTCCCCTGTCTTTTGACTTCATGTGCATGCCTTTTTCTTTGTAAGAGAAATAAAGAAAATAATGAATATATCCACAGGGATGTTTTTAGACTTATTAACTAATCTGATGGACTTTTAGTGCATGTGAGGGGAGTGATCATTTGATGGATTTGAGGAGATCAAATAAAGCACAAAAAATAAATCATCTTGGAGAAAGTAAAGTGAGTATTCTAAAAAATGATAGAAATGTTAGGGTTACCATGCAAGGATGAGTGTTAATTTGAAATTAGTGATTTAAGTTTAAAGTAAAGCCAATCAGCAAAAATATCATGATTCTTCAACAGCACCATTTTGGTGCCTATATGTGAAGGAAAAGGTGGATTTTTGGGTTCACCTCCAGCTATTGCAAAGCAAGTATGAAAGAGAAAAGATCAAAAAGCAAAAGTGTTAAGACTACATGCAAAGGAATGGTTTCTATTTGAGCCATTGCATATACTCTGGATAGGAGGAAATTAAAAACATTGAGGCAAAAGAATGGAGAGATAATGGTAAGGAGAGTAGATTAAAATTTTAATGGAATTGAAGAATTGTAGCAGAGAGGTTTCTAAAGAAAATGATCAAGAAGGTCATGATGTCTGGTTAATAAATGGGATGACTGATATAGAAATTTTATAAGTAATTTTGTATTTCTGATTATGACATCCTGAGGGCATCATGGGAGTAGCATGCTAATATGGAGGGAAGAAAATGGACCACAATGTGAAGATTTTGGAGACTGCGAGGCAAAGCCATACCTCTCATGAAAGGGATCATCCACATGGATATTAATGTTAGTCAGCATTAATGCCATTCAGCCTAGTGACTTCCATGATATTGAATATATTTGTAGAAACAATATATTATATGTTATTGAGGCAAAATTTTTATTTTATTTATGTATTGGTCATACATTCTAAAACCAAATTCTAGAGCTTAGGTTTGTGTCTCTAAAGATACACCATACTGAATGTGGTACAAGTATTTATTAGGTGGGTCGGGAAGGGTGAATTCTATTTCTTTTTTATTATTATTAACATATAATATATTATTTGTTTCAGGGGTATAAGTCTGTGATTCATCAAGTATCATATGATCTCACTTAATTCTATTTCTAGCTATCTTGTGACCTAGTAGCATAACCTTAAACAAATCAAATAATCTCCCTATTTCTCAGTAATCTTGCAAGTAAGAACACAGATTTGAATTAAAGATGATTTAAAATAGTTTTTTGACTCAAAGGACTTTGATTTAATTATTTAGTTTAATGCTTGCTAAAGTACAGTTCATTGGCCTGTCCTTTAAGTTTATATGAGAATTATTATAGATTTTCCCCACCACTGGGCATTTATGGTTGTATATATTTCCATGATATTTGTCACCATGGTATCTGGATATCCAGATAATATAACCACGTAAAATTAGCAGGTATGTGGGAAGAAAAAATGTCAATCCCTGTCTTTCTCTTAATGTAGGTAATAATGTGGAATAAAATTTTATCTTGGAGTTCTCAAAGTTTTTGATCACATGATTACAGAGAAGTTTAAAGGGGAAATGACAATTTTCACTCTTTCTCCAAATATATGAGCATTTAACATAACATCTATGGCTGCAAAATAAAAAAGTATATAAAAAATCTCTTTCTTTTTAATCATAACTGTAATTGGAACCTTGACGTACAAATAGTTGTATAGAAAATGTGGACCCTACTACAAATGTACACAGGCAATAAATATTGATAGAAAATTGAAAGTTAAAATAGACTATTTATAAGATTTATACTTTTTGTTGTTGTTTAGAAAGAATCCTCTATCTTTAAAAATTATGAACAAGATAAGATCTGTTTTTAATGTGTAGATAGGGTAGACTTAAAAGGGAATGATCAGTAGGATTATGAGGTCAAAAATACTGAGCAGCATCAGATACGAAAGTAGTAGGTGCTGTGATGAGTCTGGAGAGATTAGAATTATAGATATAAATTTGAGTGTCTTAGTATTAAAATGGCATCTTCAAAGCTGTGGGACTATATACCACTTGCAAAGGGCATTATAGATTGAGAAAAAAGTGAAGACCTAGGAAAGGGTCACAGGTATTCATTATATAGAAGTCCAGAGAGGAGTAGGCACCAAGAAAGAAGATTGAGAAAGCACTACCAATGAAGATGATGAAGAAACAAGAAAGTGTAGGGTATCAGGTGCCAAGGGAAAAAAATTTTCAAGAATAATGATGGAAAACTATATCTCATGCTATCACCTATAAATAGAGCAATTTATTTAGCAAGAGATGACTAATATTATCATGTTGAGTTGCAGCATGTCAACTTTTGAAATAATAGTAGAGACCATGAGATGTGACCAGAAGATAGAGACATTTCAATTTGCCAATGGCCAGATATGTGGAGTAAGAGAATGTCTTCACAGTGTGGACATGAAAAATGATCCATAAAATTATCATGATCTATTACACACAGATGGTGACAACAAAAGTTATGGGACAGCAGAGTAGGAGGTCATAGTTAGACACAGGAAGTTTGAGATGAATATTTGACATTCAAGTAGTAATTGAGTAGGAAATTAGACAAAAGTATCTAGATTGGGGGACAAGATCCACACTGGAAACTCCAAGAGATCAGAGTGTGAGTGTACAATAACAGTTCTTTGCCCTTCTCAGGAACTGAAAAAGATTTGCCAAAGTCACAGTATCTATAGATACATTTGTACATGCACCCCCACCCAATGAACCATCTGTTCATATTCTTTGTCCATTTTGCACTGCTATATTGGCATTTTTCACATTGATATTAAGGAATTCTATATATGTTAAGGGCAATAGCCTTTTCTCTGTAATGAGAGAATCAATTGCTTTCCTTTTTCTTCATTCAAGTTTTTCTTAAGCCTTAAGATGCTTTTGGTCAACAATGCTTTGAAACTGGAACTCAATCAGAAGAGAAAATTTAGAAGGAACACAAATACATGGAGGTTAAAGAGCTTCCTACTAAAGAATGAATGGGTCAACCAGGAAATTAAAGAAGAATTCAAAAAATTCAGGTAAACAAATGAAAATGGAAACATGGCATTTCAAAAACTTTGGGATGCAGGAAAGGTGATCCTAAGAAGGAATTATATAGCAATACAAGCCTTTCTCAAGAAACAAGAAAAGTCTCAAATATACAACCTAACCTTACACTGAAAAAAGCTGCAGCAAGAACAGCAACTAAAGTGTAAATCAAGCAGGAGAAGAGAAATAATAATGATTAGAACAGAAATCAATGAAATAGAAACCAGAACAGTAGAACAGATCAACGAAACTAGGAGTTGGTTCTTTGAAAGAATAAGATTGATAAACCTCTGGCCAGACTTATAAAAAGAAAAGAGAAAGGACCCAAATTAATAAAATCATGAATGAAAGAGGAGAGATCACAACCAACAACAAAGAAATACAATTATAAGAACATATTATGAGCAATGATATGCCAAAAAATTAAGCAATCCGGAAGAAATGGATGCATTCCTAAAAACATATAAACTACTAAAACTGAAACAGAAAGAAATAAAAAAACCTGAACAGACCCATAAAGAGCAAGGAAATTGAGGCAAGGAAATTGAAGATAGCAGTAATTAAAAATCTCCCAACAAACAAGAGTCCAGGACCAGATGTCCTCCCAGCAGAATCCTACCAAACATTTAAAGAAGAATTAATACCTATTCTTCTGAAACTATTTCAAAAAATAGAAAGGAAAAGAAAATTCCCAAACTCTTTCTATGAGGCCAGCTTTACCTTGATACCAAAACCAGATAAAGTCCCCACCAAAAAGGAGAATTACAGACCAGTATCCCTGATGAACATGGATGGAAAAGTTCTCATGAAGATACTAGCCAATAGGATCCAACGGTATATTAAATGGATTATTCACCACATGCAGAAGAATGAAACTGGACCATTTCCTTACACCACACACAAAAAAATAGACTCAAAATGGATGAAGGACCTCAATGTGAGACAGGAAATACATCGAAATCCTAGAGGAGAACACAGGCAGCAACCTCTTCGACCTCAGCCTCAGCAACGTCTTCCTAGACACATCAACAAAGGCAAGGGAAGCAAGGGCAAAAATGAACTATTGGGACTTTATCAAGATAAAAAGCTTTTGCACAGCAAAGGAAACAATCAACAAAACCAAAAGACAACCGACAGAATGGGAGAAGATATTTGCAAATGACATATCAGATAAAGGGCCTGTATCCTAAAATCTATAAAGAACTTATCAAACTCAACACCCAAAGAACAAATAATCCGGTCAAGAAATGGGCAGAAGACAGGAAAGGAATTTTTCAAAAGAAGACATCCAAATGGCCAACAGACACATGAAAAAGTGCTCAACATTGCTCAGCATCAGGGAAATCCAAATCAAAACCTCAGTGAGATACCACCTCACACCAGTCAGAATGGTTAAAATGAACAAGTCAGGAAATGACAGATGTTGGCGAGGATGCAGAGAAAGGGGAACCCTCCTACACTGTTGGTGGGTATGCAAGTTGGTGCAGCCACTCTGGAAAACAGTAGGGATGTTCCTCAAAAAGTTGAAAATAGAGCTACCCTACGACCCAACAATTGCACCACTGGGTATTTACCCCAGAGATAGAAATGTAGTGATCAGAAGGGGCACTTGCACCCCAATGTTTATAGCAGCAATGTCTACAATAGCCTAACTATGGAAAGAGCCAAGATGTCCATCAACAGACGAATGGATAAAGAAGATGTGGTACACACACACACACACACACAATGGCATATTATGCAGCCATCAAAAAATGAAATCTTGCCATTTGCAATGACATGGATGGAACTAGAGGGTATTATGTTTTGCAAAATAAGTCAGTCAGAGAAAGACAATTATCATATGATCTCACTGCTATGAGGAATTTGAGAAACAAGACAGAAGACCATAAGGGAAGGGAGGAAAAAATGAAACAAGATGGAACCAGAGAGGGAAGCAAACCATAAGAGTCTTAATCTCAAGAAACAAACTGAGGGTTGCTGGAGTGGTGGGGGTGGGAGGGATGGAGTGGCTGGGTGATGGACATTGGGGAGGGTATGTGCTATGGTGAGTGCTGTGAATTGTGTAAGACAGATGAATCACAGACCTGTACCTCTGAAACAGATAATACATTATATGTTAAAAAAAAGAAAGAAGATAGTAGGAAGGGAAAAATGAAGGGGGGAAATTGGAGGGGGAGAAGAACAATGAGAGACTATGGACTCTGAGAAACAGAGTTTTATAAGGGAGAGGGTGGGGGGGTGGGTTAGCCCAGTGATGCGTATTAAGGAGGGTACATATTGCATGGAGCACTAGGTGTTACACACAAACAATGAATCATGGAACACTACATCAAAAATTAATGATGTAATGCATGGTGATTAACATAACAATAAAAATTTTAAAAAACTAATGATGTAATGTATGGGGACTAACATAACATAATAAAATAAAATAAAATAAAAATAAAGGATTATTCACCACAACCAAGTGGGATTTATACCACATTCCAAGTGGGCTGCAAGGGTGGTTCAACATCTGCAAATCAATCAGTGTGATACATCACATAAATAAAAGAAAGGACAAGAACCATCAATCGATACAGAGAAAGCATTTGACCAAATACAGCATCTTTCTTGATTAAAACTCTTCACAGTATAGGGATAGAGGGAACATCCCTCAATACCATAAAAGCCATATACAAAAAGCCCACAGAGAATATCATTCTCAATGGGGAAAACCTGAGAGCTTTACCCCTAAAGTCAGGAACACAACAGGGATGTCCACTCTCACCAGTGTTGTTCAACATAGTACTAGAAGTCCTAGCCTCAGTCAGCAATAAGACAACAAAAAGAAATAAAAAGTATCCAGATTGGCAAAAAAGAAGTCAAACTCTCACTCTTCACAGATGACATGATTCTCTATGTGGAAAACCCAAAAGACTCCACCCCCAAATTGCTAGAACTCATACATGAATTCAGCAAAGTGGCAAGATATAAAATCAATGCACAAAGTCAGCTGAATTTCTATACACTAACAATGAGACAGAAGAAAGCAAAATTAAGGAGTCGATCCCATTTACAATTGCATCCAAAACCATAAGATACCTAGGAATAAACCCAACCAAATAGGTAAAGGATCTGTACTCTGAAAACTATAGAATACTCATGAAAGAAATTGAGGAAAATACAAAGAAATGGAAAAATATTTCATGCTCATGGATTGGAAAAACAAATATTGTTAAAATGTCTATGTTACCTAGAGCAATCTTCACATTCAATGCAATCCCTATCAAAATACCAGCAACCTTTTTCACAGAGCTGGAACAAATAATCCTAAAATGTGTATGGAACCAGAAAAGACCCTGAATAGCCAAAAGAATGTTGAAAAAGAAAACCAAAGCTGATGGGATCACAATTCTGGATCACAAAGCTATAATCATCAAGACAGTATGGTACTGGCACAAAAACAGACATATAAATCAATGGAACAGAATAGACAACCCAGAAATGGACCCTCATCTCTATGGTCAACTATTTTGACAAAGCAGGAAAAAATATCCAAAGGAAAAATGACAATCTCTTCAACAAATGGTTTTTGGAAAACCGGATGGCCACATGCAGAAGAATGAAACTGGACCATTTTCTTACACTCAAAATGGATGTAAGACCTCAGTATGAGACAGGAATCCATCAAAATCTTAAAGGAGAACAGAGGCAGCAACCTCTTTGACCTTGGCTGCAGCAACACGTCACCAGAGGCAAGGAAAACAAAAGCAAAAATGAACTACTGGAACTTCATCAAGATAAAAAGATTTGCACAACAAAAGGAAACAGTTCACAAAACCAAAAAACAACCTAAAGAATGGGAGAGAATATTTGCAAATGTCTTAGCAGATAAAAGCTAGTATCCAAATCTATAAAGAATTTATCAAACTCAACACCCCAAAAACAAATAATCCTGTCAAAAAACGGGAAGAAGACATGAATAGACATTTCTTCAGAAAAGACATCCAAATGGCCAAAAGACACATGAAAAGATGCTCAACATTACTCATTATCAGGGAAATAGAAATCAAAACCACAAAGAGATACCACCTCACACCGGTCAGAATGGCTAAAATTATCAAGTCAGAAAATGACAGATGTTGGCGAGGAAGTGGAGAAAGGGGAATCCTCTTACACTGTTGGTGGGAATGCAAGCTGTTGCAGCCACTCTGGAAAACAGTAGGGAGGCTCCTCAAAAAGTTAAAAATAGAGCTACCCTATGACCCAGCAATGCACTACTAGGTATTTACCCAAAGGATACAAACATAGTGCTCTGAAGGGGTACCTGTACCCCAA
This sequence comes from Callorhinus ursinus, assembly GCF_003265705.2. Classification (NCBI taxonomy): domain Eukaryota; kingdom Metazoa; phylum Chordata; class Mammalia; order Carnivora; family Otariidae; genus Callorhinus; species Callorhinus ursinus. The sequence continues at coordinate 149,619,972 of NW_027397066.1, forward strand.
TGTTTATAACAGCAATGTCCACACTAACCAAACTATGGAAAGAGCCCAGATGTCCATCGGCAGATTAATGGATAAAGAAGATGTGATACACACACACACACACACACACACACACACACACACACACACACACAATGGAATATTACTCAGCCATCAAAAAAATGACATCTTGCCGTTTGCAATGACATGGATGGAACTAGAGGGTATTAGGCTAAGTGAAACAAGTCAATCAGAGAAAGACAATTATATTATTTCACTCATATGTGGAATTGAAACAAAACAGAGGATCATAAGGGAAGGGAGGGAAAAATAAAATAAAACGAAATCAGAGAGGGAGACAAACCATAAGAGACCCTCCTAGGCACGAACTGAGAGTTGCTGGAGCGGAGTAGGGTGGGGGGATGGGGTAACTGGGTGATGGGCATTAAAGAGGACACGTGATTTGATGAGCACTGGGTGTTATATGCAACTGATGAATCAGTGAACTCAACCTTTGAAACTAATGCACTGTACATTAATTAATAGAATTTAAAATTTTTTAAATGTCCAAAATAAATAGATAAATAAACAAACAAAAAGAGACTCTTTTGGTCATACAAAATGAATATACTGATAATTTATTTTTAAATTATTTGTTGTGATTGTAGTTTTTTAACGCTTATGAAGTATTCTCCATTTGAGATTATACACACATCATTCTTTCACATTTTCTCTGAGTATTTTTATTTTCATGTTTCTATCATTTAAATGTGTTCTATCTTAAATTTATTTTGTTAAAAGCATGAGTAAGTTTGCAGGGCTTTATTTTTCACAGATGGTTTCTTATTTGTTCTCCTACAAAAACCATTATCTCCGTGGCAAATACTATTTCCAGCAGAGAAAAAATAAAGTAATATAAAATAATTATATAATCAAGAAAGTTGAAATAAAGGAATTTGAAGACAACTGCATTAGAATTTCAGGAACATACATTTCTCAAGGACTAATGAACATTTTTTTAAAGATGATATGTGAAGTCATAAAAATAACACAATTAATAATATCATGAAACTTAGAACATAATTCAAGACTTATTCTAGATCATTGGGTCACATGCATTTCATTTAGAGAAAAATAAATACAGCAACCAAAAAGAAAACTTTAAAAAATACAAATCTTATGTGGAAATTAAGAAACATATTCCTAAATAACAGAGACCAGAAGAAATTTAATGGAAATTAGAAAAACTTTAGAGTTGACTAATAATTAAGATTCCATATTTGGAATTTTAGCTAGGATGGAAATTAAAAAGAGAAGTATGGCCTTGGATAGTTACATTAGATTAAAAGAATGGGTGAAAGTTAATTTGATAAGAATTGGATTTATTATGAGAGATGGCAGCAGGATAGAATAGATCCAAAGTAAGAGGAAAGGTGTCAAGCAGAAAAATTGAAAAAGGAAAAGATATGTTTCTAATATAATACGTATAAATAAGGCAGAAAGGACATTCTGGAAAACTGGAAACTGAAAAAATTTTAAGATTTTTTTAAAAACAAAATATATAATAATTAAAATGGTATAGAAAACAAAAAGATAAAAAGAGAAAATACAAACTAAAATTCCTAGATAAATTAAGTTTAAAGAAGGAAATGATAACCTGAATAATCCTACAGTTATTAAAGAAAATGGACCAGCACAAGTAAAAATATATTCCTTAAAATAAAACACAGCCATGGTGACTTTAATAATTGTGTTTTACCAAATATTATTTAAAAAATTCAAATTAGAAAAACGAGATTGAGAACATATGGAAAAATATCATAATGCGTTGTATGAGGCTGGCATAACTCATCAAAATCTAACAACAGCAAACAACAAAATTATAGTCTAATTTAACTCATAAATATAGATACAAATTTTCTATGCAACACATTAGCAAACAAAATCAATAAATATATTAAAAAATAATACACGATTGTCAGTCCATTCAGGCAGCTGTAACAAAATGCAACAGACTTATAAACAACAAAAATTTATTGCTTACAGTTCTGGAGGCTGGAAGTCAGAGATCAGGTGCCAGCATGGTCAGGAAGGGCCCTCTTCCAGGTTGCAGACTCTCATTATACGCTCATATGGTGGAGTGAGCTAGGCAGCTCTGTGGGATTTCTTTTATAGAAACACTAACCTCATTCATGAGGGTTCCACCCTCATGACCTAATCACCTTCCAAAGGTCCCACTTCCAAATACCATCACCTTTGGGTGTTATGATCTCAATATACAAATTCTGGTGGACACAAACATGCAGACCATAGCAATGATCAAGTTGATTTTGTCCCGGTAAAGCAAATTTCATTTACCATTGCATAAATGTGTCAATGCAATTCAACACTAAGCAAATAAAGGAAAAGTGTCATTCGATAATCTCAATAGTTGTAGTAAAGTGTTTGGGAAAATTCAGCATTTATTCATGAATAACTAACAAAAACTAGATATATGTGGCCCCTTAACTTAATAAAAACCTGTCTATAATGTATCCATAAGAAATACCTACTGAACAATGAACTTTTGCAAGCGTGTGTTTAAAACTAGTACTTGATTTGGATGCTCATTGTAATAATTTGTTTCAAACATTTTTCCTTATGTCCCAACCAGTGTAGGAAGGGAAGAAAAATAATAAAAGTTGTAAATATTGAAAAGGATGAAATAAAGTTATTATTATTTATAAATGATGTAATTCATAGAGATCAGAACTATTTATAAATAAATTATTAAAATCAATGAAAGTTTAGCATTTGACTAACGATAAAATCATTATACAAAATCAATTCCATGACCCCAGCAATATAACATTAGAGATTTTATTTTTTTAACATCAGAAATTTTAAATTGATATTTATCACTAATAATAGAATAAATATATAAATTATTTGAAAATAAATCAAATAAAATATGAACCATATAATAGAAAATAAAACATTTAATTTCAAGGAAAATGTGAATATTTGTTGTTACCATGAAATCTTTAAATTATCATAAAATCTTCATATACATGGACAAACCTTGATGAAGCTTCCTAGGTTGTTTGCTATTTTAAGAAACAAACTCAGCAAAATTATGTGACAGTATTTAGGGTTTATCTTATGCTTTAAAGTTTCAATAAGACAAGACTCTGAGTTTTCTTCTAAATATGTTTAACGTGAAATTATTTATCAACAACACATGTTAGAGGAAGGAATTGTGTCCCAGCCTTAGCTCTGTTTGACTTTATCACCATGGGGAACAAGAGGAAATCCCTTTCCTTCTCAGAGCTTGGGATCCCCCTCTTACTTGATTGGGTAGATGATTATATCATAATTAAATTTCACTTATATAATACTATCATTTCTTAACCCAGGTTTTACCTATGGTCTCTAGACTTTCAAAGACAATGTTAGGCTTGGCTGTGGATGTTCAAATCATTTTTTAAGATATCTATAAATCTTAAGGCAAGAGAAGCTTTGGTGAGATTATATTTACATATTGCTGCTTGCTAGGATTTTCTGTATTCAGTGGCTGTTCTTTTATCTGGGTCATGCAACATACAAAGAGGAGATATACTTCTTAACAATTCCAAAAAGGGAAAAAAAAGAAGAAGAAGAAGATGGGAGGGAAGAAAGGAGAGAAGGAGAGAAACCATACAACAAATAATCTAATGATGAGTATCTGCATAATAGAGTACATTTACTATTTGGAGACCATAGGGAGTCATAACACTGATCCTGGCATGGTAGACAATTAAATAACATATATTCCTGTTCCAAAGTACTTTCATTTATTTGCCACCAAGGGTTTCCAACCTACTCTGTCACACATATGCAGCCACCATTGATTCTGTAACTCTTGCTCACTCCAGATCATTCCCCTCCTTTTATCTTTGTTTTTCTTTTTCTTGGTTTGCTCTGAATTCCAAATGTTTTTACCATCTATAATGTTCAACATTTTAATTATTTTCAGCTCATCACAAATTTGTCTGGCAAACACATTAATGCACACAGAAGGACATTTCAATTAAGAAGATCAGTCCTCCTTACAAAATATTGGTCATTAATGACACAGCATTTTTCATTATAATTTTCAATAAGAATAATTCATTGTGGAACATGGGAACTTGGAGCACAGCAGTAGCAGCAGCTAGACAAATCCTAGAAGAGCTAATTATAAGAAACAAAAGTAAGAAGAAGAAATTTTTATCTTTGCAAGAAGACAATATATATTTTTAGGATCCTCAAAAAAAAGAGGATAAATTAATATTTTTTCACTGTAACTTTAAACAAATTAAATTTTTAAAATTAATACCAAAAAAGTCACAATTTTTAAAAATGTTAAATTCTTTTGAAATAGTGGCAGAATTGGTGTCAGTGTGGGAGGGCAACTTTGAATGGATGCATTTCTGAGGATCCCTGGGAATCTATGCAAATTATTGGTTAATATCTTAACAAATTTAGCTACCTATAAAACAAAGAAACTACTGTGGTAAATATTTAAAATAACTAAAGGAATACTGCTTTTAATAAATATAACTAGAGAAATTCAGGATATGTCATCTGTTGATCCCATTTCAAGAAATCACTTAGCATTATGTAGCCAGTTATTACCTAGCATTTTAAAAATTCCCTTAGTCACAGCTTTAGTGAGCAATAGCTCTAGTTCTGCTGATATATACCAGAAAATATCAAAATCAGATTTGTCAATTTAGTATGTTTAGATTTTATTATTAAAAATTAGAAATCCCATAGAAATCTTGGGGTCTGAATCTTTTGAGTACTATCTTAAACATTCTTTGATTTATTAAAATTAAACTACTTTGGCCATGTAGTGGCTCTTTTTTCTGAACAGTATTAGTTTTCTTTTTCTTTTAAAGATTTTTATTTATTTATTTGAGAGAGCGAGAATGAGAGAGAGAGAGAGAGCACATAAGGCGGGGAGGGTAGGAGGGAGAAGCAGACTCCCTGCTGAGCAGGGACCCCGATGCAGGACTCAGTCCCAGGACTCCAGGATCATGACCTGAGCCGAAGGCAGTTGCTTAACCAACTGAGCCACCCAGGTGCCCCAAACAGTATTAATTTTCTATTGATTGACTGATTTCTGTACCCTTGTACCACCCTCTTTCTATTCCCCCACCACACATACACCAGCCCCTAGCAACCACTTTTCTACTCTTTGTTTCTATGAGTTCAATTTGTTTAAATTCTGCATACAAGTGATACCTCACAGAATTTGTTTTCTCTGTCTGATTTGTTTTACTGAGCACAGTGCCCTCCAGACTCATCCATATTGTGGCAGAAGACGGAATTGCCATCTTTTTAAAGGCTGAGTAATTTTCCATTGGCTATATATGACATTTTGCTTATCCATTCATTTGTGGATGGACACAGGTTGTTTCCATATCTTGGCTGTTGTGAGTAATGTTGCAGTGAACACTGGACTGCAGGCATCTCTTTGAGATCATGGTTTTAACCCCCTTGGATATATACCCAGAAGTGGGATTGCTGGATCATATGGTAGTTTTCTTTTTAACTTTTTAGGGAAACTCCATACTCTTTCCCATAGCGGCTGTACCAGTTCACAGTCCCACCAGCCATGTACAAGGGGTCTCTTTTTCCATGTATTCATCAGAATTTGCTATCCCTTATCTTTTTGGTAAGAGACATCCTAACAAGTACAAGGTGATATCTCATTATAGTTTTGACTTGCATTTCCCTGATGATTACTGATGTTGATTTTTCCATATATTTGTTGGCTATTTGTATGTTTTTGGAAAATGTTCAGGTCCTTTGCCCATTTTTTAATTGGGTTATTTATTTCTTTTGTATAGTTGCATGAGTTCCTGTACATTTTGTATATTAACCTATTATGTGATGTATGCTTTCCAAATATTTTCTCCCATTCCATACATTGTTTTTTCACTTTGCTCATTTTTGTTTTGCTTTGTTTTGTTTTTGTTTTTGTTTTTGTTTTGCTGTACAGAGAGGCTTTTTAAATATTGCCTTTGAGAGCGCCTGGGTGGCTCAGTCAGTTAAGCGTATGTCTTCGGCTCAGGTCATGATCCCAGAGTTCTGGGATCGAGTCCCACAATGGGCTCCCCGCTCAGCGGGGAGTCTGCTCTCCCTCTGCCCCCTCCCTCCACTCGTGTGCGCCCTCTCTCTCTCTCATTCTCTCACTCTCCCAAATAAATAAATAAATAAATAAATAAATAAATAAATAAATAAATATTGCCTTTGATTGGGAGTAGAGTTTCATATTCATGATGATATTTCAGAATAATGATACATTTAAAAGTTTACACCTGGGGGCGACTGGGTGGCTCAGATGGTTAAGCATCTGCCTTCTGCTCAGGTCATGGTCCCAGGGTCCTGGGATCGAGTCCCGCATCGGGCTCCCTGCTGTTTGGGAGCCTGCTTCTCCCTCTGCCTCTCTCTCTCTCTCTGTCTCTCATGAATGGATGAATAAAATCTTTAAAAAAATTTTTAAAAAAATAAAAAATAAATAAATAAAAGTTTACACCTGAGTGGTTATTATCATAAATATCTCACAAGTGTATGTAATGCCTAATATTATGTACAATGCTTAATACTAAGATGATATTATCAGAGGAATTAAACAAATGTGTTAAAAGATTTTAAAATTATTATAAACAAACTTGGAATAGAAGAAGACTAAACATAATACAAATGGAATATGAAGGCAACTAATAACTGAGTAAATAAATATTTATTTCTTATGCATGTTAGTGGACAGGTCAAGTACCAAGTGATTTATGCAAAAACTCCTACTTCAATAAAAAGTGTTAACTAGTGGTGTATGTGTGTGCCAGGGTCCAAGACAGAGTAGGAGGCAACCTGTGCCAGCTTCTTAGCAGCATTTACAGAAAATGCATACAGCTGGCTACTGTGAGATTCCTTTGGTTTCTGTTGTTGGGTTGGGTCAGGCAGCCTGGTTTTGGTCATATAATAAGAGAAATTTAAAAGACCTCTTATTCGCATAATTGTGTGGTTTCACTGAGACCAGGGTGTCTCACAGATTTCTTGGTCATCAAAATCTGAATCCAGTAAGTCCTGCATGACAGAAAGGACCCTGTGGGGTGCCTGCACTTTGTCTTTTATGATTGTGTATGCTTTACTCTCACTAAGCTTTACATGAGCATACCTTGTGGGGTTTCAGAAGTCCTTCAATTTACCTGGCACTGCGTAACTGCAAGTAGTAATACCATTGTGCACATTTTACAAATCTAAAATATAGATAATTCTCCACTTTATGGTCAGGTATAACAAGAGTGTCCAATATCACCCTTGCAATTGAATATTGTTCTGATATTTATGGTCAGTGTAATAAAAATTAATAGAAATGCAAGATGCAAATATATACAATATATACATGATTGTACATACGAAGGAAATTTAACAGAAACAACTAAGGAAACTCAAATTTGAGAGAGCTTAATAGTCAACTGTGTTTGGGGTCTCTACGACCATGCTCATGCCCTCACTTGAAGGACTCACGGGACTCAGGAAAGCAGTTAGACTCATGTTGCAGTTTATTACAAGGAAAGAGATTAAAATCAGAAAGGGAAAAAGGTGCATGGGTCAAAGTCCAGGGGAAACCAGGCACAAGTTTCCAAGCATGGTTTCCCAGGGGAGTCATATAGACATGCTTAATTCTCTCAGCAAGAATGTATGACAGCCTGCACAAAGTGCTGCCAATCAGACTCACCCAAGCTTTCATGTCCAGGATTTTAATTGGGAGGTCAGACACATTGGCAAGCAGCAACTATGTGGTTTCATTAGCATTGCTTTTGAATTAACTAATTTCTCTTAGAAAACCATCAGATTTCTTTCTCTTTTTTTTAAGATTTTTTTTTATTTATTTGACAGAGAGAGACACAGCAAGAGAGGGAACACAAGCAGGGGGAGTGGGAGAGGGAGAAGCAGGCTCCCCACTTAGCAGGGAACCTGACGCGGGGCTCGATCCCAGGACCCTGGGATCATGACCTAAGCCGAAGGCAGACACACGACTGAGCCACCCAGGCACCCCGAAAACCATCAGATTTCTATAGTAGGTTTGGAATTGTAGAAAACTAGCATAATTGTGTAACAAGTTCTTCAAATATAGGAAGGAATTATTTTTGGTTCATATAATAAGTACTTTTTCAAGACATACTAACCATGCCATCCATCATTCTAGGCTAAGACTATTGTGTAAACAACGCAGACAAGCCCACCATTTTCTGGGAATGTATATTATGCTTCTCCATTCGTGAATAAAGGATCAACGTTAATGTGAATTGAATATATTTATGGTTTTTATATACCACTATGTTAATTTTTCTGCCTGAAAACCTGCAACTCTACATCAATCTTAACAAATCAAATAGGTAATTACTGAGCATCTAGGTACATACAAAGCAGTCTCCCAGGTGCTGTGAATATATGTGCAGTTTATAACTGAGTTAGATAAAAAAAATTAATACATAAAAAATAAAATACATTATTTCACCTATCACAAGATAATATATGAATATAAATACATTATTTATTAAAATCCATTTTTTATTCTGTACTTGGGACCCAATTACCAATATTGCTGATACTTTAAACAATGTTATATGTTAGGTTTGATGATCTTTGTTTTATATATATGGAACCTAAGACTAGGAGAACTGAAGTATTCTGAGAGACATAAAAATAATACATATCAGAACTTGGAATAAATATCTACAAAACTCAGATCCTTTATATCAGTGCTTGTCAAAAGATTGCAATGAAGGAACACAGATCCACTGAGGGCCAATACTTTTGTGAACTACAACAAAACTAAACTACTAGAAATATAAAAATTTCTAAATTATGTAAAAATACAAGCCAAATTTATTAGATTCTACTTAAAACACGTAAGTGTTGTATGAAAGGAGAGAAGGTTAATACTCCCCTCAGGCCTGACAACACCTATATGATGAAGGTATTGCCACCTATTTCGTGGCATCTAACCATTATTTGGGGAGCCCTGGCTGTCTCAGTTGGTGGAGCATGCGACTCTTGATCTTGGGGTTGTGGGTTCATGTCCCACATTGGGTGCAGATATTACTTGTAAAAATTAAATTTAAAAAATTTCTGTCACATTATTAAACAAATTCGGAAATTTATCTCAATTGTTGTAATTTTCTCATCAAAAAATGGTAACAAATGGTTTGTAGTGCTACCCTGGTCTTCAAGCTATACTTAGAAGGACTGCTCTCCACTCTGCCACATTCTGGACACATCCAGAGTGCTCTGGTGGAAATTCTGATAAATATTTTGTATACAGGAAAAACTCATGTATTATGAAATAAGATTTGAAGGCACAAATGTTCATGGTTGGGTAACAGTGGTAAATAAACATGTCCAATTAAAATAAAAGCTGCCTTTGTTTGTTTTTTTTGAGACATCTATGGGAGATAGTTTGAACAGATTGATTGTGAACATACTTCTGTTTAGGAATCTGAGTTTGATCTTATAGTAAATGAGGAAAATTATATGCATTTATCTTTGAAGAGATTCGCTTTCAGGGTGAATACATGATGCCATAGTGCTTTCCATTTGGTACATATATATGTCAAAGTGAAGAACATTGCATAGACCTATAAGAATTTACTTATATGTATTTTATTTATTGGTATTTCATAGGCCTATAAGAATTTACTTGTATGTATTGTATTTATTGGTACCTATCTAGAAAAAAAATGTAGAACATTATTTTAGAAAGCAAACATGTTAGTCGTGTACTTAGAACTCAGCTAATCATGTTAATTGGTTTATTTATAACCGGTTCCAAAGATAGCATATTATTTAAAGAGAAAAATGATCATTGAGATAATTAAGCATGAAATTTGGAAATATGGTGATTTAATCATTGATGATTTCATTATTGGTATTTCAGTATATGTTCATGTTATGTTGATAAATAAACTAGTTCCATGATTCACAATCTAAAGTTGATCAACCACTGTCCAGCTAAAGAAATAACTGTATATATTACCATTTTCTTGCATTTCTTAAAATATTAGAGATGAGAATGTATGTTGTTCATCTCTAGTCTTTACTACAATTTTTTAACCATATTGTTTTTATAGAACCTATGTAAAAATTTTGGTGAAATTAACTCTCTATCCAGGGAAAAATACGCAGTATTGATCCATGCAAGATTTTGTACAGATCACAAAAGGTATGGAGACCCTTGAAGCTCAATCTTTGACTCTACAGAGATCCAAAGTTTAAAAACTTTGATAGAAGACTGGTCCGTCTGAATACATCCTCCCCCTTAGAATGTCTGTTTTTTACCAAAAGCCTTTAGTTAATATTACTCCCCAAATTCTCCAATGCTTCCTTCCATTTAAGCTAAGTATATATGTGGGATTTTTTTTTCTTTTTCTGTACTCCCATTGACAGGAGTCAGTAAAAAAGACATCTCTATTTAATTTCTTTATCATCACTCTTTATAGTAAATGAAACTAAATGAAGAGTTAGTGTTAGGATAAGACCGCAAAAGGAATAGTAGCTCAAAACTCATATTTTCACTAGTGAAATCTCATTACATTTATTAATTCATCAAATAAAATCCTCTTTCCTTTTTGTTAATCATCTAATAAGATTGAATGAAAAATATAACAGTTTATTCACTTATTTAAAATATATTTACTGAGTGCCTTCTATCTACCAGAGACTAACCTGGCCATAAAATAGACAAAATGTTCATCATGTTCTCATGGTACCTTATGAAACAATGGGCATAATGAATAAGTATTTTTATGTAGGGTATTAAAGGGTGATAAATTATTTATGAAAAATTGGACCAGGGATGTGAGCTAAGACTTCCCAGGGTATGGGAGTATTTCTAATTTCAAGAAGGATTATCTGGGCAGAACTCATTGAGAGAGCGATAGGAAGAGGACCTGGCAAGTATTAATGTCCAATGGTGAGAGCTAGAAATTGAGGAACACTCAGTGTAACTAACGTGGAGGAATGAAGGAGAGAGTAGTAGGAGATAAACTCAGATAGGAAAAGAGGGTGAGGAGGGTGGGGACTATCATAAAGACCTTCACTTTTACTTTTGAGTGAAAAGAGGAGAAATTGAATGATTTTCAGTATAAGAGCAGATTATTTACCTTTCAAAAGGTGCATCCTGTAATGTATAAGGTAAGAGGTGTGGCCAAATTTGGAGGCTATTACACTAATGAAAGTGAAATATGATAATGATTGAGTGCAAGGTGACAGCAGTGAAATAAGTGAAAAATAGACAGATTTTGCATATATTATGAAGGCAGAACCAACATATTTCCTGAATTCCTTGGTGTGGAATATGAGAAAAAACAATGGATGAAGTTTGACTTCAAGATTTTACCTAAGCATCTTGAAGGATGAAGTTCCCATCAAACTGGACTGGACAAAGTTGTGGATTGAGCAGATTTTAAGGAAAGGTCAGGAGTTGAATTTTGGAGTTCAGGAGTAAAGTCTGTATAGAGACATAAATTTAAATATCACCAGGATGTAGAAGAAATGTAGTCATAAGACTGAATGGATATCACAAATAGTGTGAGTATCTGTGGAGGGCTGAGTTCGTAAGCACCAAGAGTTTTTTTTTTCCCACATTGGAGTCATGACCATGACTCCTCCTTTGCATTTTTGATTTATTGCTACTTATTAGTGAAATATCTTATTTTTTATCTATGTCATTCTGAAAATGATATTAACTCTAAAAAAATGAACATGTATACCCCATTACGATTGTATATGCATTCAGATAGCCATGGTCAAAAAAATAAATAAATAAACCAACAAACAAAAAAGGCAGCAGAATCAGACCTGTAAATGCAGAAAACAAACTGATAGTTGCCAGAGGGGATATGGTGGGGAGGTTGCACAAAACGGGTGAAAGGGAGTGGAAGCTATGCTTCCAGTTGTGGAATGAATAAGTCATGAGAATAAAAGGTACAGCATGACAAATATAGTCAATGATATTGTAATAGCAATATATTAGGATAGATAGTAGCTATACTTGTGAACACAGCATAATGTATAAACTTGTCAAATCACTATGTTGCACACCTGAAATTAATGTATCATTGCATGTCAACTATACTAAAAAAAAAAGACTATACACTATAAAGTAAAATAATGCATTTTAAAATATATTTTAGTTCAAAATTTTCACTAATGTTTCCTTAAAAATTTAAATTATTTGATTCTATTTCATGTCTTATGAGTACAGCAGTGGTTTGATCTAAAAATAAAATGCTAATCTCTAAGGGTTTAATTTTCTTGAAGAGCTAAGATTTTTTAAAGTAAATGAGACTTTATACTTCAGTCACACAGCTGTGATACTATATATCTTTCTCCAACACAGTGTTACATTATTTAATCTTGATTCCAGGACTAGCCAGGTTTTCAAAATGATGGAAATATGCAAAAATAAAAAGAATATTTATTAGAATGGCAAGAATCATAAGGGTAGAGATTTCTTTTTGCCATATATGTACCCTTGACATGTACAAGATTTCTTGGTACATGGTAGCCACTCAATATTTGTTGAAAGAACGAAAATTAAAATTACCATCTATCTCAGCTGCATCCCACTCTCTGCTAAAAGTACAATTTAATAATCTGTTATTCCATTCATCGAAATGGTAGCAGGAACCACATTTCACTTCGACATGTTAACTGATGATCTATAATTCCCTTTTAGCATTAGTAAGAAATCTTAGCCAATGCCTAGTCAAAATATCCTGTGTGTTAATCACAATGAGAATAGTAATGAGACCAAAAGGAAAATGCCAACAGTCACATTAAAGATAGATATTCTTTTAATGATAAATAAAACACCTAGAAGGAAATATCAAAAGTCAAAGCAGGAAGCTCTCAAATGCAAATATAGGATTTCTGAGTTCCCCAATCCAGCACTAACTTTCACAGTTTTTCTAGGTAAAATTTGCATTAAAAGCCTGGAGTTTAACTAAACGTCATACTTAATATATAGGAAAAATAATATATCAATAAAAGGAGAATAATCATTATGAGAATCTAATAAAACATAACTCAGTGAAGAGAGTGATAATAAAATTCATCTTGCACCATCCCATAAAGATGTACTTGAATTATTTTGCTGGGTTCAGTCTACTTGTACAAATGGTCTTTACTGAGTGTAGATAGTTGCAATAATCACTTGAAATTATCCAGCTGATTTCTTTTGGCTTAACTACTGTTTTTTAAATTTTGTACTCATAAAGAAAATGTCTATTACAATTTTGCTTCTCATGTACTTTCTTATAGTTAGAAGGTTAACATTTGATGCTAATTATATTCAAATCTACTTGACATTTAAATTTACCATTGACAGTGAGTAAAGTGTCATATTTTGTCCTTGAAGGTTTTGGAAATGTTTGTTACTTTGTTTCCTAGAGACAAATCAGCACAGATTGCTCTGAAAAGACTGTTTCTGAAGAAGTCATTCTATAATAGAAATTTACCAGAAAGTTACCATGGATGGTCCATTTCCAGGTACTTTTCTCATTCTAAAATCTAAATTCCATCCAAACTATGGGGAAATTATAGGCTGAAATCACCAAGCCTTTAATTATGGAAAACTAAATGTTCATCATTACCTAATTATTCTCAAAATCAAGTGATTCTAGAATCTACTGATTTGAGCTAATTCCACATGAGTAGCAAAGATGTTCCCATAATGGAGTCATCTGAGATCTCAAATGAGCTGGATGATTTTGATAATAGGTGGATCAAAAGTCATAGAGAGGGTAGAACAAGTACCCCAAGAAGAGACTGCACATGTGATAAATGATAAAGCATGGGTGTTCTGAGTACAACAAGAAATTAAATTTTCTACTATTACCAGGGGAGACTGAAGAAAAATTGTATAGCACAGGAGGGGCAAACAGGATGAAGGATGAAGAGAAGGAAATTATCAATCATAGGTGATAAAATAAAGCAAGAAAAAACATAAATAGCTTTTTGTTTGTTTGTTTCAGGGATACAGGTCTGTGATTCATCAGTCTTACACAATTCACAGCGCTCACCATAGCACATACCCTGCCAATGTCCATCACCCAGCCACCCTCTGCTTCCCACCTCCCACCACTCCAGCAACCCTCAGTTTCTTTCCTGAGATAAAGAATCTCTTATTATTTGTCTCCCTCTTTGGTTTCATTTGTTTCATTTTTCTCTCCCTTCCCCTATGATCCTCTGTCTTCTTTCTCAAATTCCTCATATCAGTGAGATGATATAATTGTCTTTCTTTGATTGGCTTTTTTTGCTTAGCATGATACCCTCTAGTTCAATCCATGTCATTGCAAATGGCAAAATTTTGGTTTTTTTTTTTTAAGATTTTATTTATTTATTTGACAGAGAGAGACAGCGAGAGCAGGAACACAAGCAGGGGGAGTGGGAGAGGGAGAAGCAGGCTTCCCGCTGAGCAGGGAGCCTGATGTGGGACTCGATCCCAGGACCCTGGGATCATGACCTGAGCCAAAGGCAGACGCTTAATGACTGAGCCACCCAGGCGCCCCAAGATTTTGTTTTTTGATAGCTGCATAATATTCCATTGTGTATTAATATACCACATCTTCTTTATCCATTCATCTGTTGATGGACATCTTGGCTCTTTCCACAGTTTGGCTATTGTAGACATTGCTGCTATAAACATTGGGATGCAGGTGCCCCTTTGGATCCCTACATTTTCATCTTTGTACACAGTAATACAATTGCTGGGTAATAGGGTAACTCTATTTTCAAGTTTTTGAGGAACCTCCATACTGTTTTCCAGAGTGGCTGCACCAGCTTGCATTCCCACCAACAGTGTAGGAGGGTTCCCCTTTCTCCACATCCTCGCCAACATCTGTCGTTTCCTGACTTGTTCATTTTAACCATTCTGACTGGTGTGAGGTGGTATCTCATTGAGTTTTGATTTGGATTTCCCTGATGCCGAATGATGTTGAGCACATTTTCATGTGTCTGTTGGCCATTTGGATGTCTTCTTTGGAAAAATGTCTGTTCATGTCTTCTGCCCAAATCTTGATTGGATTATTTCTTCTCTGGGTGTTGATTTTGATAACTTCTTTATAGATTTTGGATACTAGCCCTTTAACTGGTCATTTGCAAATATCTTCTCCCATTCTGTTGGTTGTCTTTTGGTTTTGTTGATTGTTTTCCTTTGCTGTGCAAAAGCTTTTTATCTTAATAAAGTCCCAATAGTTCATTTTTGCCCTTGCTTCCCTTGCTTTTGTTGATGTTTCTAGGAAGAAGTTGCTGCGGCTGAGGTCGAAGAGGTTGCTGCCTGTGTTCTCCTCAAGGATTTTGATGGATTCCTGTCTCACATTTACGCCTTTCAACCATTTTGAGTCTATTTTTTGTGTGGTGTAAGGAAATGGCCCAGTTTCATTCTTCTGCATGAGGCTGTCCAATTTTTCCAACACCATTTGTTGAAAATGGTGTTGGGAATCTTTTTTTCCATTGGATATTCTTTCCTGCTTTGTCAAAGATGAGTTGACCATAGAGTTGAGGGTACATTTCTGGGCTCTCTATTCTGTTCCATTGATCTATGTGTTTGTTTTTGAGCCAATACCATACGTCTTGATGATTACAGCTTTGTAATAGGGCTTGAAGTCTGGAATTGTGAAGCCACCAGGTTTTGCTTTTCTTTTTCAAAATTCCTCTGGCTATTCAGGGTCTTTTCTGGTTCCACACAAATTTTAGGATTATTTGTTCCATTTCTTTGAAAAAAGATAATGGTATTTTGGTAGGGATTGCATTAAATGTGTAGACTGCTCTAGGTAGCATAGACATTTTCACAATGGTTGTTCTTCCAATCCATGAGCATGGAACGTTTTTCCATTTCTTTGTGTCTTCCTCAATTTCTTTCATGAGTGTTCTATAGTTTTCTGAGTACAGATTCTTTACCTCTTTGGTTAGATTTATTCCTAGGTATCTTATGGTTTGGGGTGCAATTGTAAATGGGATCGACTCCTTAATTTCTCCTTCTGTCTTGTTGTTGGTGTATAGGAATGCCACTGATTTCTGTGCATTGATTCTACATCCAGCCACTTTACTGAATTCCTGTATGAGTTCTAGCAGTTTTGGGGTGCAATCTTTTGGGTTTCCCACATAAAGTAACATATCATCTGCAAACAGTGAAAGTTTCACTTCTTTGCTGATTTGGATGCCTTTTATTTATTTTTGTTGTCTAATTGCTGAGGCTAGGAATTCTAGTACTATGTTGAATAGCAGTGGTGATAGTGGACATCCCTGCCATGTTCCTGACCTTAGTGGAAAGCTCAGTTTTTCCCCATTGAAAATGATATTCGCTGTAGGTTTTTCATAGATGGCTTTTATGATATTGAGGTATGTACCCTCTATCCCTACATTGTGAAGAGTTTTAATCAAGAAAGGATGCTGTACTTTAGCAAATGCTTTTCATGCATCTATTGAGAGGATCACATGGTTCTTGTTCTTTCTTTTATTAATGTAGTGCATCACATTGGTTGATTTGTGGATGTTGAACCAACCTTGGAGCCCAGGAATAAATCCCACTTGGTCATGGTGAATAATCCTTTTAATGTACTGTTGGATCCTACTGTCTAGTATTTTGGTGAGAATTTCTGCATCCATGTTCATCATGGATATTGGCCTGTAATTCTCCTTTTTGAATGGGGTCTTTGTCTGGTTTGGGGTTCAAGGTAATGGTGGCCTCATAAAATGAGTTTGGAATTTTTCCTCCCACTTATACTTTTTGAAACAGCTTCAGAAGAATAGGTATTAATTCTTCTAAATGTTTGGTAGAATTCTGCTGGGAAGCCATCTGGCCCTGGGCTCTTGTTTGTTGTGAGATAATATTAATTACTGCTTCAATTTCCTTAGTGGTTATAGGTCTGTTCAGGTTTTCTATTTCTTCCTGGTTCAGATTTTGGTAGTTGATACATCTCTAGGAATGCATCCTTTTCCTCCAGATTGTCTAATTTGCTGACATATACTTGCTCATAATATGTTCTTATAATTGTTTGTATTTCTTTGGTGTTGGTTGTGATCTCTCCTCTTTCATTCATGATTTTATTAATTTGTGTCCTTTCTCTTTTCTTTTTGATAAGTCTGGCCAGGTGTTTATCAATCTTGTTAATTCTTTCAAAGAACCAGCTCCTAGTTTCATTGATCTGTTCTACTATTCTTTTGGTTTCTATTTCACTGATTTCTGCTCTGATCTTTATTTTTTCTCTTCTTCTGCTGGGTTGGGCTTTATTTGCTGTTTTTTCTTCGGCTCCTTTAGGTGTAGGTTTAGGTTGTGTATTTGAGACCTTTCTTGTTTCTTGAGAAAGGCTTGTATTGCTATATACTTTCCTCTTAGGACAGCCTTTGCTGCATTCCAAAGGTTTTGAACTCTCATATTTCCATTTTCATTTGTTTCCATGAATTTTTTTAATTCTTCTTTAAGAAGAGTTGGTTAACCCATTCATTCTTCAGTAGAATGCTCTTTAGCCTTTAGTAGGATGCATTTGAGTTCTTTCCAACTTTCCTTTTGTGACTGAGTTCTAGTTTCAAAGCATTGTGGTCCAAAAATATGTAGAGAATGATCCCAATCTTTTGGTACCGGTTGAGACCCGATTTGTGACCCAGGATGTGATCTATTCTGGAGAATGTTCCATGGGCACTAGAGAAGAATGTGTATTCTATTGCTTTGGGATGGAAGGTTCTGAATATATCTGTGAAGTTCATCTGGTCCAGTGTGTCATATAAAGCCTGTATTTCCTTGTTGATCTTTTGCTTCGAGGATCTGTCCATTTCAGTGAAGTCCCCTACTATTATTGCATTATTGTCCATGTGTTTCTTTGATTTTGCTATTAATTGGCTTATATAATTGGCTGTTCCCATGTTAGGGGCATAGATATTTACAATTGTTAGATCTTCTTGTTGGATAGACTGTTTAAGTATGATGTAGTATCCTTCTTCTTCTCTTATTATAGTCTTTGGTTTAAAATCTAATTTGTCTGATATAAGAATTGCCACCCCTGCTTTCTTTTGATGTCCATTAGCATGGTACATGGTTTTCCACCCCCTCACTTTCAATCTGGAGGTGTCTTTGGGTCTAACATGAGTCTCTTGCAGACAGCATATTGATGGGTCTTGTTTTTTTATCCAATCTGATATCCTGTGTCTTTTGATTGGTGTATTTAGCCCATTTATTCAGGGTAACTACTGAAAGATATGAATTTAGTGACACTGTATTGCCTGTAAGGTGACTGTTACTGTATATTGTCTGTGTTCCTTTCTGGTCTATGTTGCTTATCTCTTTGCTTAGAGGACCCCTTTCAATATTTCTTATAGGGCTGGTTTCATGTTTGCAAATTCCTTTAGTTTTTGTTTGTCCTGGAAGCTTTTTATCTCTCCTTCTATTTTCAGTGACTGCCTAGCTGGATATAGTATTCTTGGCTGCATATTTTTGTCGTTTAGTGCCCTGAATATATCATGCCAGTCCTTTCTGGCCTGCCAGGTCTCTGTGGATAGGTCTGCTGCCAATCTAATGTTCCTACCATTGTAGATTACAGACCTCTTGTCCCAAGCGACTTTCAGGATTTTCTCTTTGTGTCTGAGACTCATAAGTTTTACTATTAGATGTCAGGGTGTGGACCTATTTTTATTGATTTTGAGAAGGGTTCTCTGTGCCTCCTGGATTTTGATGCCTGTTTCCTTCCCCACATTAGGGAAGTTCTCTGCTATAATTTGCTCCAATATACCTTCTGCCCCCCCTTTCTTCTTCTTCTGGGATCCCAATTATTCTAATATTGCTTCATCTTGTGGTATCACTTATCTCAAATTCTGCCCTCATGATCCAGTAGTTGTTTATCTCTTTTTCTCAGCTTCTTTATTCTCCATCATTTGGTCTTCTATATCACTAATTCTCTCTTCTACCTCATTTATCCTAGCAGTTCGAGCCTCCATTTTTGATTGCACCTCAATTAATACCCTTTTGGTTTTCGACATGGTTAGATTTTAGTTCTTTTATTTCTGCAGAAAGGGATTCACTAGTATCTCCTATGTTTTTTCCAATCCTAGCTAGTATCTTTATAAACGTCATTCTGAACTCTAGTTCTGACATCTTAGTAATGTCCGTATTGATTAGGTCCCTGTCAGTCAGTACTGACTCTTGTTCTTTTTTTTTTTTTTGAGCTGAGTTTTTCCGTCTTGTCATTTTGTGCAGAGAAGAATAGATGAATGAGAGAACAAAATGCTAACAGGGTAACAATGACCCCAGAAAAATATACACTAAACAAATCAGAAGAGACCCAAAACCGGGGTGAAAAAGAAGAAAGAAAAAAAAAAGAATATGATCAGGCTGGTGAATAGAATAGAGCCAAACACTAGATTTCAGGTGTATTTTGGTCTGTTAGAAGAAACTGCCTCCCAG
>NW_027397066.1:149639824-149751018 GCF_003265705.2 Callorhinus ursinus
GAATTGTAGAAAATTTTCTAAAAATAAAAGATAGCATATACAAATATAGACACATTGATCAATAGAAAAGAATAGAAAACCCAGAAAGAAAACCACAATTATATGGTCAATTAATCTCTGAAAAAGCAGGAAAGAATATGTAATGGGAAAAAAATCTCTTCATCAAATGGTGTTGGGAAAACTGGACAGCTACCTGCAAAAGAATGAAACTGGACCACTTTCTTACACCATAATAAATTCAAAATAAATTCAAAATGGTTTAAAGACCTAAATGTGAGACCTGAAATCCTAAAAATCTTAGAAGAGAGCACAGGCAGTAATTTCTCTGACATCAGCTGTAGCAACTTCTTTCTAGATATGCCTCCTGAGGCAAGGGAAATAACAAAAATAAACTATTGGGCCTACATCACAATAAAAAGCTTCTACACAGAGAAGTAAACAATCAACAAAACTAAAAGGCAGGGGTGCCTGGGTGGCTCAGTCGTTAAGTGTCTGCCTTTCGCTCAGGTCATGATCCCAGGGTCGTGGGATCAAGACCTGCATTGGGCTCCCTGCTCAGCGGGAAGCCTGCTTCTCCTTCTCCCTCTGCTGCTTCCCCTGCTTGTGCTCTCTTGCTTTCTCTCTCTCTGTCAAATAAACAAAATCTTTAAAAAAAAAAAAAACCCTAAAACTAAAAGGCAACCTATGGAATGGGAGAAGATATTTGCAGATGACATATCTGATAAAGGGTTAGTATCCAAAATATATAAAGAACTCATACAAATCAAAACCCCAAAAAGAACTTATACAAATCAAGACACAAAAAACCGTAAATAATCCAATTTTTAAAAGGTCAGAAGAAATGAACAGACATTTCTCTAAGGAAGACATCCAAATGGCCAATAGAAGCATGAAAAGATGTCCAACATCACTCATCATCAGGGAAATGCAAATCAAAACTACAATGAGATATCTCCTCACACCTGTCAGAATGGATAAATAAAAAACACAAGGGGTACCTGGGTGGCTCGGTCAGTCAAGCATCTGACACGATTTTGTCTCAGGTCATGATTTTGGGGTCCTGGGATTGAGCCCCACATCAGGCTCTGTGCTTAGAGGGAAGCCTTCTTGAGGATTCTCTATCTCCCTCTCCCTCTGCCCCTCTCCCACTCATGCTCTCTCTCTAAAATAAATTAATGATTCTTTAAAAAATTAAAATAAAACAAAATCAAAAACACAAGAAACAAGTGTTGGTGAGGATATGGAGGAAAAGAAACTCTCTTGTACTGTTGGTGGGAACACAAACTGGTGCAGCCACTGTGGAAAACAGTATGGAGGGTCCTCAAAAAGTTAAAAATAGAAGTACCCTAAGATCCAGCAATCGCACTACTGGGTATTTACTCAAAGAATACAAAAACACGAAATCAAAGTGATACGTGTATCTCTATGTTTATAGCAGCATTATTTACAATAGCCAAATTATGGAAGCAGCCCATGTTCATCTACAGATGAATTGATAAAGAAGATCCATATTTTATTCTTTTATATATACATATTTATATATGTATTATATATATGATGGGATATTATTCAGCCATAAAAAGGAATGAAATCTTGCCATTTGCCACATGGATGGATCTAGAAAGTATAATGTTAAGCGAAATAAGTCAGTCAGGGAAAGACAAATACCAAATGATTTCACTCAAATGTAGAATTTAAGAAATAAAACAAGTGAGCAGAGGAAAAAGAGAGAGAGACCAGTCATGAAACAGACTCTTAACTAGAGAGAATAAGCTGATGGTTACTAAAGGGAAGGTAGGTGGGGGAGGTGGATTTAAATAGGTGAAGGGGGTTAAGGAAAATACTTGTGATGAGCACTAGATGATGTATAGAATTGTTGAATCACTATATCGTACACCAGAAACTAATATAACAGTATGTTAATTGTACCAGAAGTAAAATAAAATTCAAAAACATACAATAGGGTACCTGGGTGTCTCAAGTTGGTTAAGGCACTGCCTTCCGCTCAGGTCATGATCCTGGAGTCCCGGGATCGAGTCCTGCATCGGGCTTCCTGCTCAGCAGGGAGTCTGCTTCTCTCTCTCTGCTCCTCAGCCCACTCGTACTTGGTCTCTCTCACTGTCTATCTCTCAAATAAATAAATAAAATCTTTTTAAAAATTTTTGAGCCTATAATTAATCTTCCACTCTTATAATACCTCAAACTGCAGCTGTTTTTTTACATGAGTTTGCCAATTTTTTAAGAAAAATATAAACTTTTATGAAGTTCCTGAGAAAATGAAAATGAAGTCATTTTACCAACTCATCTAATAAGATCAGCATATATTTGATATGTGAAAAGGACAAGTACAATAGAATCAATGAATTCTAAATCAATTTCAAATATGAACAAATGGGGGATAAAATTAAAGTAATAGCAAATGCTTCCAACTATCTATAGTAATTATATACCATGGCCAAGTTGGCATTTATCCAAGGAATGCAAGAATAGTTTAGAATCAGAAAAAAGATTTTATCAATATAATTCATTTAATTAACACAGCAAGGGAGAAAAAACATGATCCACTCAATAGATGAAGACAATCAAATTAATAAAATTACCATTATCCATGACAAAAACACTTGTAAAATGGAGAATGGATGGAAATTTCTTTAACCTAATAAAAGGTTCTACCAAGAACCTGTACTAATATACCAAAGTTTACACTGTAGAGAATAAATGGCATCATGTCATTCAAATGAGAAATAATAAAAGCATGCACATTATTGATATTCTTAACATAAGAACAGAGGTTCTAAGCAGAGATATTAGACGAGAAATAAAAATAAGAAGTATGAGGATGGAAAAGAAAGACAAAATTGTTAGTACTGGGCTATATAAAAAAAATCCAAGAGTAGCTTTAGAAAACAACAAGACTAGTAAAAAATATATTGAGGTTCCCAGATGTAGTCAAAAGCCAATAGAAGTTCTTTTTAACCATTAATAATCAAAAAAGGCAACACAACCTAATGAAAATAGAAATAAACCTAGAAATCTGTGCTTTTTATAAATCTACTAACATATCCCCAAGGCCTTAATAGAAAAATTAAATAATCTCATTTGATGACATTAATGAAACCTGAATAAATAAGGAGCCAAATGACGTTCATAAATGTAAAACCTCATTATCTTAAAGATAGCAATTAAGACCACATGAATGTATAAATAGAGTAAACCAAAACAAGCTCATATTAAAATTATTTTGAAATTTACAAAGCTCAATAAATAGATAGGATTTTTAAATAAGAGGTGTTTCTCCACCCATTTATCAAGTTGTACTAGGAGGTTTCACAAATATTTATTTCCAATAATCCTAATTTCACTGAATTTGAAATAATAGGAGAGCTGATGTTGTTATATGATAAACCAGCTACAGATTTAGAAGTGATTTGGAGTGAAATTTAAAAACAATTAAATTTATCTTCGTAGGTTAAGGTAAAATATTCCATTTGTTTATCCAAAAAGGCTATACCAACAAAAATATTAGCCTCAAGTATTGGGCACTCAGGGTGCTGTACACACAGTTAGAGATGCAGAAGTAATCACTGTGAATTAATCAGAGACCAGGCAAACCTCTTTTTGGGATGCAGGTCTTTCCTCACCATTGTGTAAGAGATCACAAAACAAGCAGGAAAGACAAATTAATAGGACAAGGCTTTTCTTGCTCCTTTTCCCTTCATTAGCTCATAGCCTCCCAACACTTAATATTTGGTCACCCATATAATCCAAAATCACCACATACCTCAACGCTTCTTTAAAATTACCCACCTTTTACCACACTATTACACTTAAGGTAAAGATCTTTAAGCCCTCAAGTAGCAAATGTAATGTTCTGTTTCATCCTTTGAATACACATCAGTCATGTAAGTAGTCCGAGTAATTGAGGAAGGAATAACCTCAATGAAATCGTTCCTGTAGCAGAATAAGCTAATTCAACCATTTGTTAGCATTTTAAGTTTCACATCGCTTCTCGGCCTTTTGGCTAAGATCAAGTGTAGCATTTTAAGTTTCACTATTTTTATGTAGCAGATCTTATTTCTGAAATGAATGCTTTTCATTCTAATGAATGTTTAATTATGATTTTTTTTAACATCAGAAACACATTCGTGCTTTTAGCTACTAGATCATTTTTTACCACATGTTTACTGGGGATGAGTGACAGCAATCAGAGCTTAGCAAAAATGGTAAAAAAATAAAATAAACTATCTTTTTAAAGATAATAACAACCATGGCCCATTTACTTTTTCCTGAAACAACGTTATTTGACATTTATTTTCTATTCCTTACTAAAGTTAAAGGATTTTGTTTTGTTGTGTTTCTTTGTTAAAGAGGGAATGTTTCCAAACTATTCTGTCACAGATTCCTTAACCTGGTAAGTAATGAAAACTTAGCTTCTCAGATTCTTGTTTTTTGAATCTGTCAAGAAACCCAAGTCAAGATTAATTTAAGAATTTCTTATACAGATGGTAAAAATTTTTTTAAATGCTCTTTTTTTTTTATTACAAGTCATAGAGATGGACACATATATCTATGGCCTGATAGCCACTAGTGTGGAAGAACCTCTTTCTTGTAATAAATTTTCTCCTCAACTATGAACAGGTCTTCCATAATTGATCAACAGTTTGTTGTATAATCTGTTTCATTATTCTAGCTTACAGTAAGCTAATTAATGCAAAGTAAGCAAAGTACTTTCCTTTTATCTTTTAAGATATTTCAAATATCAAAGTTCACTTTGATTTTGTCTTAGTATTTAGGCTTTACACATTTAGTGGGCTTTATTTGATTGTATTCAATTAAATTATTAATTTATCATTTATAAATGGGTTCTAAAGGAAATATAAAAATGGCTAGTCCTTTGAAATTTCCATTCCTATTCAAGCAGACACAACACACTAATTTTTTCTTGCTCCACATTCATTGACATGAGAGGTCAAATTGTTACTGAACCCTGACATCAGAGTCTTATGTCCATTATGCCAATAAGCCAATCTCTGAGTCACTGCATTTGAAGCAGAGAAAAGTTTTATCAGAAGGGCAGCCTAGTAAAGGGTTAAGCAAATAAAGAAACATAAACCCGGGTTCCAAATCACATGCTCCTTTAGAGAGTTGTAATTAATCCAGAAAATGGCTCTTTATTTCCCATTAGAGGTTAAGATTTGCCACCTCATTTTCACGGCCCTCCCACAAATCTTAGGTTACAGAAATTTTGGAAAAACCTTTTCCAATCTATTATGTGTGGACCCAGAAACACCCTTTTTGGAAGGCAGGTTCCTAATGACTACTTTAACTCACATACTCAAATTTCTATCAGAAGCCAGCTGAGTCTTGGCCTTCGGGATTGCCCCTCAAGTTTCTATTTAAAGAAAAAGAAAGTCATGAAACAAGGTCCCATTTTGGCCACAACACTTAAGTAATTCTAAAACATATTTGGGGGCTGTTTTATATTCTTGAAAACCAATTTATTTTATATATCTGTTGGTTACTATCAGGAGTGACAGACTGCAACAGCTTTAATATCTATTGTTTTTTTTCACTGAAGTATAATTGACATACTCTATTAGTTGCAGGTGTATGATATAGTGATTTGGTATTTATATACATTAAGAAATGATCACCATGATAAGTCTGGTTATCATCAGTCACCACACATAGTTTTTATTTTATTTTTATTTTATTAAGATTTATTTATTTGAGAGAGAGAGAGAGAGCACAAGCAAGAGGTGGGGCAGAGGGAAAGGGGGAGAATCTCAAGCAGACTCCCCACTGAGCGTGGAACCCCACATGGGACTCAGTCTCACCATTCTGAGATCATGAACTGAGCTGAAACCAAGGGTCAGACACCTAACTGACTGAGCCACCCAGGTGCCCCCACCATGCATAGTTTTTATATTATTGACTATATTCCCTATGCTGTGCATTATACCTTTATGTCTTATGTATTTTATAACTAGAAGTTTGCACCTCTTCATTCCCTTCAACTATCTCATCACCCCTCATCCCTCTGGCAATCATCAGTTTGTTCTATGTATTTTTCAAATACTTTCATATTTACTTTCTAATTGGATATTTCTAATAACAATATGTGGTTGGTAAGCATGAATGACCTACTTAAAAAATTAAAAAACTTCAAAGACATTTGCTCTAAGTAAAAACAACTATAGGTAGGTTTGGGGCTAGAAATGAGCCAAAATAAGACCTCTAGTCAATTTTTATTTTATAAACATTGTTGCTTAAACTTTTATTCCACCACAAACCATATACCCATTGTGCTCAAAGTATATATGTATAGTGTAATTAATATTAAACTCCTTTGTTAGATTACTTTTTAATTTTTAATTACCCATGTGCTTATGCTGACATAATGTAAAACTACAATGAAGTTAGCATAAGTAACTATTACATTGCTTATTTTTAACACCGGTGCCTAGCTATTGTAAAACATCTTTCAACTACCATCTAATTTTACAATTCTGTTCCACACTTGATTATCTGTACTGTCAAGTCCTTCCACATTTCAGCCAAATAAGAAATTTCTATACATATTCAGTAGCTCCTGTTCACAACTAAAATGCTGAGGCACTAAATCTCCCATTATTCTGGGAGATTTTTTTTTAAATATAAAAAGTGTTTATAACACAAGTTGCTACCTGAAATCCATTTGAATTTTAAAACTCTCCTTCCTAAATCATGTGAATTTCTTTATCAATAATAGAAAAGCTTTATTCTTTTTGAAGTATCTTTTTCTAAGTATTTATTCTATGAAATAAATCAATCCACAAAGGAAATCGTTCAACATTGAAAGTAGAAGAGGAAATAAAGGAGCTAACTTAAAATAATTTGTGCTAAATAACTCTAGAGCTTTAGAAACCTCTGGGTGTTCTTTGAAAAGAATTGTATATCTTTTAAAATGTTTATTGCCTCTTCCATATCTCATTGCAGTTTCAGTGAGTGTGTGTGTGTGTGTGTGTGTGTATGTTTACTGGTGTAGAATTTTACTTTCATTTAAATGATTATTCTTTTATTATCATATTAAAATCAGTCATCCAAATTATCTCAATTCTAAACTCCTGAAAGAAATGTAATCATAAACCACAAAATATCATAAAAACTAAAGGTATAATTAATTTGTGGATTATGCACCATGAACAATAAGAAGCCACAAGTACTCAGGACTTGTACAAAGTACTCAGTACAAAATGTATAAATGTATATTATATATCTCTTCTGGTAATTTAAAAGCTCTCACACAAAGGATTTCCAATTGAAATGACATTCATGTGTGCTTATCATAATCTGAATACATGCTTTTTGAAAACTACGCTAAGATAGAATATGTCTATACCTTTCTATATAATCACATTACCATTTTCTCAAATTCTTAAATTTATAGTCAAAATTTATCATTTCATCTGAAGAGCATATTTTTAATAATACAAAATATCCTTCACTAGCCTTCTGAGCCTAGATTACATAAATTAGTAAAAAAATAAAAGAATTTGCAAAAAATTTAAACAAAACTTAAAACTTTTTCTTTCTATTTAATTGTTATAATGTAATATTCAATATCTAATACTTAAGAACATAGACTTAATATCTAATATCATCTCTAAAAAAAATGACTGAGAGCAGTAGTTTGGTGTTCACTGTTTGATCTGTTCACTGTGAATTGCAAAGAACAAAAATTTAATGGCAATAGTTCCTTAGCTTTTAAGTTATTAAATCTTCAGTTTATGGTATCCAAATAAAAATAATCTATTAATGTTGGCACATACCAAGTAGTTTGACTCAAATTAATAATAGTAGTAATAGTAATAATAAAAATAAAAATAATAATAATAATGTATCTTTAAAATCATCATTACCAGGCACCTGGGTGGCTCAGTCAGTTAAGTGTCTGCCTTTGGCTTGGGTCATGATCCCAGAGCCCTGGGATAGAGTTCCACACTGGGCTCCCTGCTTAACAAGGAGCCTGCTTCTCCTTCTCCCTCTGCCCTTCCCCCCTGTTCATGCTCTCTGTCTCAAATAAATAAAATCTTTAAAAAATAAAATAATAAAATACATAAAAATAAAATCGTCATTACCGCTATATAACCTTGAGAAAGTTATTTTGCATTCCTGGGTTTCATTTTCATTATCTACAAATGCAGGTCACACGTTAGATAATTGCTCCTTTTCATTTCTATTGTTCTGTAATGCTTTGTTATGCTACTTTCAGGGCAAAAAAACCCAATAGATTTTACATGAAAATTATGTATAAAAATGCATAGTAACTGCTTTCCAAGAAGTTCATATTAAAATGATTTAAACATTTTTCCAATGGCACAAATATTTTCTATATTTATTCTGCTGGTCAGCTGAGTTCATATGTATGTTCTGTCCCCCCCCCAGTTTACAGATTGTGCTTAATCCACCTATCAATATCCCCCACATCAAAGATCACCTCCTTTCTCTTTTCTTCTTCAATTTTATAATCATTTCAGTGGAAAGTCTTATTCAATGGAAAGACCTTACTTGAAGATCTTCTAAAAGATGATATCCAAAACTATGCCTAAGCTTTCCCACTCATATAACTTATTTTTTTAAAAAAATATATCTATTTATTTTAGAGAGAAAGAGGGAGAGAGCACAAGTGGGGGATGGGCAAAGGGAGAGGGAGAGAGAGAAGCAGATGCCCTGCTGAGCAGGAAAGCCAACATGGGCCTCTATCTCAGGACCCTGAGATCATAACCTGAGCCGAAACCAAGTCAGACGCTCAACCGACTGAGCCACCCAGATGCCCTCCCCACTCATATGACTTATTGATGTATTTTCTAAAAAGAAAAAAAAATTCTTCTCCAGGAGAAACACTGGTAATCAAAAATTAGAATAATTCTTCCTTATGTTACATTTGAAGTTTCAGAAGCTTCATATAGGAAATGATCATTTTTATTTTCTCTTTCTAAATATATCCAGAATATTCTCTGGTGTTGCACGTGGAGGCAAAACAACTTTCCAGTGCATCCAATCTACACATCTGCAGAGGTTCATTATTCAATAAACGCAGAAATTTTATTTTTTTTAAAGATTTTATTTATTTATTTGAGAGAGCGAGAATGAGAGAGAGAGAGCACATGAGAGGGGGGAGGGTCAGAGGGAGAAGCAGACTCCCTGCTGACCAGGGAGCCCGATGCGGGACTCGATCCCGGGACTCCAGGATCATGACCTGAGCCGAAGGCAGTCGCTTAACCAACTGAGCCACCCAGGCGCCCCTAAACGCAGAAATTTTAATAAAATTTTATACTTTGACAAAAAAAGTCGCTTTGGATAATTACTTTGCATTATGTAAGCAATACATTCAATAAAATGTTCATGTTCCTACTCCTGCTGAGTTTTGCTATGACTTGGCCAGTCAATAAAAAGAAGGATTGAAACATTCATATATAATCAGTTCCGATCAGCTTGACCTCAGTTAACCCAAATCATGTCATCTGAATTCACCCCACCTGAGGGGCAGTGGGTAAGGATGGTAACATAAGAGGTTTTGACGTGATTTTAAACCATCTGAAGTTAGAATCTAAATGAAAAATTATGTATGCCAGCCATACCTTCTATATTGGCCTTGGTTCCATTATCTGGAAAAGAATGGAATGGTATTTCAATAATTTCCAGTTGTTTCATGGTTTTCTAATTTGTTGTATAGGGTATAAAGGGCAATTTGTTACAAAAAGTGGGATGATTACTTTGCCTTAAGGAGAGGGGAGATAAGATTTACAGGAGCATCTGATTATATTTAGAATTCACAAATTTTAGTAAAGACAGTAGATTACAGTTGTTTATTAAAAGATTTTTTTCAATTTGTTTTAGTGTTCTTGAATATTCCATTTAGTGGGATAATATACTAGTCTCAATAAGAATATGATTTTGGCTTCTAATCAGGTCAACTTATGAAAATTCAAGGCAAAAGATCTTCCGTTCACACATGCCAACCTTTGGAAAGAAAAAATCCATAGACATGCTCTTCTTTCAGTGGAAGTGTGAGCTGTGGAAGGAGATTAAAAGCATGTGAATGTTAGCATAGATTACAGCCATGGCAATTGGCTTATTGAACATTTTTCAATTTTCCCTGTTTCAATAAACTTAAATTTGGTGGCAGAAATCAATCAGAAGACATGGTCTAAGAGAAGTCACCATTCCACATTCATACCAGAGGGAAGTCACCTGTCTTAGAGAGTGTACTACCATCAGCATGGGGTCTGGGAAACAGGGACAAACATACTACTTCTGATTTTGTTCATTTTTTTATCCAAATAAGAGCATGAATGATCATGTATGAGTACTTTATACAGGTTGCCTATCCGGGTTACTTTGGAGGTAAAATTTGGAAGTCAATGAGATTTGTCTATTTCTGACAGGTTAGACTTTGCAGTGAACCATGTTTCAGGGGTACCATGAAAACTATAGTGATTTTAAGAATTCTGACCCAAAGGGGTGCCTGGGTGGCTCAGTTGGCTAAGTGCCTGACTCTTGGTTTCAGCTTAGGTCATGATCTCAGTATCCTGAGATCAAACCGTGCATGGGGCTTGGAATGTGCGTGAGGTTTTCTCCCTCTCCCCTTACACCTCCCCCTGCTCGCTCTCTCTCTTTCTCTCTCTCTAAAATAAAATAAATAAAATCTTAAAAAAAAATACTCTGACCCAAAGGAAGTGACCACAATGAAAATGATATTGCTGAGGATACCAAAATCAATTAAAATTAACCCTTAGAGGAAAGGCCAATCCCAGAAAGGCTTTTGATGCCACTTGTCTGACAATCAGGAGGATGCAACTTTTGATGAAATGGCTTATCTTGCAGGTATTCATGATCTCCCAGTTGTCTGATCATAAGCATTACCAAAGGTGCATGTTACAATACATGCTAAAATCCATGTCCCCAAACCAGAAACAATGAATCAGATTCCAGATACGGTCCTGTGAATGTGATATTTTAAGAACCAGACTAAATAATTTTTGCACAATTTGAAATTCTTAGGCTTTTTGAAAAACAATATTCTTCTTTTTTTTCCCCTTCTAGCACAGTTGTTATAGCTATCTATTGAATCACTTAGTTTAAAATAATCAATATCCAGACTGAACACCAGACCTGTTGAATCACAATCCCTAGCTGTGGATATTGTCTATAAAAAAGTTCCCCAGATGACTTTAATATGTAGTCATGCTTGAGAACCACTGATTAAATTATAGTTATACATAAATGCTTTTCAAATTTTAAAATGCATACAGATCACCTGGGGATCTTGTCAAAATGCATATTCTGATTCCGGTCTGGGTGGGGCCAGAGATTTTGCATTTCTATTAAAACGGAGCAGTGGCTAATTCTGCTACCTGCCCAGAATGGATAAGTAAAATAACAAATTCCAAATTAAAAGCGTGTTTAATGTGTCAAATAGTTATTTTTTTATATACAAGTCAAACAATATCTGCTACCAGCCAGTGTTGTGTTCCTTTTAAATTCATATTTTAAGTTTGAACCATAGTTATCAAGAATGAAAAACACACAAGTCATAAACCAACTGATTGCCATAAAATGTTTTTTATATATACATACCTAGTCTCGCATTTCTATTTTCTTTCTTAAACTCCTTGTCATAACTTTCTAATTCACTGATACACAGTGGGTACCCATTTTTCTTGGGTCTAAGTCACTTTTTTTTCTTTGTTTAATTTGGTCTTCTACATGCTTTCTTCAAATGATTTCTTACTAAATGTACTAATTTCCTGCAATCTCCTGTGCTTTGGCTTCCATCCCAAAGCAGTAGTCGCTCCTGGTTTATGGCATCCCTTGGTTTAGGAAGCTGAAATGCTTTTAGTATGTCACTGCAAGTGACCGTTCCACAATCAGCGAAGCATGGAAACTGTCTCTTTCTTTCTCTTCCCTGGGATGATAATTTTTTTGGCTATTGTTGAAATTGTCTTCCCACTGAGATCCACATAGAAGGGTTTGGTCTACCTTCATGTCAGTAAAAAATATTCTCTATGAAATTTTTATTCATCTGCCATTTATAACAACATGGTTACTGTAGCAACACTAGAGTTATTATCCACAGCACACACTGTGTAATCAGTATAAATAAGAACATTAAATTGATGTTTATATTTCAGGTTAACTCTGATCTACATTTAAAGATCCTGATTTCATAGAAATAATTTGCAAAGGCTTCTTTCAAGATGATTTCCACATCATAAGCTCTGGATGATTCAGCTAGGGGAAAAAAGGCTAAGAGCTCATGGCCATTTTTAGTTCCCTGGATAGAAATTGTACAGAACTTAAGGTATTGCATTTTTTATGGAAAAACACTTTTTGCCCATGTTTTTCGTATGCTGTGAACATCAACATTAATTTAATGTATAAAATAGGTAATTGATATATGTTCATCATGGCTTTGACAGGTTTTAATTGGAATTCAAATGAAGGAAAAATACCAGATGTGCACGCTTTTTGAAAATGTTTTTAATTTTTAATTTAATTAATTTTTAAAATGTTAAAAACAAGTCAATTTAGTGATGACAACCTGAACATGACATTTTGTGTCTAAATGTCTAAACATCTAAATAAATTTCAACTAAATGGCTCCAAGCCCTGGAAAAGAAATAATAGAAAATAATTCCATAGTGAGCAGAAGACAGACAAGAATATCTAATCAACTCTTTTCTCATTTTTCTCATGTTTCAACGTCCATTTGGTTGGCAACAACTAGGTGGTATTCTATCCATGAAAAGCATTCACACAATTCAGATGAGATAAAGTAAGAGGAATAGAAGAAAATCTTCTTTTTAAATATAATTTATTTTATTTCCTTTTATCTATATAAGTATGTTTCACCAATAAGTACTGATTATAATTCTTTTATGATATATATTGGAATTCAGTGCAAATAGTTCATAACTGCATATGAAAGAGAATAAACTTAAGCTTTTACTCTGAAAAATCACCTGGCAAATCAATCCCCTGTCTTTAAACTTTTATTCAATAAATATAATCTGCCAAGAGGATATAGTATTATTATTAATCAAGTATTCCTTTAAATTGTTATTTATATTTTTAGCCTATAGTGTCTCTACTAAAATATAATTTGATATTGTTTGATGGTTCACAGTCACTTCAAAGCTTTGTATTTCATTGTTATCACTATAGGCATCAATTATTATCATGCTACAAATATAGGGTAGTGTTGAGAGTTCTGGATGATAGAATACTAAAGAGACAAGCTTTATGTTGTACTTTTGAACGGAGAATGATCCAGTAGGGCATCTTAATCTACGAAACTTCTAGGAGAAAGACATTCATCCCCACTTTCAAGTTTTATTATCTCAGCCTTGGTAGAAGGTCTTGGGTAAGGGTAAGGCAAACAGAATCCCTACATAACTATCTTACAGAGTTGTTAAGATATGTTAATGTTGTGTATAGCTTAAAGACTTTCAGAGGTGTCTACAAAAGGACTATCAATAACAGAATATCTCCTCTTGGGAATGAAAGGTCTATTTTCTAGAACTTCTCTTTAGCTTTACCAAAATGAAATGAAACAAAATACACACACACACACACACACACACACACAAACACACCCCACAAGTAGGGAAATAGTTAAGCCACTAATGTAATAAATGAACTTTATTATCAGAAAATAATCAGCCACATTTCAAAATTTGGGGAGAAAAATAGGAGCTGTATGTAACAAGAAAACTTTAATTGAGATGGGGAAGAGAGAAAAATCTAGCTACTTTCTTTGATAAGATAACTGGTAAAGCACATATGATGAGGAATCTTATTTTGCGCAGCACTAAAGGGAAGAATATATTAAGGAATGGAATTAAGAGAATAGTTAAATTTTGTCACTTTAATTTTTTTTCAGTAATAAACTTCTCTCACTTTGACATAGTAGAGCATCTTAGATAGAAGGCCAGCCAAAGGGCGGGCCTTCTGATAATTTGGTGCTGACTCTATCCTATATTCTACAATAATTTTATAATGAGCTATAGCGCATAGGTCTTAGTCAACTCAGCCTGCTATAACACAGTACCACATTCTGGCTTATAGACGATAGAAATTTATTCCACCCAGTTCTGGAGGCTAGAAGTCCAAAATCAGGTGCCAGCACAGTCAGGTTCTGGTGAGAGCCTTCTTCCAGTTTGCAGACTGCTGACTTCTTACTGTATCCTCACATGGTAGAGAACAGAGAGGAAGCAAGTTTTCTCCAACTCTTTTTTTTTTAAAGATTTTATTTATTTATTTGACAGAGAGAGACACAGCGAGAGAGGGAACACAAGCAGTGGGGAGTGGGAGAGGGAGAAGCAGGCTTCCCAGCGAGCAGGGAGCCTGATGCAGGGTTCGATCCCAGGACCCTGGGATCATGACCTGAGCTGAAGGCAGATGCTTAACGACTGAGCCACCCAGGCGCCCCAAGTTTTCTCCAACTCTTATAAGAGTTCCCATTCACAAGGGCTCCACCTTCATGACCTCATCTATACCTTAATCGCCTCCCAAAGACTCCGTCTTCTGGAAAGATGACAGAATCTGAAGCACCAGGATTCTGTCTTATTTAGATAATAATTGCCCTGGTGGAATCTTTCTAATATAACTATTTTGGAATTCTAGAATCTGTTGAAGGCTTGCAACTTCCAGGGGAAGTCTCAGACAATAAAGTGTGGTGAATGTGTTCAATTTAATTTCTTAGCTCCATGGCAAGCAGCTCTTCATGCATTCCAGAGACAGCTTGCATTCAGCTTGAGGGAAACAAGTTGGGCAGAAAACTCCTTGTTCTCCAAATATTGAGGACCTGTATGCTGACTGCTAATTAGTCCTTCTGATGACAGAGATGCATAGCAAGAGATGGTAGCCATTCTTCTTGCTCCTCCCCCATTTTTGCAAGTCCCTAAACCTCCAGCTGAAGTAATAATGCTGAGAGGATTTAAAGGAGCAGCAGTTTCTCCAGCCTACAATAATACAAACAGACAAATAAAAATAAACAAAACAAACAAATGAATAAAAACAAAAATCAACAAAACAGTCAACTCTGGGCAAGAGGAGAATCTGATTTCCAGTTACCATATTATTAGATACAAATGCCCACTTTAAAAAAAAAATTTCACAAGGCTTACAAAGAAATAAGAAAGTATGGCCTATCAAAGGGAAAAATAAATCAACAGAAACTTTCCCTGACAAAGATCTGATGCCAGTTCTACTAAACAAAAACTTTAAAACAACTGTCTTAAAGTTGCTCAAAGAACTAAAGAAAGATGTGAAGAAAGTCAAGAAAACGATTGTATGAAAAAAAATGAAAATAACATAAAGACTGAAAAAGCCTAAAATGAAGCAACAACAAAAGTCCTGGAGCTAAAAAATTATAAGAACTGAAATTAAAAATTCACAGGCAGACTTGAGCAGCAGAAGAATCAGCAAAACTTGAAGATAAAACTATGGGAATTTGATAATTCCCATAGTTTAGAATTTGATAATTCTTAGATTTCCTTAACTTTTCAAACTGAATAATCGGTATCCTCATTAGTTGTTTTGAAATACCTCACTAACTGAGTATATCTACTTAATTTTCTGTGCTTCATACCAGATAATTGTTCGTTTCCCTATATTTTCAAAATAAAAAAATAAAGACTTGACTGCTTACAATGCAATGCATGCAGATAGTTATAATGATGAATTAGAAAATTAAATGTTCAAGATAAGTAGTGGGGTTGTGCAAACCAGGCATGTGAAATATATTCCCCATCCCTTACTGGTATGTGGTACTATATAACAGGGCTCTGGTCAATGAAAGACATATGGCCCTTCAGGCTTGACCCCCAACCTCATGCAACCCCCCAGGCTCTCTTCATTCATATATTAGTTCAATAAAATCTAGCAAAACTCTTAAAACTTTAGGCGTCAATGAAGCCACTAGATGAAAGGAGCCTGGATTCCCTGAAAATCTATGTGGCCCAGATAGTTCCCTATCCCACCAAGCAATCACACTGAATTGTGAAATGAGGGAGAAATAGTACTTTGTTATTTTAATCTACCAATATTTTTAGGTCATTGGTTACAGCAGCCAACATTATTCCACCTTGACCCAGATACACTTGAGTATAAATTCTGTTTACACTTCTGTGTCTTTAATCAAGAAACTTAATTTTTGAGGCTTAATTTTCTGTCACCTGTAAAACTTTGATAATGATACCTATTTGAGATTATTATAAATAAGTGAGATGTTTTCTACAATGCCTGTCAAACAGTAGGACTGATATTTGGCATTTATTATTATGAAATATGGTAGCTAAATTAATTTTTTAAATATTCTATTTTTCTTACAACTGTGATTAACACATTTCTAAAATTAATTATTCACTTCCTTATCATAATAAGCAGATTATACTGGAAATATTTAAACCTCTCTTAGAGAAAGACAATTATCATACGGTTTCACTCATATGTGCAACATAAGGAATACCACGGAGGACCAAAGGGGAAGGGAGGGAAAACTGAAGGGGGAGAAATCAGAGAGGGAGATGAACCATGAGAGACTATGGACCCTGGAAAACAAACTGAGGGTTTCAGAGGGAAGGAGGGTGGGGAGATGGGGTAACAGGGTGATGGTTATTAAGGAGAGCATGTGTTGTGATGAGTATAACACGGGTGTTATACGCAACTAATGAATCATGAACACTTCGTCAAAAATTAATGATGTACTATACAGTGGCTAACTGAACATATTAAAAAATAAAATAAATAAATACACCTCTCTTAGGGAAGTTGGTTTCTCATAATCAACATCAACTGGAACTAGTGACTTCAGAGTCTTCCCTGGGACTCATGTTTTCCTTTTGGGTATTATTGACATATTATATAATATTAGGTTCAGCTGTACAGCATAATGATTCAATATTTTTATTTATTGTGAAATAATCATCATGATAAGTCCAGATAACATCCATCACCATACATATATACAATATCTTCTTGTGATGAAAACTTGTATTTACTTTCAACAACTTTCAAATATGCACTATAGTATCATTAACTACAGTCATCATGCCGTACATTACATCCCCAGGACATTTATTTTATAGCTGGCAGTTTGTACTTTTTAACCCCCTTTACCCATTTTGCCCACCTCCAGCCTCCTACCTTTGACAACCACCAATCTATTCTCTGTATCCAAGAGCTCCATTATTTTGGTTTGTATGTTTGTTTTTGTTTTGTTTTGTTTTGTTTTTTTGTTTCCAATTCCACATATAAGTGACATCAAACCAAATTTGTCTTTTTCTGATATATTTCACTTAGCATAATGCCATCAAGGTCTATCCATATTGTCACAATTGCAAGATTTCATTTTTTAAGCCCGACTAGTCTTCCATGTTATATATAAAATTTATCAGTGGACACAGGTTGCTTCTATATCTTGGCTATTGTAAATAATGCTGCAATGAGCATGAAGGTACATATATCTCGAGTTAGTATTTTGTTTTCTTCAGATAAATATCCAGAAGTAAAATTGCTGGACCATATGGGGTAGTCCTATTTTTAATTTTTTCAGGAAACTTCACACTGTTTTCCATAATGACTGTACCAACTTACATTCCCACTGACAGTGCACAAGGATTCCCTTTTCTCCACATCTTTACCAACACATTATTTCTTGTCCTTCTAATAATATCCATTCTAACAGGTGTGAAGTTATATCTCATTGTGGTTTTGATTTGCATTTCCCCGATCATGTCAATGTTGACAAGTTTTCATACATCTTTTGGCCAATAGTCTGTCTTCTTTGGAAAAATGTCTATTCAGACCCTCTGTCAATTTTTTAATTGGTTTGTTTTTGTGCTATTGAGTTGTATGAGTTCTTTTTATGTTTAGGATATTAACCTCTAATCAGATAAATGATTTGCAAACATTTTCTCCCATTCAGTAGGTTGCATCTTCTTTTTATCAATGGTTTCTTTTGCGTGCAAAAAGCTTTTTAGTTTGATGTAGTCTCATTTATTTTTGCTTCTGTTGCTTTTTCTTTTGGTGTCAAATCCAAAAACTCATAGCAAAGACTGGTATAAAGAAGCTTGCTGCCTATGTTTTCTTCTAGGAGTTTTATGGTTTCAGGTCTATGTTCAAGTCTTTGATATATTTTTAGTTAATTTTTGTGTACGGCATAAAATGGTGCAGTTCAGTTCTTTTGCATGTGGCTGTCCAGTATTTCCAACAACATTTGTTGAAAACACTAACCTTTCCTCATTGTATATTCTTGGCTCTGTCAATAATTAATTCACCATAAAAGTTCTGAGCTTATTTCTGGGCTCTTTATTCTGCTCCATTGATCTGTCTGTTTTTGTGCCAATACCATACTATTTTGATTACTATAGTTTGGTAATATAGTTTCAAACCAGAAATCATTATGCCTCCCGTTTTGTTCTTTTTCCTCAAGATTGCTTTGGATATTCAATGTGCATGGTATAGCCACATTAATATAGTTTAAAAATAAATGAAACAATTTTTATAAGTATATTCTTATATGGAAAAGTTTTTTAAAAAAATGAAACCTGGGAATACTAAACCCTAATTCAGGATAGTGTTCAGCCAGAAAAGAGTGGGAGATGAAAGGGACATGGTGTGGAATGGTGCACTAGAAGGTTAACTCTGTCCCTAATCCTGTTGTTTCTCAGAAAAGTGAATCTGAAGTAAATGCAACAAAATATCGAGATTTGATAAAACCTGGTGCTGCATACTCAGGTAGCAATTTCCTCCAGAGTTTGAATGTCATCAATTAAATAAATAATCAAAATAAAATAAGAGAAATTAACAAACATGAAAGAACTTGCGGAATAAGATACTAAATCTGGAAAAAGATAATAAAATTCGTATGAATTCTTGCCAAATAAGAGATGAAGAAGACAGAACAAAACACCTAGGGCAGTGAAGAGCACTAAATTGATTAAAAAACACATCATAGGGGCGCCTGGGTGGCTCAGTTGTTAAACGTCTGCCTTCGGCCCAGGGTCCTGGGATGGAGCCCTGCATCAGGCTCCCTGCTCAGCAGGAAGCCTGCTTCTCCCTCTCCCACTCCCCCTGCTTGTGTTCCCTCTCTCGCTGTGTCTCTCTCTGTCAAATAAATAAAATCTTTAAAATTAATTAATTAATTAGTTAATTAAAAAACAAATAAATGCTGCTTCTGGTGTTTGAGTTGGAGAGTTATCTGTTCTACTTTTTTATTGCTTAATTTTTTTATGAACAGGAAATATTTTCAAAATGTTAGTCATTATTCTAAATATTATTTTAAATGAGCATATAATCACTGAAATCTGCACCATAAAAACCAAAACAGAAAATAGAAGATAATAAAAAATTTAGACTTGTAATATTTTGTGTTATGAATGCTTCTTCAAAAATACACACAATCAGTTAGCTTGAGCTCTTAAAACATAAAAAGTGAGGGACGCCTGGGTGGCTCAGTTGTTAAGCAACTGCCTTCGGCTCAGGTCATGATGGGATCAAGCCCCTAGGGCTCCAGCCCTGCACCGGGCTCCCTTCTCCTCAGGAAGCCTGCTTCTCCCTCTCCCTCTGCTTGCGCTCTCTCTGTCTCTGTCAAATAAATAAATAAAATATTAAAAAAAAATTAGAATCTATTATATTTGTGGATTCCATGATATATAAATTTTGTCTGTATGTCTGTATGTGTTTATATATCTGTGTGTATATATAGCCATATAAAGCTATATAAATATATAAATATTTATATATAAATTTATGTATCTACGTATAAAAATATATGTAAAATATTCAGCAGCATCCTAAAAACTATAAGGCAGCTAAGAACATCTGTAACTCTGTCCATCCTTTAAATCAAAGAATACATCTTGGAGCAAAACTCTTTGAATACAATAAATGTGATAAAGTGTTCAGAATGGTTCAAATTTGAACTACTTTCTAGTACACCAGCTTC
This sequence comes from Callorhinus ursinus, assembly GCF_003265705.2. Lineage (NCBI taxonomy): Eukaryota > Metazoa > Chordata > Mammalia > Carnivora > Otariidae > Callorhinus > Callorhinus ursinus. The sequence continues at coordinate 149,659,821 of NW_027397066.1, forward strand.
AGAGAAGCCTTGTCATGAATATAAAAACAACCTCAGCTAAAATATATAACACATGTGATATCTCAAACCAGCCTTACCTCATGAATATAAAGGTTGAATAGCATTCCTTGCACAATCTTAAAGAATTCCTACAATATAACAAATGGACTATCCATGCTGTGGGTTTGGGAAAGCCCTCACGATGCATAATTTCCTGAGTGTCACAAGAACAAGACTGAGCAAAACCCTTGACTTCAACAAATGGCAAAAATGTGTATTTTAGTTCAATGTTGATACAGGAACTTTCCTGACTCGTTAATCTAAATTGGGCCTTGTACATTGTCTTTTTACTTATTACATGTATATATACGGCTACAATTGTTTCATTAATATCTACTGAGTTCATTTCCTTCCACATCAAAGCTTTCTCACTATTTGTAAATTGGTTTCTGGAGAAATTGCCTTCATTATATTTTTAGGTCTCTAGGGGATACTTTCTGCATTAAATTATATGTAAACAAATATATGTGTATACCAAGGGTTATGGAGATATCTCTCCGGGTTCATTTCAGTCCAACACTAGCGAACTGTGAGTTCGTCTCTGTCCACACCACAGACCACCTAGATGCCCACTGACTTTTAAAGATCTAGAGTGTATGAGGCTATTAAAAGGGATTTTCACCCTTGTTCTTACATTGAGGGTGAGGGTCTGAACACCATCATGGGGATACAGAGAGGCATCCTTCCTGCACGTTAAGGGGTGCTATACTCCCTATTTTTGATGCGAGTTCCACATGAGATGCCCACGAGAGGGACAATTAACAGAGTTCCCTGGCACTGGCCATGTGAGACCCTAACTCAAATACTAGCACAGTCTGGACACTGACATAGTCTCTGTGTGCTTGCCTTGTGCTGGTGCTGGATGCCACTGCTTAAGTCTCTCGCTGCTGATTCTGTTCCTGTTAACTTAGCTCCGGCAGGCACTGGGATTATTTATGAGCATCAATATCATCTTATCCTCTTCTACCTGTCCTTGTAATAGTCCCCATCCTCAGAGAGTTTTCCACATTTTTTAAATTTTAATTTTGGCTTCAGTTTTGATATCCAAAAGCCCAAGTTTTATAAATCTGGCTCCCAATTTCTTCCATGATCATTCTATCTTTGGCAGTTTGGATAACCCTTCAACCAGTCTTTTATATGTTTGTTCAGAAAAAAAAAATTAATACACAAAATATTTTAACACCATTTATGGTCCCTGAAGTAAATTGCCCTTCATGTTCAGTAAGAACATCTTGTCCATTCTAAATGTGTCTTTAATATCTGTATTTCAAGGGGCACCCATGTAGCTCAGTCAGTTAAGTGTCTGACTCTTGATTTCGGCTCAGGTAGTGATCCCAGGGTCCTGGGACAGCCAGAGTAGGGCTCCAGGTGCTCAGCAGCTCAGCAGGGAGTCTGCTCCTTTCCTTCTCTCTCTGCCCCTCCCCCCACCTGTGTGTGTGCTCTCTCTCTCTCTCAAAGAAATAAATCTTTAAAAAGATAATATCTGTATCCCAATATAGGAAGGAATACAGAGCAATCTCTTTTCTAAGGAGTATTTCATTGATATTTAAAGGTAATCAACTGGTGATTTCACTTTCAATAAACATTAGATGATCCTGGGTAATAACCATCCAACTGATCTGCATAGTTTTGTCCCCTTTTAAACACTTCTCCACACTGTACCCAGACAGTCTTTTACAAAATACAACTTTGTTCTTACTAGTCCTTCCTTTTGCTCTTATTATGAAACAGCTATTTATATGACCTAAAATGCCTCACAAAGTATTTCTCCTGACGCCCTCTCCAAGTTCATCCTGCACTACTATCCTGTGACTCTCTGACCTGCATCCATGTGAGACAACACCATGAGACCTATTGTTACTGGACTATTGTAAATGCTGCTCTACTGCACTTAAATGCTCCCCAAACCCACGCACTCTCATTGCTTTGGTGCTGTTGGCAAAAATAGACAAGAATTCCCTGTAATGTGTAGTTTATAAGGCAGGTGTACAAAACTGACATTATCTGCAACTATCTCTGGTATCAAAAGGTCCTGATACTGTTGTGTAGCAATTGGTGGACTTGAGCTATAAATTTTTGGAAGTATTTCCACCAATCATAAACTTGCCAGGGCAAGAGCCAATGAGTGTTCCCCATTCCTTTCTCAGAATAGAATTGGCATATACATGTATATGCTGCTTTTAATTATATATATATATATTTATATATATAGACATACATCTATATGTATATATATATACACATATGTGTATACAAATATATACAAAAATTACTTGAAAATCAGAAATTGCTGTCACTTAACTTCAGTAAGTACAAATACTGCATTAGAATGACCTATCTGCCAACATTATTCCTATGTAATATATACATTATTAATGAAAATGCTTTTAATATAGAAATTCAATGCTCTTCTCCTGAAAAAAATATAGGAAAAACAGACTTTTTAAAAAATCTCAATTTTAAGAGCTACTGACATTTAGGCAAAGATACCCTCCTACCCTGAAAAAAATGAAACATCATTTTAATAGTGCAAAGCTATCTGTATCATTTGAATAATTGCATCCCTCAATAAATCCAAGAAAGCTAAAAGAGAACAAATTCAAATATACTATACTATTTAATCAAAAACCAGCTTTGGGGGGAAATACTGAATCAGTATACAGCTTGCCAGCAGATCCATGAATTTGAAAGTACTATCTCAGTAAAGAATAAATAACATATTGAATTTTTTAAATGTCAGTGCATTTTACTTTCCTATGATGCTTGCAGAACATTTTTAAATGTAATTATCATTGGTTTCTGATTTAATTTGTTGCTTTCATCTCTCCTGACCATGTCAATACTTAAACTCATATTTATTTTGCAACTGATGTTTTTATCCCTTGGCCTCACCAGGCCTGGTATGTGCTATGATCTAATCTCTTTAACAGTTTTGGCCATACTGATTGAACAGTTCTTATAAATTACTAACAATCAGGATTCAAGGTGAGGTATTGATAATGTTATGCTTTGGTAATGGAAGCATAGTTACTATATCTGAGTTGGTTTTGAAACACATATTTAACCAAAATAGCAAAGTGCATAAAAATCAAATAAAAAGCAAGGCATCAAAACACATGCAAATTGGGGGCAGAGCAAGATGGCGGAGGAGTAGGAGACCTGGATCTCGTCTGGTATCAGGAATTCAGTTGAATAGGGATCAAACCATTCTGAACACCTACAAACTCGACAGGAGATCAAAGAAGAGAGTAGCAACAACTCTCTGAACAGAGAAGCGACCACTTACTGGAAGGTAGGACGTGCGGAGATGTGAATCCGAGGCTATATTCGGGAGAATAGATGGCAGGAGAGGGGGCCTCCGCCACTTCTGGCAAGTGATAGAGCCACGGAGCACAGTATCTGAACTTTTAGAAGTTGGCTCCGTGGAGGGACGTTGCTCCAAGTGGCTAAACGGGGGGTGGAACCCTCGCGGGACAGTGTGGTCTCAGGACCCTTGGGGTCACAGAAAGACCGGGGGGGTGCCTGAGTGTGGCAGAGCTCCCAGGTATCGCAGTGGGGAAGCTGGCTGCAGAGATGGAGCAGAGGAGCAGGGTCTCAGCTTGGGGTTGCCATAAACTGTGATCTGCAGCCCAGTCAGGCCACTGCTCCTCCAGGAGGGACCCAACAAGCGGCAGAGCCGGGGAGACTCCCCTTCCTCCCCCAGGAGGAGCGGCGGGAGCGCACTGCAGGGATCTGCTGGGTTTGGAGACTCCACACGGGGTCGGGTGCCAGAGATACAAACGCTCGGTCACAGGCCGGGTGAGCACACAGAGCGGCTGGAGACCGGGGAGACGGGAGGGACTGCTTTTCTCTGGGGGCGCACTGAGGAGCGGGGCCCCAAGTTCTCAGCTCCTCCGGGTGGAGATTGTGAGGCCGCCATTTTCACCCTGGTCCTCCAAAGCTGTACCGAGAGCTTGCAGGGAACAAAAGCTCCTGAGAGCAAACCTGAGCAGCTTGCTTAGCCCGGACTTACAAGGGCGGGGCAATTCTGCCTCCGGCAAAGACATCTGGGAACCACGGCAACAGGCCCCTCCCCCGGGAGATCAGCACGAACAGCCAGCAAGCCAAGACCAAGTTTACCGATCAAGGAGAACGGGAGAACTCCAGTGCTAGGGGAATACTGCACATAGAATTCATGGCTTTTTTACCAAATTCATTAGTTTTTCAAAGTTAATTTTTTTAACTGTTTTTTTTCTTGAATATTTCTTTTTCCCTTTTTCAACCATCTTATCAATCCCTTTTTTAAAAAAAACATTTTTTATTTTTCATTTTTAGAGTCATATTTTATCCCTTCATAGTAGTTACCTTTATTTTTGGCATCTATAAGTTGTTCTCTCTTTAAAATTTTGAGATACAGTTTCTTCTAACAGATCAAAATATACCCTAAATCACTAGTGTATGGCTTTGTTCTAGTCTCCTGCCTGATCACATTCTCTCCCTTTTTTTTTCTTTTTTTTTTAAATCTTCTTTCTTTTTTCAAACAACTTCTTATCAATTCCTTTTATAAAATCTTTTATAATTTTCATCTTTACAGTCATCTTCCATTCCTTCATTGTATCAACCCTTATTTTGTACATATATAAGTCTTTCTTCCTTTAAAATTTTAGCAGGCACTTTGTTCAAACAGACGAAAATATGCCCAAAATCTAGTGTGTGGCACTGATCTATGCACTACCCTGATCATATTTGATCATATTCTGTTTTTTTTGTTTTATTCTGTTTTTGTTTGTTTTTATCTTTTTTCTTTCTTTTTTTTCTTTCTTTTTTCTTTCTTTCCCTTTCTTTTCCCCTGGTTTCAGGTCTTTTCTGATTTGTATAGAGTATATTTGCTGGGGACATTGTTAACCTGTTACCATTCTGTTCTCTCATTCATCTATTCTCCTCTGGACAAAATGACAAGACGAAAAAAAATCACCTCAGCAAAAAGAACAAGAGGTAGTACTGTCTGCCAGGGACCTACTCAATACTGACATTAGTACGATGTCGGACCAAGAGTTCAAAATCATGACTTTAAATATACTAGTTGGGCTTGAAAAAAATGTGGACATTATTAGAGAAACCCTTTCTGGAGAAATAAAAGAACTAAAATCTAACCACGCTGAAATCAAAAAGGCTATTAATGAGGTGCAATCAAAATGGGGGCACTAACTGCTAGGATAAATGAGGCAGAAGAGAGAATCAGCGATATAGAAGACCAAATGATGGAAAATAAAGAGGCTGAGAAAAAGAGATAAACAACTACAGGATCACAAGGGCAGAATTCGAGACATAAGCGATATGATAAGACAAAACAACATTAGAATAATTGGCATCCCAGAGAAAAAGAAAGAGAGAGAGGGACAGAAGGTATATTGGAGCAAATTATAGCAGAGAACTTCCCTAATGTGGGGAAGGAAACAGGCATCAAAATCCAGGAGGCACGGAGAACCCCTCTCAAAATCAATAAAAATAGGTCAACACCCCGACATCTAATAGTAAAACTTACGAGTCTCAGAGACAAAGAGAAAATCCTGAAAGCAGCTCGGGAGAAGAGATATGTAACCCAGAATGGTAGAAACATTAGATTGGCAACAGACCTATCCACAGAGACCTGGCAGGCCAGAAAGGACTGGCATGACATATTCAGAGCACTAAAGGAGAAAAATATGCAGCCAAGAATACTATATCCAGCTAGGCTGTCACTGAAAATAGAAAGAGAGATAAAAAGCTTCCAGGACAAACAAAAACAAAAGGAATTTGCAAACAGGACACCAGCCATGAAAGAAATATTGAAAGGGGTCCTCTAAGCAAAGAGAGACCCTAAAAGCAGCATAGATCAGAAAGGAACACAGACAATATACAGTCACAGTCACCTTACAGGCAATAAAATGGCACTAAATTCCTATCTTTCAATAGTTACCCTCAATGTAAATGGGCTAAATGCCCCAATCAAAAGACACAGGCTATCAGATTGGATTAAAAAACAAGACCCATCAATATGCTGTCTGCAAGAGACTCATTTTAGATCCAAAGACACCCCCAGATTGAAAGTGAGGGGGTGGAAAACAATTTACCATGCTAATGGACACGAAAAGAAAGCTGGGGTGGCAATCCTTATATCAGACAAATTAGATTTTAAAACAAAGACTGTAATAAGAGATGAAGAAGGACACTATATCCTACTTAAAGGATCTATCCAACAAGAAGATCTAACAATTGTAAATAGCTATGCCCCTAACATGGGAGCAATCAATTATATAAGCCAATTAATAACAAAAGCAAAGAAACACATTGACAACAATACAATAATAGTGGGGGACTTTAACACCCTCCTGACTGACATGGACAGATCATCTAGCAAAAGATCAAAAAGGAAAGAAAGACTTTAAATGAAACACTGGACCAAATGGACTTCACAGACATATTCAGAACATTCCATCCCAAAGCAACGGAATACACATTCTTCTCTAGTGCCCATGGAATATTCTCCAGAATTGATCACATCCTAGGTCACAAATCAGGTCTCAACTGGTACCAAAAGATTGGGATCATTCCCTGCATATTTTCAGACCACAGTGTTTTGAAACTAGAACTCAATCACAAGAGGAAAGTCGGAAAGAACTCGAATACATGGAGGCTAAAGAGCATCCAACTAAGGAATGAATGGGTCAACCAGGAAATTAAAGAAGAATTAAAAAAATTCATGGAAACCAATGAAAATGAAAACACAACTGTTCAATCTTTGGGATACAGCAAAGGCAGTCCTGAGAAGAAAGTATATAGCAATACAAGCCTTTCTCAAGAAACAAGAAAGGTCTCAAATACACAACCTAACCCTACACCTAAAGGAGCTGGAGAAACAACAGCAAATAAAGCCTAAACCCAGCAGGAGAAGAGAAATCATAAAGATCAGAACAGAAATCAATGAAATAGAAACCAAAACAGTAGAACAGATCCACGAAACTAGGAGCTGGTTCTTTAAAAGAATTAACAAGATTGATAAACCCCTGGCCAGACTTATCAAAAAGAAAAGAGAAATGACCCAAATCAACAAAATCATGAATGAAAGAGGAGAGATCACAACCAACACCAAAGAAATACAAACAATTATAAGAACATATGATGAGCAACTCTATGCCAGCAAATTAGATAACCTGGAAGAAATGGGTGCATTCCTAGAGATGTATCACCTACCAAAATTGAACCAGGAAGAAATAGAAAACCTGAACAGACCTATAACCACTAAGGTAATTGAAGCAGTCATCAAAAATCTCCCAACAAACAAAAGCCCAGGGCCAGATGGCTTCCCAGGGGAATTCCACCAAACATTTAAAGAAGAATTAATACCTATTCGTCTGAAACTGTTCCAAAAAATAGAAATGGAAGGAAAACTTCCAAACTCATTTTATGAGGCCACCATTACCTTGATCCCAAAACCAGACAAAGACCCCATCAAAAAGGAGAATTACAGACCAATATCCTTGATGAGCATGGATGCAAAATAGCCAATAGGATCCAACAGTACATTAAAAGGATTATTCACCATGACCAAGTGGGATTTATCCTTGGGCTGCAAGGTTGGATCAACACCCATAAATCAATCAACGTAATACAATACATTAACAAAAGAAAGAACAAGAATCATATGATCCTCTCAATAGATGCAGAAAAAGCATTTGACAAAGTAGAGCATCCTTTCTTGATCACAACTCTTCAGACTGTAGGGATAGAGGGTACATATCTCAATATCATAAAAGCCATCTATGAAACACCTACAGCGAATATCATTCTCAATGGGGAAAAGCTGAGATCTTTTCCCCTAAGGTCAGGAACACGGCAGGGATGTCCACTATCACCACTGCTATTCAACATAGTATTAGAAGTCCTAGCCACAGCAATCAGACAACAAAAAGAAATCAAAGGCATCCAAATTGGCAAAGAGGAAGTCAAACTCTCACTCTTTGCAGATGATATGATACTGTATGTGGAAAACCCAAAAGACTCCACCCCAAAACTGCTAGAACTCATATAGGAATTCAGTAAAGTGGCAGGATATAAAATCAATGCACAGAAATCAGTGGCATTCCTATACACCAACAACAAGACAGAAGAGAGACAAATCAAGGAGTTGATCCCATTACAACTGCATCCAAAACCATAAGAAACCTAGGAATAAATTTAACCAAAGAGGCAAAGGATCTGTACTCAGAAAACTATAAAATCCTCATGAAAGAAATTGAAGAAGACACAAAGAAATGGAAAAACGTTCCATGCTCATGGATTGGAAGAACAAACATTGTGAAGATGTCAATGCTACCTAGAGCAATCATCTACACATTCAATGCAATCCCCATCAAAATACCACCCACTTTTTTCAAAGAAATGGAGCCAATAATCCTAAAATTTGTATGGAACCAGAAGAGACCCCGAATACCCAGAGGAATATTGAAAAAGAAAAGCAAAGCTGGCGGCATCACAATTCCGGACTTCCAGCTCTATTACAAAGCTGTCATCATCAAGACAGTATGGTACTGGCACAAAAACAGACACATAGATCAATGGAACAGAATCGAGAGCCCAGAAATGGACCCTCAGCTCTATGGTCAACTAATCTTTGACAAAGCAGGAAAGAATATCCAGTGGAAAAAAGACAGTCTCTTCAACAAATGGTGTTGGGAAAATTGGACAGCCACATGCAGAAGAATGAAACTGGACCATTTCCTTACCCCATACACAAAAATAGACTCCAAATGGTTGAAAGACCTAAACGTGAGACAGGAGTCCATCAAAATCCTAAAGGAGAACACAGGTAGCAACCTCTTCGACCTCAGCCGCAGCAACTTCTTCCTAGAAACATCGCCAAAGGCAAGGGCAGCAAAGGCAAAAATGAACTATTGCGATTTCATCAAGATAAAAAGCTTTTGCACAGCAAAAGGAACAGTCCACAAGACCAAAAGACAACCGACAGAATGGGAGAAAATATTTGCAAATGACATATCAGATAAAGGGCTAGTATCCAAAATCTATAAAGAACTTATCAAACTCAACACCCAAAGAACAAATAATCCAATCAAGAAATGGGCAGAAGACATGAACAGATATTTTTCCAAAGAAGGCATCCAAATGGCCAACAGACCCATGAAAAAGTGCTCAACATTGCTCAGCATCAGGGAAATCCAAATCAAAACCTCAATGAGATACCACCTCACACCAGTCAGAATGGCTAAAATTAACAAGTCAGGAAATGACAGATGTTGGTGGGGATGGGGAGAAAGGGGAACCCTCCTACACTGTTGGTGGGAATGCAAGCTGGTGCAACCACTCTGGAAAACAGTATGGAGGTTCCTCAAACAGTTGAAAATAAAACTACCATACGATCCAGCACTTGCACTACTGGGTATTTACCCCAAAGATACAAATGTAGGGATCCGAAGGGGTACGTGCACCCCAATGTTTATAGCAGCAATGTCCACAATAGCTAAACTGTGGAAAGAGCCAAGATGTCCATCGACAGATGAATGGATAAAGAAGAAGTGGTATATATACACAATGGAATATTATGCAGCCATCAAAAGGAATGAGATCTTGCCTTTTGCAATGACATGGATGGAACTGGAGGGTGTTATGCTGAGTGAAATAAGTCAATCAGAGAAAGACATGTATCATATGACCTCACTGATATGAGGAATTCTTAATCTCAGGAAACAAACTGAGTGTTGCTGGAGAGGTGGGGGGTGGGAGGGACGGGGTGGCTGGGTGATAGACATTGGGTAGGGTATGTGCTATGGTGAGCTCTGTGAATTGTGCAAGACTGTTGATTCACAGATCTGTACTTCTGAAACAAATAATGCAACATATGTTAAGAAAAAAGAAAAAGAAGATAGCAGGAGGGGAAGAATGAAGGGGAATAAGTCAGAGGGGGAGATGAACCATGAGAGATGATGGACTCTGAAAAACAAACTGAGGGTTCTAGAGGGGAGGGGGGTGGGGGGATGGGTTAGCCTGGTGGTGGGTATTAAAGAGGGCACATTCTGTGTGGAGCACTGGGTGTTATGCACAAACAATGAATCATGGATCACTGTATCAAAAACTAATGATGTAATGTATGGTGATTAACATAACATTAAAAAATTTTTTTAAAAAAATTTTTCAAAAATTAGTATAATCAAGTACAAGCAAATCTGGGTCTTTTTGTTGATTTCTCAGTGTTATTACTAAGCTTAAAATTTGTTTATATATTTTAAAAAACCTGTTTATATATGTAAACTCTTCAGTTCCTTATTAAAGTGTGCTTTTCCTTTTCCTTCAGACCCAGATCTGACATTTCACCGAATTTCAGACCTTTGCCAGCCACAGATTCCCAAGGGATGCCCACTACCCACCCCTCATGGCTCCCCTCTCCCCAGAAGCCTGGCTTTATCAAAGTTTTTTAATTACTTTTTTGCAAACTATCGATGAAAAGTTCTGACTGCTCTGCCTTCCTGAGGCACACAGTATAGTTTACATGTCATCAAATACATGAAAGGAGTAATTAGAGCAATCTTCACAGGGACAGTGTAGTTATACGAGGAAGACAGAAGGGGCAGCATGTGAAGAATGCATTGCGGCGCCTGGGTGGCTCAGTCAGTTAAGTGTCTGCCTTCGGCTCAGGTCATGATTTCAGGGTCCTGGGATGGAGCCCTGCATTGGGCTCTCTGTTCAGCAGGGAGTTTGCTTCTCCCTCTCCCTCTCCCTCTGTGTCTTCTCTCTCTCTCTCAAATAAATAAAATCTTAAAAAAAAAAAAAGAATGCCTTGGATGACTACAAATGGCTTCAGCATCTTTGGAGGGCAGGGCGTGTTTTCTTGGCCGATGTGAAACTTAGCTGAAAGGTCAATGGGGCAAATCCAAGAGAGGTCTGGAATGCCACACAAAGAAACTTAAACTTTCTCAGAAAAGAATAGGATCTTTGGAAGTTGTTAAGGAATGGGGTGACATAATTAAATTTGCTATAAACTTATCACTTTGATTTCCTCATGAAGGAAGGTTAGGAAAGAGAAGCTGTAAGTGAATTAAATTTACCTCTTAAAAGGATATTTTAGTTACTGTTTTAGAATGATTTTTAAAATATGTGTTTAAGTCCCAGGACAACTGATTTCCATAAAACTTGTTGATTCAAGACTTATAAGGATAAAGGAATAGACCCTTAAATCTAGAATTTCAGAACTCCACATGTAAAAATAGGTCATTAGACAGGAGTAAGAAGACCTGATATATAACCCCAGTTCCGCATAGTATCCTATGAGGTAGCATAGGTCAAGCGTTCTATACCCTGAGCTTTCATGTTCTCCCCAATAAAAGAAAAGAGTTGAGGGGTGCCTGACTGGCTCTGTCAGTAGAGCATATAATTCTTGATTTTGCAGTTGTGAGTTTGAGCCCCACACTGGGTGTACAGATTACTTAAAAATGAAATCTTTAAAAAATAAAATGAGTTGATGACATTGTTCTTTGTTCCTCTTGAGAATGATGTAATATACAATGGGATATAGTAAATAGGTGTGTCTTATTGTGATAAAATGGCTGAAAAGGGACAAGTTAGGTTAAAAATAGTCTTTTAAAGTTTATAACCGTATTCCCCACATTGTACTGAAAAAAGCCCAACATACTATGAAGTTTTATCAAGATTCCTGCCTCATTAAGTGGCCATACTTTGCCTTACGTGCTCCTGCTATCTTGGCCATAGGTAAATGGATCAAAGTCTCAGGTAAACTCAAATAAAGTGGATCCTCTAAGTGTGAAACACATGGGGATTTTCACAGACAATACAGAAGCACAGAAGTAAACAGACACAGAAGTGGTATGGAATAAACAGAATTTGGTAGCATTTCAAGAGTCAGTAGAAAAATAAGGTGAACTCTGTGATATCAAAGGCTGTGCTGGGCTTCCATTCAAATTTTTGTATTTGCTAGACAACAAAAGTTGTTTCTACCCTGACACTATTCTCATAGGAAGGAAAGGGTATGACAGACTTAAGATTTAAAAACAACTATGCGAAATAAAATGGCTCCATTTCAAAAGAAAATTATTGACAGTGCACTCACTTCAGAGATTAGAGCTTTCTTCTTTAGTCACAGTGGTTTCTTCAGGGTGGCAGAGATTAATTCTTTTTCTATGACAATCCATTAGTGTTAGGATGAAAAATTGCAAGTATACTCAAATCATGCATCTTCATTGAAACGGTTCTTTCTATATCATTTCAAATAAATTATTTAATTGGCATTAGTTCAGCCCTCGGTGATTCCCACTCCGGCAAACCTGGGGAAGCTGTTCACTGTGAGACCTTATCAATTAGCATAGAATACTACATGAGGATATTCAGTTTTAAGAACTTGTACATCAATAAAACAAATTCCAAGTTTCTCTTGATACTAGAAATAATCATACAAGCATATGGTCCCATGGAATGCTTGTAAGTTTAAATTAATTTCTTCCCCAGGGCTAACTCTTAAGAAATAAAAATTACATTCTCTAGCATTTTGTTTTCTTTTTTTGACAAAATCCGTCGTCAAGGACATTGGTATCCACTGAAGATTTTGTTGTTTACCAATAGCTTGTGGTGTTTAAGTACCTCTGCTGCATAAATATGAGACAATCTTAACACAACTCTTTTTGTAACACCGCAGATCTTTCTCAATCTTTAAGTCTCTGGCCTCTCTCCAATCCATCCAGAAGAGCTGAATTTCAACACAAGATTCATAGTTTAATCAAATAATTGGGTTTCTGTCACAAATGGGTAGTTCTGCCAAGTAAAGACCACACAAAGCAAAAGATATTACTGAATGCAACATATCACTAGAGATCACAATTAGAAAGAAATGATTGTACTTTAAAATGGGATACTCATGTTTCTCATAAACTCAGAAGTGTTCTGGTGTGTGACAATGAAGAGAAGACCCCAGATCAGACGTTATTCCTGCACATCAAGGATTTCTCATCATTAACAAGTATCAAATTTTTCTGTTCTCATTTGCAACTATATAGAAAATGTAATATAGGTAACTTAAAAAGTATTTATAAAACCCAGAAATATGGAAAATCTCTTACCGCAGAATACTATTTTTGAATAAGGCATGGCTTCTGTAATAAAGCAATATTGTTTAATCCCACTTGATAATTTCCTCTCCTTATATTTTTCATGATATTTGCAGAAGGTGGAAAGATGAACACAGCTATAAAAGTACCTCTGTCCCACTAATGTGATAGATCCATGGTGGAATGTCCCTCCTAATCAAATCAGTCTGAGCATTGTAATATAATCAACAGGTTTTATTTTTTTACATATGTTTAGTAGAGTTTTGTATTTTCTAACTCCTTTCCCACTTTATAATTTCTGCCTAAATTTTTTTAAAAAATAATCTATTATTTCAAAGAAACTAATGCTCTCCTGAAGGCAAGTTGGTTGGATCTCATCGTTAAGCATATAAAATTATACAATTCTTATACATCTCATCTCTCCTAGAGCAGAAATAGTAAGCTCCTAATTTCAAAATGCCCTTTTCTTATGAGATTCTTGCTTTCATGCTCAATACCTTAGGTCTTTTGAGGCTTAATTGTAAATCCACAAACTGAAATAACAAAAAGTGGTTCACAATGGGACTTATATGTCATTTTTGCCCTTCTAAAAATGACTATTTAATGAACATATGAATGAGTAAAGTAGGTGAACATAAATTTCCCACTGCTGTATGTTGTGTGGTATTCTGGATATACTAAGAAGGTATTCACCCAAAGGTTCTCCTAATTTAAATTTGTTGTTTTTATTTTGGGAGATACGCTCTTTGCCACCCCGATTTAAACATGGTTCTGACTTTCTGAAAGCATACAAAATATTTCAGGAATAAATGACATTTACTTGTAGCTGTTTCGTGCTGCAAGAATAGCTGTAATTATTTCCTCTTTGGTAGTTCAAAACCCTGTCAACACCTGGCTAGAAAAAATCAATTACATCTTGATTTCAATTTTTCATCTTGGTATTCATTTTATGGATTACATTTCAAAAGAATATGCTTATAATAAAAAAAATACCAGGGTCTAGATTTATTCTTTCAGCTGATGGCTAATTAAATAAAACAAAGTTAATAGTCACATATATTCATCAGTAGGGAAGAAAAAAGAATTAGAAAGCAGCTCCAGAGGAGAGGACATGATCCTGGATATATGGGCGTCAGCTCTGCACTACATAGCTGCTTAATGTCCAGCAAAAATATACTTTCTGGACCCTGGCTCATTTTTAAACAAAGTCAGGATGGACTACATCCTCTCAAAACACCACTTCTGGCCTAACATTCTACGTATTTTAAGTCAGGACGTTAAAAAGCATAAACCCAATTTGAACACTCTGGAAATGTACTTATAAAGTGAGCCTAAACACCCAATCCACGGAGGATGATTCCACTTATATAGAGTGGAAGGAAAACGTCCCAGTAACTTCTCAGGCAGGTCATGCATTGTTTATTTACATTTAGATCCAGGGTTTCATGAAGCACTCTGAAGAAATGGAAAGAGGCAAGACTGCTAGTGATGGAATTCCATAAGAACCTGCCATAAATCTTTCCTGGCTAAACAGGTGGTGTTACACATAGCTAATGTAAAATAAATTCATGCTTTCCTTGTGGAGCGTATGTTTAGCAATGCATAGACAGGTAACTTAGGGGCCTGGGCCTGCAAGTAAGTATACATATCTAACTTTCATGTGTTCTGCTGACTTCTCGACCTCAGAGAAATGATTTGAGCTTTCAATATGTTTGAAAATTGTAGCATCCTGAGACAGAGACCTCATTCTCCTATACCTTGACCTTCCTCCAAGATTTAGAATGTCCACCCCGAAACAAATAATTCTGAGCTTTCAGAGTCAGGTAGCTGTCCACTAAAAATTCCTAGTCTTCTGCTTCATAAAGTTGGGTCCGCAACGTCACTGCTCAGCCACTCTTTACTTCCCTGCCCCTCTCTCCAGGGTATTGCATGGCGGCCACAGAACTAATTCTGGCCAGTGGACCACAAATGCAAGTTGTATTTTGCACCTCTAGGCTGATATGGTTAAGAAGAGTATTTGCCTCATTTATCCTCTCTTTCTACTTGCCAGCTGAGAGCAAAGGACTCTAATGTCCTAGGAGATGGCAAAATCA
This sequence comes from Callorhinus ursinus, assembly GCF_003265705.2. Lineage (NCBI taxonomy): Eukaryota > Metazoa > Chordata > Mammalia > Carnivora > Otariidae > Callorhinus > Callorhinus ursinus. The sequence goes on from NW_027397066.1 coordinate 149,675,041, forward strand.
CAAGAGAAAAAGAAGCTGGCTTTCCGAATCACCAGGTAGAAGGCGGGCCTGACACAGCCCAGCACACTGGACATGAGGGAGTAATTCATTCTATTGTGTTAAGTCGTAGAAATACAGACTGGTGATTTTTACAGCCTTTAGACTTCCTTGATTCAAACACTATAGGCAAAGACAATTGAGGACAGACTTTTCATATTTAGGTAAACTATTAAAAGAAACCCCAACTGATGTTTATCTTCATTTTGTAAATAACTTATTCTGTAGGGACCTTTCTTCTCTCTAACATTAATTAAAGAATTAAAAACTACCAGCCCCTTACCTCATCTTGATATACATTCATTTATGTTTGTCTGCATTGCTTAATTTGTTATGTTCAGTGCTCAGCCAGGACGCCTTGAACAAGGATGAAAATAACTTTGAAAAACTATGCTCCATCCCTGTGAAGTCTACCCCTGAGGCAGTGAGTTGGCTCCCTTATAGTTTAATTACTTCCCTGTTTCTAGAATGCAGTGGGAGGTATTCCCGGTAGAGTAGCTGTTGCGGGAACAATGCTACAGTATCTCTAGGGAAATCTCTGAGGAGGAATGGGAAAATCAGTGTTTATCAAAATGTGTATTTTCTTAACTTATTATCACATCTCAAAAGGAGATACAAGTATTATACAGACAAGCATTGCAGGAAATGTTTGTTGTTGTTGTTGTTGTTGTTATTTTGGCATATATAATTAAGAAACTCCTTCAGGGACATTTTCCAAGTCATTACTTGCACAACAACAAAAATCTTAGTTTTAAAATGATTTGACTTTCAGTTACATGCCTGTTGTAATTCCCTACCAGTTCCACGATATGCTGTTTTCAGATGGAAAGCACAGCTGTCCATTATCATTTACATTTCATTCAAATGTACAAAGATATCAATTGTGGGAAAGACTTTTACAAAATTGAGACTTATTTTTTCAATTTTAGGGTATAAGGTTTCAACCTTAGTGGCTTCAAAACAATAATAACTTTATAATTGTTGGGATTTCCTTGTAAACCAAGGAGAAATCAGATGAAATTTCAAAAATACAGATAAACCATTCTCTGTACCAATACTTCAAGAATTGATTTGTAGGGCGCCTGGGTGGCTCAGTTGGTTAAGCGACTGCCTTCGGCTCAGGTCATGATCCCGGGGTCCCGGGATCGAGTCCCACGTCGGGCTCCCGGCTCAGCAGGGAGTCTGCTTCTCCCTCTGACCCTCTTCCCTCTCGTGCTTTTTATCTCTCATTCTCTCTCTCTCTCAAATCAATAAATAAAATCTTTAAAAAAAAAGAATTGATTTGTATATGTGCTTAGTGACTTCACTTTTGAAGACTGAGATGTCCAAGTAGAATACAGAATTCAAAAACATAAATTTAGTTGCCATTCTTCTTGTTGGGACATTGCCAAATAAAACAACCCTAAACTTAAATGTATTTGTAAATACATTTACATTGAATGGGTCAACTTGTTTAACATTTCTAAGCATTACTATGTGTAATTGCTGTGTTACATTAAAAAGCATAGAATCCTCCTGAAAATGTGCCATAATATTTAAATATTGTATTAGAAAAAAATACATATAAAAACCGTTTGATGGGCCATTGGATTTACTGAATATACATACTGTAAATTCTACTCCCTCTGCACAAAATGTGTTTTCTTCATTTTCTACTGGTAGATTTTGTATCAAAATGTACCCAGTTTTTTACTGATATCTATCTATGAATTAAAATTGAGACCCACCTACTTCCTTCTATGATGGTGTTTAAGTTCCCACAATTTAGATCCACTTGCACACTCGACTCCACATCTTGTAGACTGGTCTAGGAAATGCTAAGGAGGTATAGACTTTAAACTGGCTTTGTCTTTTCAGCCCAGCTAGCCTCTTACCATGTACATTGGCATCTTTATTGTTCTGTGTGAGCAAACCACTTCTTACACCAGATCTCACAAGAAAATCTCAATTTTGTCCCTCCCTTATGAATCCTATCCTGTATGGCCAGTGACCCCATCTGACTGGGCTTCAGGTCCTATCATTTAAACTCTAGGTTCTACATGTGGGACTTCGCTGCATGAGTTAGGTGGCTACAGCTCAGCAACCCACCAGAGAACATGAGAAGAGGTCAGGGGAACTGCACAGAGAGCTTGGTCCGACACTCCTGATCTGGTAAACCAGCACCACAACTGTCTAGCCTCAAACATCTCCTGATATGTGAGAATAAGCCCTGATGTATTAGGCTGCCATCCTCCTATGTCTGTTGCTGACAACCAGCCACTACTATTAAGGAATACAGTCCTAGAATATCTTGCTTTCCTCTGAGAACTAACATTTCCTCCCTTTTGATAATCAGAGCAAAGCACTTGACCTCTCGCTCTGGCTGCCAGAAGTCTTCTTACCAGGTTTTCTACTTAATCACAGCAATTGTGGTGACGACCTTTAGCATTGATTCATGTTCTCTTACACACTCTCAACTGTTTTTCTCCTCCTCTTTCCATTCTTTTTCGGTCTTTCTGAAAACTTTCTATAACCTTATTTGAAAATGGAAAAGACATATGGATTTAATTTTAAATGAACTTATTTGCAGTCCATTGTAAGAATTATATATAATCCCCCAATTATGTAACTTGATCTCTTTTCTGGTTAATCCTCTTATTGTTCTGAATGGCAGGTGCCATTAATAATTAAACTAAAGAAATATATGGAAGGATGTATGCTTCACCAGGACCTGGGCTGATTTCTGGAAGAGGGAACTAAAAAGACATTTATGGCCTGATGCTTACACAGTTTATAGGATCAAGTACAACTTATAAATAATTTGGTTAATGACTTTATTTTTAATCAGTTAGAACAATTAAGTGAATAATTAAGCTGAGATCTAAGGCAAGGTTACTTTAAATTGACTATGACTGGGCGCCTGGGTGGCTCAGTTGGTTGAGCAACTGCCCTCAGCTCAGGTCATGATCCTGGAGTCCCAGGATTGAGTCCCACGTGGGGATCCCTGCTCAGCAGGGAGTCTGCTTCTCCCTCTGACCCTCCCCCCCTCATGTGCTCTCTATCTCTCTCTCTCAAATAAATAAATAAAAATCTTTAAAAATAAATAAATAAAATAAATTGACTATGACTATCAAATCCTTGGAAAATAAAAATGAAAGCTTTTTTTTTTTTTGCCAAAGGTATCAGAAAATAGACCATTCACTTTTATCACGATTTTTTCTTTTATCTTAATTTCACTTTTGTCTCATCAATGCTAATGATTTTGGTATAGCATCAGTGAAGGCACATCTTTATTAATATTCAATGCCATGTTATTCCAAAGATAAAAATTGGGAACTGTATTTTCTGAAAGCATTTTAAGAGAACTATCTGAGCTGGTGATCCACACAGGGACAGCATTCCCTACCTACCTTGTTATTTGAAATGTACCCATGAAATCAGGAGAATATACCTAAAAGGGATAATTCGTTCTCCAGAGTAATAAAATGCTGTATTTGAAACTAGGGCAGCAAATGCAAACTGAATAAATGCACAAATAAAAATGCAGAGGGTTATTAGAAAAACAACAACAACAAAAACACAACAGTTAATCCGGAATCCAAATAAGCAGATAATACAAAGAGCCAGAAGTTGTATCTTAACCCTGTGTCATGATGATATTGATAAGTATGCTGTCAGTATACTGGAGAGTCCCCAGATTTCTTGGGATTTACCAAATCAAAATTAAATTAAATTGAACTCTTTAACAAGTAGTGAGAAGCATTTCTTTCTTAAGAAGTTCCAAAAGTCTATTTTTTTTGAAAGTTGGTAATTCATGTCACAAATACTTTTCAATAAACCAGAATATCAGTTCTAGAAGCTATCTCATCTGTGTTTTTTTAAAGGTTACAGTAACCAGGGGTGCCTTGGGTGGCTCAGTGGGTTAAGCGTCAGACTCTTGGTTTTGGCTCAGGTCATGATCTCAGGGTCCTGGGATCAGAGCCCTGAATCAAGCTCTGCGCTCAGCACGGAGTCTGCTTGAGATTCTCTCTCCCTCTCCCTCTGTCCCTCTGGTTCCTTCCTTTTCTCTCTCTCTCTAAAAAAAAATAAATAAATCTTTTTTAAAAAAACAAAAGTTTACAGTAACTGTAACAATATTTACCCATCTCCAGGAAGATCATTGTTTTCTTTTTAATATTAGGCACTTTTTCTTTCCATTATAGCAGACACAGTTATTTCTAAACAGGGGAAGGAAATTACTTGTATGAACACTTGCCTCTTCTCAGGAGATTAGGCAGATGTCCATCACAATTTCAAAGGAAACAGCACGTTTTCTGGCCTTTTGGCCACCTTTGCATCTTGCTCCATAGAAATAGCATCTGCTCAGTTGTTTCTAGATTGCTGAAGAATGTGCTTACACTAAGTCTTAGATGAGCAAAGCCTCTTCTGCTCTCTCCCAGTGGGAGACAAGTTAGCAGCCCTTAATGCTTTGATGCTTGATTAGACAATTGCTGTGATATTGAACTGGGGGCAGGAGAACCATCACACTCCTAGAAAAGGACTGAATATGGAAAACATCCTGTTTAGTGTAGTGTGGTGAAAAGAGCATAGGGCCTTTGAGATGTCTAAGCTTGTTTTCAGGGCCTGCTCTGTCACAGAAAATTGTGTGACCATCCATCAAATAGGATGTCTCACCTAGATGAAAAATCTGAAAGAAAAATGAGATGTGACATAGAGATAAGGAAAGATCTTTAAGATGTAAATTACTCTATAAATACTCACCGCCCCACAGGAATCCCATGGAAACTTATCCTTCACAAGAAGCTTTTTGAAAATGCCTTAGAGGGCGCCCGGGTGGCTCAGTTGGTTAAGCGACTGCCTTCAGCTCAGGTCATGATCCTGGAGTCCCAGGATTGAGTCTTACATCAGGCTCCCCGCTCAGCGGCGAGTCTGCTTCTCCCTCTGACCCTCCCCCTCTCATGTGCTCTCTCTCTCTCTCATTCTCCTCTCAAATAAATAAATAAAATCTTAAAAAAAAATGCCTTAGAAAATCCACACTTTCCAAATGAGTTTTCCTTCATCCACTCCACTTTCCCCTAGATAAATCTTTTAATTGATTTGCCTTAAAGGTCTAGACACATTCACTGTCTGACCCTTCTCTCTCTGTATTTCACATATTCTCCCTTGTCCTTTCACCTGCCACTAATATATTCCAGATACTATAATGACCTGAGACACGCCCATTTAGTCAGAACATTATAGATGCTGACCTTAATTCAGTTCCAATATTTCACAATAATTATAATCATTCTTTTTTGTCAGTGTAAGAATTCTTTAAAGTATAAGAACATTCAGCTCCCAATTACTCACTGCCCTATTAAACCTAAATAAATAGTTGTCAACTAGGTTTCCTTTCTTAGTGACAGTTAAAGTTTTATAAGACATATGGTCTCATTAGGCTGAGATACTAAAAGACATCTATCTTTTTCCTAACTAATTGGCAGTTCAGCATTTTTTTATGAAACATCATAATAGATGCAGCCAGAGATTCAGCATGGAAACTTCTTGCCTGAATTAATACCGATGATAAGTTTTCACAGTTGAATTCTAAAGAATGGGGTTCTCAAGGATTATATTGGGCCAAACATAGGAAATCAGACAACTGTTACCAACATTGCTCTACTTAAACATGTCCACTCATTTATTTCTTATTTTTCATTTAAACAGATTATATTGAATACATCCCAAAGTCTCAGAGCCTCAATAAAAAGGTAGACAAAATATTGTAGAAAGACATCCAAAGTGTAATTGCATCATTTATGACCTTGGAAGAAGCCTACCTTGGGCTTTTCAGGGAACCGAGACCACTGCTTCCTCCATCAGGGTTTCCATTCAACGGCAGAATGATAGCCTCCCTAAAGAGCTCTTTCACTACTTTGATTTCTTTCTGTCACTGCCTGTCCCAGGCAGGAGTCACGCTCCCTCCTCCTGACTGTTAGGGTTATATCTTTGAATGCCACAAAGTCTTATCTGTATAATCCATATATCCTGGGAGAATTTCTCTAATAGGTACCCGGTGGGGACAGGAGGTAAGAAAAAGAAAAAAGAAAGGAGCTGGTATATAAAAAATTATCTCTTTCGCAGGAGATTAGGTTCAGATTAAGTTATATCTAGACTTAATGAACATGAAGATTTCAGTTCACTCAAACTGACAGAACCTTCCACTGTCCCATTTTTAGTATGCTAATAACTGATCAAATTATCTTTTTGGAAAACAAAGAAGCATTTGCAGTTTAATAAGACAATTTTGCTGTGTTTGTGGAATTTCCAGATAGTTAATCACGCTTAGACTTAGCTATGGTCTTTTAAATATTGTATGCACAATAACATGAAATGAGCAGAAGGCAGCTAATCCAGCCAGCCAATTAACTCTACCCAGATGCTACACTTTTGCACTGAAAACTACTTTGAAAAAAATTAAAACAGAAATGTCAAACCAGGGAACAATATTTTGTGGAAGATGATGTACAGAATAAAATCCATGTTGGATTACTTAAACTTGAACCATTTGTATTTAATACAATATTTATATTAGCATAATATTCAGTCAGACAAAAGATTTTTTGTCTAAACTATCTGTTGTTTTGCCCTGAAGTGTAAACACAGGTAAAATCATTTGAACTTCCAAAATATTATTTCTCTTTGTTCTATCAAGCTATAAAACACATGTTATATGCTTCCCAAATATTATTTCTCTGTTTCATCAAATTAGAAATGTATCCTCTCACTTGTGCTTGCTTGAACATTCTTACCTCCCAGTATGATCAGTATTATCCCATCAAACTAAAATATGCCTTCCATTTCATTTGAAGTACATTTGCTCCTTGATAATTCCAATCTTCATTTTTTTAAAAAGATTTTATTTATTTATTTGACAGATACAGGCATAGCAAGAGAGGGAACACAAGCAGGGGGAATGGGAGAGGGAAAAGCAGGCTTCCGGCAGAGCAGGGAGCCTGATGCGGGGCTTGATCCCAGGGCCCTGGGACCATGACCTGAGCCGAAGGCAGACCCTTAACGACTAAGCCACCCAGGTGCCCCGCTCTTTGATAATTCCAATCTTCATATTATTTTATATTAATAAGCAGACAGGAAAAGGAAGAGATCTTTTCAAATGACTTATAGTCAGGAAAACACACCCTTTTTACCTAAGGAACAATATAAACACACCCAACTTCCCAACCAGGTCATATCTCCTCTATATGTCTTGCAGTTACAACAGCGAATATTCAATAAATAGTTTTTGAATTAAAGAACAAAAAGAAAAATGTTAATAAATATTACATCTGTAACTTTATACATCTATTAACAATTACGTTTTAAATCATGATTAATTAAATAAGAAAATATTCATAATTAAGCATTAATTAAACAAAGCAACATGGATAAATCTAGGGACCCAAAACCTCAAGTTGGGACAAAAACACAAAACAAATACAACCAAATACAACCAAATACTCTTTGTGTTCCTCTTACAAATATGCACACACACATACACACATACCCACACACACACACTCACGTACATTACATACACTGTGCAAGGAAAAAAAGAGAGAGACAAGGATCAATTAAGAAGAAATAATATCACAGCTTTAAAAATCACTTTAACTGGGAATAAGATTAAAGTGATTTTTATTTTTTCTCCTCGTAGTTGTTTTCTGAGGTTAGTGAGTAAGGACTGTTTGAAAGAGACAACATTTCAGGTAGCAGAAATGTCTTGTTTTAATTTTAGTTGTGGTTACAATAAAGTATAAATTTTTCATAACTCACACTATGCTTTTAAATGGGTGCATTTTATACAAGTTATACATCAATACCAATGATATCCTAAAAAGATAATCTAACAAAAAAGAATTGAGCAGACACTTCAAAAAATGAAGGTATTCAAGTATCTAATAATTACATGAAAAAGTGCTCAATGTCATTAATCATGAGAAAGAGACACATTAAACCTACAATAACATATTGTCACTCATCCATACACATGGGTAAAAGTGTATGGATGTAAGTAATAACCAACTTAATATTGGTTAATTGAGCAGCTGAACTTTTGTATATTCCTAGGAGGATTAGAAAAAATGTCAAACACCTTGGAGAACTGTTCGACAGTTTCTTATTATATTAACATCAAACTACCCTGTGATTGAGCAATTTCACTCCTACATATTCCCAAAAGAAATATAAAAATAAGCCCACAAAAAAAAGATTGTTTAAAGAATATTTATAGATCCAACTATTCAAGGCGCCAAGAATCTGAAGAATGAATAGAAAATTGTGGTATATTCACAAAATGGCACATTTTTCACCAATAAGAATCCTGCTGTACATAACAAGCTGGGTGAATCTCAAAGCATTTTAAAAGAACAGGTAAAACTAATCTGTAGTGATTGAAATTGAACAGTGGCTGCCTCCGGGTGGTGGGAATTGCCTGGAATTGACATTAGGAATTTTCCGGGGTGATGGAAATATTTATCTTGGTTGGGATGGTAGTTATTCAGAAGTAAACATTCGTTGAAATATCAGATCTTTCACTTGAGATCTGTTCATTCATATCATCTAACAGAAATTTTAACTCAGTAGGAAAATACACATGTTCTGTATTTAAAAATATTTTTTAAAAAACTGAATAAATAAAAGATGTAACAAATGGACAGGAATACCATGTCCTTGTTAAAGAAGATCGAAGTTCATAAAGATAGCGATTAGCTGTAAATAAAGTTTACACATAGAGTAGACTAGCCCTACTGGATATTTTAAAGTATTATTCTTTAATAATTAAAGCAAACATGATATCAGCCACATGAATAAAAAGTCAGATTAATGGATCATGATGGAAAGTCTCAAAAAAGGCACAAAATATATGTAAGAACTTAGGATAATAATATTACCATTTAAAATGAATAAGGGGAAAATGGACTTTTTAATAAATAGTGTTGCAACAACTAGCCAGCTGGAAAAATAAATTTCGATTTACATCTCATAACTTATAGCAGAATAAATCCCAGCTTGTTTACAGATTTAATGTAACATATGAAAATATAAAAGCACTAGAACAAATCATAAAACAATTACTCTATAACCTCAAATTAGGGAAAACTTCTAAAATGACATAAAACATAAAAGTTACAATAGAAAATGCTAAATTTAAGTTAAAAATATATATTATGTTTATACAGAATTTAAAAATAATCAAAAGAAAAATGGCAAGTGAGAATAGATGGAGTAAGGGGAGAATTATTTACAAAACATATAGTTCACCAGAAAAAAAGTGAATACAAAAAGCTTTTATACAGAAAAAATACTCTCATAATAAGATAAACTTAAAACCAAGTTGCAATATTATTTTTCACTCAGAGTGAGTGTCTCAATTTTGATAGCACACCAGTAGAGGTTTTGGTAAAAGACATTCTCATACATGAATAGAAAGAATATAAATTGGTACAACCCTATCAAAGACATTATGGCAACATCTATCACAATTATAGAGGCGATCAACTTTTGACCTGGCACTATCACTTCCAGGAATTATCTTGAAGATATAATCACATATATGTAAAGTGGTGTATATGCAAGTTATACTTGGTTCCTGATGCAATATTCTTCCAAAGCTTTTTTTTTTTTTTTTTGTCTTACACTCAATTTTATCTAAGATGTATGGAGGGGAAGCCAGTTCAGAAGAGACACTTTCAACCTGTCCTTCTTCTGCCTATTCTGGAGCCAAGTAAAAGAAGACTGTGTTCACTATCCTATAGGATAATTAAGCTTCCTTGGTATTCACCCACTGGGAAATAAAGAATATGTATCTTAAAAATACTATCTATTATCTATTTAATATTAATATTACCATCTTATGGATACAGTACTTTAAAGTTACTACATTGCATGGAGCACTGGGTGTTACATGGAAACAATGAATCATGGATCACCACATCAAAAACTAATGATGTACTGTATGGTGACTAACATAACATAATAAAATAAAATTAAATTTAAAAAGTAAAATAAAGTTATTCTATGGTTTTAGTTACATAATTTCATATGCCTCTTAATATAAACCTGTGAAACAATAGTATATATAGCACAGATGAGTAAATGGAGGGTCAGAAAGTAGAAATGAATTATCTAAAGATACAAAACTAAGTAAACAACCTTAGAATTGAAGTATGTTTTTTGATTCAAAGTCAGGAGATATTTCTCCACAAGGTTCACGACAATGATCCCAAATACATTTCAACCTGTCATCTGATCAAATAAACATACTTATATGTTGCCAAAAATAATAGATTGATTTTTTTATGTGCCCTCTTTAATACCTATCACCAGGCTAACCCATCCCCCCACCCCCCTCCCTTCTAGAACCCTCAGTTTGTTTTTCAGAGTCCATTGTCTCTCATGGTTTGTCTCCCCCTCCAACTTACTCCCCTTCATTCCTCCCCTCCTGCTATCTTCTTCTTCTTTTTTTTTTCTTAACATATATTGCATTATTTGTTTCAGAGGTACAGATCTGTGATTCAACAGTCTTGCAAAATTCACAGTGCTCACCATAGCAATACCCTCCCCAATGTCTATCACCCAGCCACCCCATCCCTCCCACCCCCCACCACTCCAGCAACCCTCAGTTTGTTTCCTGAGATTAAGAATTCCTCATATCAGTGAGGTCGTATGATACATGTCTTTCTCTGATTGACTTATTTCACTCAGCATAACACCCTCCAGTTCCAACCACGTCGTTGCAAATGGCAACATCTCATTCCTTTTGATGGTTGATCTTAAGCAGAAAAAGTAACTGATGTTTATTTTTCAAACTTTTCCAATAATTATTTATCATGAAACCTGCTATCACAGGGACTTTATTAAATATTATATTTCATTAAACTTCTTCGTTGCGACATATAAATAATTCAATCCATTTTATGTAAAACAAAGTTCAATTTGAAAAATGCTTCTCTCCCTGTGCCTACCATAATACTGTCGAAACTCCCAAAGAAAGAGGTGATAAGGTAGTTTGATTTCTGATATACTCTACATCTGTATTATCTAAGCAGCACATGAAATGTGAAGAATGTGTGGGGAAGGCATCATGAGGAAACACAGAGGCAATCACATGGGCTTAGTGCTCAAGTGCTTACTACGGAGAAAGTATTTTTGCTTGTTTTTGAATTTACTTAAAGGTCAATGTTATCGACAACTTTAATTTTTTTTTAAGTCAGAAATAAACACTTCTAGTTTCCCTATCAGAGTGCATTTCGCAGTAACAAACTGGCATTCATTAATCTTATGTTTTAAAAATGTCCTTTCTGGATGGGGTGGCCGGGTGATGGACATTGGGGAGGGTATGTGCTATGGTGAGCGCTGTGGAATTGTGTAAGACTGATGAATCATGGACCTGTATCCCTGAAACAAATAATATATTATATGTTAATAAAATAAAATAAATAAAATGTCCTTTCTGGCCCTTTTTCTAAGGGTATAGTACTGCAGAGGGTAATTGTAGTTGAAGTAGGCAGATTTAATGCAATAAAATAAAAAAGGCCTCAATATTTTGTTATAAATCTTCAGTCTCAGAATCTCTTGGAAGTACTGTTCCTCCTTTTGTTGTCAATAATAGTCATTTTATTTCCCATAATTTCCTGTGAACACCTGATGGATTAAACCAAAAGGGTTTAAAAAATATTCTGCACTTCAATTACTATTTCTCAATTCCTTGGTATAAAATGAAACCCTAACTTAAGAATCATAAATTTAATAACTTCAGGGTATTCCAAAATTCCACACAGGAAAAAAAAACAAAAAGTGTGCATTGCCTCCTGAAAGCCAAGCAGGGCCTCTTAATGATCTGATTAGATAAAGCCAAGGGTTCAATTTCCAAAAACCAAGTTAGTTATACTAGGGTTTATGCCAAACCTTTTAATCTTCACAGTGGTCAACTCTGTTGAAAAATGGAGATTTAGTGAGACAGTATCTGAATTGTATAAATCCTTCCCCTACTTCAAAAAATAGCTAAAGTAAATAATATTCATAGTAGTGGGCTAGTGATACGATTTTTGTTTGAGAAGTCTATAAATACATGCTATTTTGCAAACATATCCTTTCTGTTGAGGAAGAGAATTGTATGTCTATTTGCTGAAGTTAAAGCAATCTGAAATCCAATTTGTCTGCTACGGATCTGCTTTAGGATCATGTATGCAAACATCTTTAGGCTAGAATAAAGATTTATTTCAGTGTACATCCAGCTAACTCATTTTCTTTCTCTTGGCAAATTCCAGTTTTACATTGATTTTCTGAGACTAACTGAGATGCAAAAATTATTGTTTATTGGGGTAGTGAATCGACTCTATCATTTTGAAAATAAATGGCCTACTTTTTCTTGTTAAAATGTTCACAAATCTATACAGTAAAAAGTGTTCACAGGTCCATGGGTAGATGGTAAATCCCCTGTGAAATCTCAGTTTAAAAATCTGATTTTTCTCAAATAATGAAGCTATAAAAGTTCAAAAGAGATAGACTTTTGAATGTTATTTTAAAACAAGGAATGAATAGAGGCCATTAAAGCTTCAGTTTTGTTTTGTCTTCCATTAGGAATAGACCATCTCTATTAAAAAAAATTAACATTGACATTGAAACTTTATTTAATGATAGACTTTCGTATTTTAATTTAGCGTTTGCTTGTTTGCGCGTTTAATGAGGGCAGTTGAAACCTGCTGGCAAAGAGGTCAGGAGGTCAGTGTCACTGGGAGAGAGATGGAAGACTGAATGAAACCTAAAGTAAGGGTTTTCCAGCATGAGGGGCTTACAGGAGAAACAAAGGAAGACAAGAAGGAAAGAAAGAAGAAGAGCAAGGCAAAATCACCGCAAATGACTGGAACTAAACCTCTAGGCTCTGGGAGAACCGTTCTAGTGGAAGTATGTAGGGAAGGAAGCCAAAAGCACTTAGTGGTGACTGAAAGACAAAGTTGAGGATATCAAGCAGCACATCAGGCAGACTGAAGGTTTTTACTACAATGTGCTTTTTATGTACTACAATGTGCTTTGCACAATCTTGGACAAGTTGCTAAAACTCTCTGGGCCTCAGTGGCCTCCTTTGTTAAATGGGTATAAAACAAGCCATCCAGAGGATGCCGCTAGCACTGTTATTAGGATCGAAATAGAAAGGGAAAAAAGAGCTAGCGTTGCCTGCTTTTACTAACATTATCGGTAGTTCAGTCCCTCCCCTCTCCTCTCCCTCTTCCTTGCTGCGAAGTTTCTTCAGTTCCCTTCCATTTGTGTTTGTCAGTGTATACCTCTCATACACATGATGATCTCATGTTTGATAATATTCATTTTCACTCCATTGTGGCCACCCATACTTTTCTCTTGTTAATTTTTTTTTTTTTTTTTTGAGAGAGCGAGCCTGTGAGCAGGGGGAGGGGCAGAAGGAGAAAGAGAAAACCTCAAGCTGACTCCCCACTGAGTGTGGAGCCAATGGGGGCTTGATCCCAAGACCCTGAAATCATGACCTGAGCAAAATCAAGATTGGGGGCTTAACCGACTGAGCTACCCAGGCGTCCCAAGCCATCCATACTTTTAGAACAGAGAGTTTTTCCAAATCTGTGGTCATATACTAGCAGCAGAATCCCCTCAATGTTTGCTGTAAGTGGGCATGTATTTACCCATCCCAAAACTACTGAATCTACATTTCTGCAGGTAGGACTTAGAAATACAAATAACACAATAATAACATAACAAATAAATCCTCAGATTGATTTCATTGCAGTTTGGAAGCACATCTGATACCTGTCTGACCTAATCTGCCTAATCACCTCTGAGTTTACTTCACTCTGAAATAACGTCGCCATATACAACTCTTTGACCTTTTGTCGGAAACTCCAGCACACAGACAGCTCTTTACCCTTGATAGAACTTTCATGTGAGCAGCCTGGCTCCGGGCCAAAATAAGGATGTGTGAGTTTTCAGACCTGAACGCAGGCAATCACTAGGACTTTACCTGAGAAGCCTCCTTGGGAGCCGTTGCCTTGGCACCCAACCAATGAGCCACCAGCACTGGGGGGAGTTGCAGGCAAGGACTCAGTTCCCCTGTCAGGCCTCCCTCTTCTGCATGTCTGCATTCCTCCTTATTTGGAGGCCCTTTAGTCGGGGACTTCCACAGAGACTTTCTACTTAGACACCTGTGCACCAACCTCCTTGTAGGGGAAGGCGGGGGAAATGTGAGGACACATCTCTCTATTCTGCCTCAGTACTCTGCACTTTTCCACTACTGTAGCTCTTTCCCCTCTCCTTCCTCTTGGCCGCCCCCACCCCAGGTCAGCAAAACTGCTGGAACCCTTTGTTTAGGTTCCCTCAGCAATGATAGGATCCTCACTTTTGTGCTGATCTACCCACCCCTAAACCAGAGGCCCTCAACCATGGGGAAAATGGAATAGGGTGGGAGTCAGAGCTTTTTCTGGTTTAGCCTTGCTTCTACTATCACAGTAAGTGATGACAGGCTTAACTGCTACTCTCCATTTGGGGGCTAGTTGTTTTTAATTGGCTACTCTGCCACCTGGCAGCCCAGTTCTTTCTCTAGCTCAGCTGAGCTTCTGACATCTCCATGTTCCAACTCTCTTAAAACTTATCTGAAATCTGTTATTTAGTATTAGGGAGCATGGTGGGGGGAATCTTTTTTAAATTAATCCTTGTGGAACTCAACTGTTTTCACTCATTGAACCCACCCTGGGCTGCCCACAGCTGCAGGAAAGACACCACCATCCCATCTTTGAAACTATAATTTGATCATCACCAACCTCACCCAGGGCCGTCATACGTTGCCAGCAATCCTACAACTTTTTCCTTAGTCCTGCTATTTCACCCACTGGTTACCTGATTTATATTTTCAACCATATCCAACTTCTGACCTCACTGTTTCCCCCGTGGGTCCCAAAACATTCTTTGATTCATAGCTCATAAGAACATTAGAACCGAGGGCAGAAAGCTCCTCAAATTCCTGTCACTGATTTTAAAACCCACCTTCCCCTTCTCTTGTTTACAATGAAATCGCCCTTCCATTTTCCTCATCTAATATCTTCATCTGTGCTCTCCTCATTATTTCCCACCTTCTCTAGGACTTTATTATAGTAATTTTTCTCTCTCTTTCCTGCATTAACAAGCCTCTTGCACCCTACTGGCTGCTTCTCATTAACCTTTTAAAATACTCAGATCGCTCCCACTTTACAAGATTACGAAACAAGAAGCCCCACATCGCCCCCTAGCTACTTAACTTCTTCCAATCGCGTGGAAATTCTAGCCTACAGATAACTCTCTCGCTGTCAGTACTTGAAATGGAGCTGGTGCAATTGTGGAAGTGACTTTTTAAATATTACTTAACTTTGATTAATTTCACCTTCAATATCAATAGAAATAAATGGCTAGTGGCTATCATATTGAACAAGCAGACCCAGACAAACATCAAAACTTAAATTTCAAAGCTTATCACGGCAACCTATCTAGCAATGACAGTATCTCAATATAAACAAAAGTTAAGTTTTAAGACCTGAGCTGTGATTGATCTAGGAAAACCCACGTCTACATTTTACAATCTTCCATTTCCAGCAGACTGAGCTTCTCTATGAGTAATAACAACTCTTCCAACTAAACTAACCCATACAGGTGTTTAAACGCCTTTATTTTTAATTTAAATAAAATATTATCATTAGATATAGTGTAATGACAAAAATAATTGTATATTATAGACATTTCCATTACTGGAGAAAGTGCCAATGGACATGATTTGTTCACATTTTTCTTTTCTCAAAAGTAATGCCATTTGGACACTTTTAGAGTAATGAACAAATGAAATCTTTTTTGTTATGTATCAAACTTGTACATGCATTTTTGTGGGCACAGTAGAATTTGTATTTGCATTCACTTCTACCAATTCCACCACTGATTTAATACTGGTTACAAGTGATCAATAGAAAAATTGTTCTTAGATATATATTAAAGATGTTAAAACTTCATAGCCAATGTGAGCTCCTGTGAAGCCTTTTAGAACACATTTTCCTAATTGGCATACATTTTTAAAAGATTTTATTTATCAAGTGAGTGAGAGAGAGAGAACGTGTGTGCATGAGTTGGGGGAAGGGCAGAAGGAGAGTGAGAATCTCAAGCAGACTCCATGCTGAGCCTGGAGTCTGACTTGGGGCTCAATGTCATGACCCTGAGATCACAACCTGAGCCAAAATCAAGAGTTGAATGCTTAATCCACTGAGCCATCCAGGCGCCCCCAAATTGGAATACTTTCTATCTTTTTATTTATTCACTCAAAAATCTATAGTTCATCTTGAAATGATTACTGAGTTCTCTAATTACATTTTTCTCACAATGACTGCATTCTATGACTATTTTAAAAGCTGTGTGTACACTTGTCTATATATATGTATGTATATATATATAGTGTGTGTGTGTGTGTGTATATATATATATACATATATATATATATATATACTGTGTTGGTCAAATACTTGGCATATCATGGAGCAGGGTAATGTATGAAAATTGTTATGAAAGTAAGTAGAGTTTAAATTGTGTTTCCTTAAAATATTTTATCTTTACTTGGTATAGACAAGGGCAAGAATGTAAAGCATGAACAATTTATGTAAGCATCCATTGCATATCAAAAAACAGTTAATGTCCCTATCTTCATTTCAGGTCACCACAAGTAGGTATCTTTCCAATTAGGTATACACATAAAAACAGTTGAAATTTAAAACAAGCAGGCATCAATTTTAGAAGCCTCTTAATGTAGTTTCTGTCCACATGCATTAGTATATTGAGGCACATAGGTCATGCCAATTAACCCACACAATTCTAGTCTACATAGTAATTTAAAGGGAGTGATTAAGGGTGGCAAGGGGCAGTGATTGGGAGTCTTTGAGTCAGATTGCCTGGGTTGGAATCCTAGCTCCCACACTTCCTAGTCATATTCACTTATGCAAGCAAGTTAGCAAAGTTCTCTGTGCATGCCTTATCTGTACAATACGGAAAATGACCAAAGGATCCTTATGAACATATGTTCATCTTTACAAAAAATTTATAGCACAGTACTCCAGGACGGAGGCAGGCATTCTCCTAGGTGCTGGGAATACTAACTGCTGTAGGCTCTTTTCCATAAGAATCACCTTTAGCAGAGATAAACAGTCTGCCCAAAGTTACGCCCTTGTCGGCCTCATGGGCAACCCACATCAAATGTGGTCAATGTGGTGGTACAAATGCTCAGCCCCTTGCCTCAATGTGGAGCATCTCTGAAGGGTCATCCCTGTGTCAGAGCTCCCCACGGCATCTGCAGAGGACTCACCTCCATGGTAACTACATCACCAATAAACTTCCTCAGCCCACTCCAACTTTTCTTATTTTATAGGTGTTGTTTTGGAGATCCTTGAGATCCTTCCCACATAAAAGCCCTCCAAGCCAATGTCTGTTTCAGAGTCTGTTTCCTCAAACCCAACACACTACAATTGTTGCCAGGAGTGTTGCTTTGAAGTACACTCTATAACATGGTTGTGGAGCTGAGACAGCCACCGACGACAATGAGGTGGCCAAGAAGAGCACATCTCTGACCTTAGGGGGAGCACTGACGGCCCCAACAGGCTGTAGAAATGCAATTGCTAAATTTTCACCATTAGTGAATTGTAATGGGCCCATAATGAAAAGGAATACACAGATGGTGCAATCACTCAAGCACTTGGGAATTTCAGGGGACCAACAATTCAAAGGAGCATGGACTGTGAATGCTGTTGCTGGGCATTACTGCTGCATTGTAGAAACATAGTGAAAGGCTAAGAGTGGTTAATCACCAACCTAAAGCAAGGTGTGAAAGTCAGAGGGCATGGAGGCATATAAAAAATTCTCATCTCCAGCAGCCAGAAGACAAGAAAAACAGAGGATCAAGCCCAGGACATGAATGGAGGAGTAAAGCACTCCAGAGAAGTTTAAGTTTTCACATCCAAAAGTCTGTACTACAAGGACCTGTTGGAGAAAGAATGAGTCTATGAGATTTGAGATGGAGATATCTGGATTGGATGGATGCTCTTGAACACTTTGAAACCTCAGATCACTCTGAAATATTTGAGCCTGAATAAGTGGCCCATTCCTGCTGATAAGGTTGCACTCTCCTTTCTTGCTTAAAGATGACACAGAAAACTCTCCCTTGTACAATAAGTATGATCCCGCTCAAGACTTTCCCCACCTCCCTTCCTGGTCACCAGACTATAGTAAGTGCCAAGATACAACATAAACTGACTAAGAAAGTGCTAGACCTGCTCAAAGGAGAGACAGATTGTACCCCAGTGGGCATATAGTACCTAGCCAACATTTATGGCAGGAGCTATAAACGTCTGCATGGAATGGGATCCTAAAAGAGATAGATGCAGTGGGGAGGGTAAAGAAGTTGGATAAAAGAGAGTTTATGCTACCACTTTTCTATAATGCAAGATTTCACATATTGGCAAGCATACAAGGAGATAGTATAAACCCATTGCTAGGGTGGCATTCTTTAAAAAACTATAAATACGTATGGTTGATACTAAAAGGAATAGAAATAGTAGAACTCACTTAGTCGATGGTAACATAAAGGGTAGAAAGCTGAAAGCATGCTGTGCTGGATATACCACACAATTCCAGAAATCTATGTCCAGGGCAGGGCCATAGGAGCACAGAGAATACTCTGCTTATTAAAATGATGAAAATGCACCAGTGGGAGAAGCCCCATCATCTTTGAGAAACCTACAGAGACTGTCTCTGTAGAGAAGGTCTAAAGGCAAGAATTACAGAACTGGATTCCTTAATAGCAATGGAGATCATAGGACCCTGAAATAAGCAAGATGGTACAATTATTTAATGAGCAGAAAATTCAGAGTGGCAGCCAGAGAGAACAACCCTTAGGGACCCCAGAGACAATATAGAAGGGCAAGAGTATTGCTCAATCTCTACATTTAAGATAAATCGGGGATCAGGAGGTTGAAGGCAGCTACTCCAGTAAGAAATGATTACTTTCCCAATTTCCAGATCTGAGCCAGGTTTTCGGGCCTGGCACACAGTAATTTAAGGAGAGACTGGGTTAACAGGAGAACAAATATACTTCAACAAATGTTTCTGGTAATGGATTTCCCCAGTCCTTCCCCCAAGGAACCAACAGCCACTTAGTCAGGGGGCCATTGACTGAGGAAAGAAGGTGTTCTGACTGTTGGATTCAAGATCTGAGTTGACAATGATATCATGCATTCTAAAGTATCATCAGTCATTTTCTCAACTGCATGATAAGGACTTATCAGGGCCAGATAACTAATAAAATCCTGGTCCAGATATGGCTTGAAGTAGGTCCAGCGGCCCAATCCATGGTCATTTCTCTAGCTCCCACATGTATAATTGGAATGAACATACTTGGAAATTGATACAACCACCATATTTCTCCCTTGACCTATAAAATAAGAATGAT
The DNA here is from genome assembly GCF_003265705.2 of Callorhinus ursinus. Taxonomy (NCBI): domain Eukaryota; kingdom Metazoa; phylum Chordata; class Mammalia; order Carnivora; family Otariidae; genus Callorhinus; species Callorhinus ursinus. The sequence goes on from NW_027397066.1 coordinate 149,694,566, forward strand.
CATAGTGGGGAAAGTTGAGGTTTGTCCCACCCTTCCCTAGCCAAATATATGTACATGTATAAAATACACACACACAAACACACACACATACACACTCACAGACACAATGGCCAGGACTCATGCCATCCTTAAAGACCTATAGGATTTAATAAATGTGTAACATATCCCCCCCAAAAAAATAAAGGTAAGGAGGAATCTGGAAAACAACACTGGACTATCTAAACTCAAATAAGTAGTCATTATAATTTTAGTTTGAGTGCCAGATATTTTATCTCTGCCACAGCTACATGGCATGATCTCAGTGTGATCATTGATCTAAAAAACTGCATTAACCAAACTCTCTCAGAAAGGGTGCCCAGAAGTTATACTCATTCATATGGAAGAGATAAAAAAATACGTATTTATACTCTTCTACCAGGGCTATGCTAACTCTCCCACCACCTATTATAATACAGTTCTGGACTGGGACTAATATAAAGGGACCCGGATGATCTAGTCATTCCACAGAACATCACAGTGGTCCACTATATGGATAAAATTGTATTAAAAGGACCAGGTAAGTAAGAAGTATACTGAAGGTCTTGTAAAACAGATAAGCTCCACTGGATGGAGATAAATCTCATGAAAATTCCAATGATATTTGTAGGGATCCAGTGATATTTGCAGCTATACCATGGCATTCTCCCCAAAATAAGGGACAAACTACCACATTTTTCATCTGTCACCACTCAGAACAAAGACCAATAGCTGGAAGCCATGTAGGTTCTCTTTCTCGTTTGGAAATACTATCTTATCCCATCTACCAAGGGACATGGAAAACTTCCCACTTTGAGTGAGGATCAGAAAAAGAAAGTGCCGTGGAGTAGATTCAGGCTAAGTGCAAGCATCCTGCCACTTGATCCATATGATGATACCTATGGTACAGGTATCACAGATGGAAAAGACTACATGTGTAGTTTATGGTTGGCCCCAGTGAAAGAGTCACAATACAGATCATCTGCAACAGAGAAATATACAGTCTTAGAAAAACAGCTCCTAGCTCTGTTTAAAGAAACAGAGCACCCAACTTTGCAGCCAGAAATAGCCAACATGTTTAATGATCTATCAGACACAACAAGTCATAAGGTTGGGTAGTCCTAGCAGCAATTCATTGAAAACTGCAAGTGAGGCATTCAATACTAAGCACAAACAGAGCCAGAATATACAAATCATATGCATGAACAGGTGGCCTAGACCCCCACATCATCAACCACTGTTACACTGGTGCTTATTTTTACCTTGGATTAAGGGATAAAGGTCTCTTATAATTAGAGAGACCAAGTGATGGAACAGCTTTTGGAAGGCATAACTGAAATGCCAGCTTGAAAATAATGCAAAATGAGAACAATGCTCATTAAGCTGCATTATGCATTCGGAAACGATGATCATTCTATGACACCATGTTCACAGTAATAAAACACATGGGTCCAGGGAGCAGAGGGTAGAAGCAAACATGGCTCCACTTACCACCACTCCTAGTGGTTGCTTGAGGAATTTGTGAAATTTGTATCTCCAGGCTCTGAGGGTTTAGAGATCCAGAGATCCAGTATCCCAGAGGAGGAAACACTCCCACTAGTAGATACAGCAAGGGTCCCACATGTACAATACCTTTAAAACTTGCAAAAGAGGATTGTATATTGATTTTATCAATATTATAAAAATACCTAGTAATTATGAACACAAAATCATAACAGGATAAGAAAGGTATGATCAGAAGATACACACAGGCTCAACATAACTGTAATATTTCAACTGTAATTCTTATTCCTCTAATATATATCTAAAGAAGACTGGCATATTTTTAATATGTTGATGAAGCTATTACACCCATTCTCTAAAAACAATGACATCATAGACAGATGAACAGCCGAGTGCTACACTATGGTAGTGGAGCTTGGAGAGATAGTCACATAGACTATGTTGTGACTGATGCTACCTGGAATTGTGTAGTGTGGGGATTCTATGTTCATCTCTGCATATTTGGAATATTTCATTATTAGATAAACACACAAAAAAACAAGTTTCATACAAGTTAAGTAAATCACCTATAATCACCCAGGTAGTCAAAAGAATAGCTCTCCCACTCAGGCCTGAATGAACTCATGGCTCGCAACCACAGGATAGATTAAAATACTAGAAATATTTTAATTAATGTTATCTATATGTAGAACAATCTTGATACTTTAATTTTGATCACAACTTTATTCAGTAGGGATAATCTTATCCTGCATCTCAATTAAAAACCTGGAAGACCCATGACTGGCCTTCTGGTTACTAAGATAATTTTAAAAGTCTGCTTATTACTCTTAGTCATTGAAAGTAATTTATTTCAGTAATTAGAATGCCTGCAGTAATTAGAATGCCAGTAAAAACTCTGAACTTGACTTAGCTTGAGCTTGCAGCTACAGTGTTAAATTATGCAAGTGCGGTAGGGGGTAGGCTAACTCATGCATAGTTGAGCGGCTTTGGGCTTTGATTTCTGAGATGGTGAAAGCAGATCCTTTCTCTCGTGAACACTCATAAGCTTTTGAAGATAGAGACTCCCTCTTGGACTCCCCTCTTCTGATGTTCCTTTGACCCAGGCATATGACAGAGGCTATACATCCAACTGTAAACTCCATCTTCCTTCTGCAGAGACTTCTCCTTAGGCAGCCTTTATGGACAGAACCCAAGTGGATCACATGCACGCTTTCTCTCCTGCACAGCACGGTATGGTCCATCAAAAGACTGAAGCAACTCTTACTCCAGTAAACTTAAGAGCCTGCAAATCCCAACAGAACTCTTCTGGCTCCAATACCAAAGAAGTTAATCTCATCCTTTTGATGAAATGTTGGTTTCCCGAGGATTAAAACTTCAGTCCTCATTGCACTTTGTCTTAATCGGATGTGGCTTAGTCTCTAGTCCTCATATGTAAGAAACACATTTCAGAGTTTTCTAAATGGTCCTCTTGAAGTCCCTTTCCTGGGTTTGGGCTACAATGTAGTCTCTCCCTACTCCCCAATTTCCGGGGAATGGAATGGAGACATTTAGAGTGCCATAATGATTCTCTCCAAATGAACCGTTCTACCATCTTTTTGATTCCAACCTTTGACTCCATACCTTTATCGGACTAGAGGGAAACAGCTTCTTGGGATCATTTCCTTTGTAAATCTATATATGAGGAGGGAGCTGGTAATGCTATTCTTTCTCAGTGAAGAGAAATGAAAAGTCCAGTCTCTTCTTCTTTTTGGTTGGTGTTTTATCAATCCCTTAGAGACTATTGAAAATACAGGAAAAACAAGGTTGTAGAGTTATTGTAACATATTTAGAAGGACATTTACAAATTGTTTAGGAAAAAAAAGCTGTAGCAAGCCCTTCAAACCAAGTTCTGTCCTTCAAAATTCTGGAATGTTTCTAAAAGTAAGTGTCACCAAAGTCATTTAAATTGTACTGAAGCACAATGGAAAAGAAAAAAATAATAATAATTGAAATAGTTCAGAATGTGATGTTTGCTTTAAGAAATGACCTGTATTTAAAACTATTCCAGTTGTCCCAAAGTTTACCAACACATTTTAAAAATAAACACACTAGACATTGGGGAGGGTATGTGCTACGGTGAGCGCTGTGAATTGTGCAAGACTGTTGAATCACAGATCTGTACTTCTGAAACAAATAACGCAACATATTTTAAGAAAAAAGAAAAAGAAGAAGATAGCAGGAGAGGAAGAATGAAGGGGAGTAAGTCAGAGGGGGAGAGGAACCAGGAGAGATGATGGACTCTGAAAAACAAACTGAGGTTTCTAGAGGGGAGGAGGGTAGGGGGATGGGTTAGCCTGGTGATGGGTATTAAAGAGGGCACATTCTGCATGGAGCACTGGGTGTTATGAACAAACAATGAATCATGGAACACTACACCAAAACAAATGATGTAATATATGGTGATTAACATAACAATAAAATTAAAAATAAATAAATAAATAAATAAACACACTATGTACAGAGAATTAAAAACTAAACTGTTCAGACTAAAAAAATAACAAGTTTTACCCCTCCCCCAGTCTCTTTTCAAGGAGTTAATCTCTCTAAAGAAATTTTTATATTTCCAGTAAAAATGCATTCATATAAATGATATAAACAATTCTGATTTATTTGTACAATTTTAAGTATACTAGATACATTCTTTTGTGTCTTGTTTTTTGGGGGAGTCGGTTTTTTTATTAAGATATAATTGATATATAACATGATATAAGCTTCAGGTGTATAACATAATGGTTTGTTATTTGCATACATTGTGAAAGCCTGGCTAAATCAGCCTGGCTAAAATATAATCATAGTTATATTTTTTTTCCTTAGGATGAGAACTTTTAAGACCTATGTTAGCAACTTTCAAATATGCAATATAATATTCTTAACTATAGTCACTACACTGTACATTACATCTCATGACTTATTTATTTTGACTGGAAGTTTTATTCACTTAATAATATACTTGGAAATTTTCCAACACCAGTCTATATAGGGCTCCTCACTGTATTAAATAGCTGAATTCCAGGGACATAAAACATCTTATTTAACTAACCTTGTGTTGATAATTATATAGATCATTTCCATTTTTTTGCTGTTCCTAAGTTGCAAAAAGCATCCTTGGATATGTATCATGGAAAACCTGAAAGAATACCCATGTGATACATTTTCTAGCTGAATCACTGGGTCAATGAGGACATGCATGTTAGCTTTTAATGAAGATTGTCTAACTGCTTTCCAACCTGATTGCATCAATTAATACTTCTACACTGGCTAATAGTAAAAGTTTCTCAAATTCTCACAAACAAGAATGTTATCAAATTTGTAAACTTTGTTCCTTCTGCAGAGAAAAAGAATATATATTTAATCATCCTTTCCTATATATTGCCAATGTACATTTGTTTTACTGTAAATCAAGAATTGACCTCCGTGGTCTCTTTTCCTAATGGTTGTTTATCTTTAAGAAAAAATTAGTCTGTAAGTCCCTCCCATAAACTGCTAAAATTAGCCTTATCCAAGTAATTGCCCATGTATGACTTACAATTTTTTCTCTCAACATGTCATTTTTAAGGAAACTTTCTAAAGATTTTATGTAACTGATCTATCACTCCCTTAGCAAAAACTATGATTTTAAGTTGAAAATAGAGGAATTAGAACAAAATCATCTATAATTTGATTTTTCCTTGCCTTTACTTTTTATATCTATTTGTGTTTGATAACACTTTGTGAATTTTAAATTCACACTTGCATAAATGGCAACACTTATTTTAACTGGGAAAGTCCATGCCTTTTGAAAGTTATAATCTTTAGATGTCTAAGTAAAGAAATACCAATATTAAGTGCGTATAATACAAAGATTCATGTGTGTATCTCATATAATCCTTTTCATAACATGTGGGTGTAGTTTTATTATCCCTTGTTATAGATGGTGCAATTGAGACTCAGAGAAGTGAAGCCATTGTCACAGAGTGCATACTGAGTCTGTAGGTAGGTCTAACTGATACCAGTAACCACCAATTTTTCCTGGTGCCCAATGTTTCTCGGCAAAATCCAACTTCATTTGCATAGGAAATATTATGTCCCAGAGTTGTTTTTTTTAAACATATTCACCTGCCACTTTATCCTGACAAAAAATTTTATTCTTAAAGGAGTCTTATTGTATACAAACAAAAAATGAGTCCTAAAACAAAAGCCACATTTCCCAATTCTGACTGCCAAAATACATGTCTGGATAATCCAGAACAATCTTGAAAAAGTAAATATAATATTTATTGGGCAGAATAAATAGGTAACAAAAAAAATAGATAGGTTATTTTAATAGATGTATAACTTGAAGTAATCAAGTATTTTTGGTCATTGCTTTATATGTATTGTCCACTGCCTTATTATTCTTTTCAATGCAAATTATGTAGAAGAAAGAGTACAAAAGGGTACCATTTATTCTACTCCGCACTGTTCAGAAAATGGGAATCTAGGACCCAAATTTTTCTCATGTCTGTTCACAAGCATCTGTTGGTTGCTCTGTGGAGCCCTCTACTTTTCCCTAATATGTCACAAGTAATAATTGGAATTGTGGGTCAATAGTTTTGACCAAAGTTGTTCTCTCACCCCATAAGATGAAGAGGGAGGTCTTCTTAGGGAATAGAATATTTTTTGTGATGTAACTTAAACTTTCCATTATTTAAAAAGTCAATATGCAGTGAGAGAACTGTCTTTCTTGAAAGGTGAACTCAACTTATGATACATGTTCTATTTCTGTTGTAGTAGAATACAGACTTTCATTTGACGATAATGTTGCCCCTTCTGGATTAAAATGTGATCATTCAACTCCTGCCATTCCCTTCCCTTAAAATGATCTAAATTCTTAGGAGCTTCATTTACACTCCGGCAGTAAAACAGGCATGTCTGTTCCATGTCATTTTCTCTCTTCTCACTGACCACTAGTGTAGAGTGGCTGATTTGTCCAACAATACAGCTTCTACCTATTTCTGGCCATCATCATTTCCTGACATCTGCTATAATTGGATGAAAAGGGAGTGAAGGTATTTGCTGTGGCCTCCCATGGCCTCCTGTGGCAAGGGCCATGTATTCAGCATCTTTCTCATCTTCTTCTTCAACATCTTCTTGCTGAGAGTCAGTTAGCCTCTCAGTATTTCTACAGGGGCTGAGTAATACTTAACTATGTTTCTTGCCACATTGTCCTAACGAAAACCATGAGTCAGCCCATCTTTTTTTTTAAGATTTTATTTCATGTATTTGAGACAGAGAAAGAGAACATGAGCGGGGCGAGAGGGGCAGAGAGAGAGGAAGAATGAGAAGCAGACTCCCCACTGAGCAGGGAGCCCAAGACCCCGGGATCATGACCTGAGCCGAAGACAGGTGCTTAACCAAATGAGCCACCCAGGCCCCCCAAGAAAACTGTGAGTCAGTCCATCTGACTAGATACCTACCCTCACCAATTGCTAGCATACCAATTAATCACCATACTGGTTACAGGGCTTGCCTTGGAGCCTTTAGCTTTGGGATTCTCAAAATTATTGAGATTTCTACTACATTTTTTATGGTTTCCACTAGAAAGGTGTGGAGAAGTGGGCAGAGTGGGGATGCTTCCTGCTCTAGAAACCAGCATTTAAATCTCATTGTGCTCCTCCAGTTCCCCATTTCTTCCCACAAACGGCAGAAATAACTTCCCTCATCACCAAGCAGTCTTCCCTATTCTGAGGTTGATAGTCTAAACTTAAAATTTATAGTCTCTCTGGCTTTCGTTCTTTATCTTTAAAGTGATTTCAAAGACTTTTTTCTTTCTTAAGCTGTCATCATAAGACTTCAAGGGTTTATTTTGGAATATAAAGAAGATTTTTCTGCTTTTTCTCCATATATCTGCCTTCCTCTCAAGGACAGAATTACAGGAATTACCATTGATGCCAGAATGATACAGAGAGAGGCAGTGAGTACAGAGATATAGAGGGGCAGTCTTAGGGATGATCAAGGAGTCCCTTAATATCTCCACTATACTCTTACACCAGGAAGAAGTGATAGGGAATAGTCAAGCTAGAGCAAGCCAGCAGGAGAGAAAAGAGGCTAAATCTAAATGGAATTAAATGTATCCCCTTTTCTTTCCTTGTAGAAAAGGTTGTTCTGTAATGAATAATTTCCATGTTGCCAAATGGAATCTACAGCAGCTTTGCACAGTTCATCACTTCTTCCTTCTGGGACATTCCCTTCACTTGGTTTCTGGGACTGCTCCTCTGTTTCCTCTAGTTCTTCATCCTATAAAACTGAGGAATTTTACCCTAAATTTAATGTGTGGAACTTCTCCTCTTTGTTATTAACCACAGTGATCTTATTTGTCATCGTGACTTTAAATAATAGCAACGCGCTAGTCGTCACCAACCGTTGATTTCTAATTTGGAGAATTGGGAATTTCCTCATTTTATATGTATATGTGTATATACATGTATACATGCATATTATATGTATAGCATATATATTTGTTCATATTACATATATGTGTCATATATATGACATCTTACATTTACAATGTCTAAAAATAAAACTTACTTCTCCTAAACTATGTTCATCAATCTCCCCATCTCAGGAATGATAACTCAATTCTTCCTATTATACCTCAAACTGAAGTTTTTCTCTCACACCCTTTATCTGACCCAGTAATAAATTCTGTCAGCTCTACTTTCAAAATATATTCAGAATTGATCACTTCTCACCACCTTCACCAATACTACCTTTGCCTCAGACACTATTACTTTACCTATATTATTGTAAGTGCTTCCTATTTAGAAATTCTTAATTTCCATTTTCATCTTATTTCCCCTCTGGTCTATTCTGCACATAACTTCAAGGAAGAGGTCTTGAAAAGAAGAACCTTTCACTTTGTCCTCAAAGCTCTTCATTAGCTTCCTATTTCCTTCAGGGAAAAAAAAGATAAATTTGTTTATAGACAACAAAGAGGCCACATAAAATGAAGTACCTAGTTATTTCTCACCTGATTTCTGACATACTTTCACTTAACTTATTAATTAACCTCCAGCCACACAAGATACCTTGATATTCCTTGAACATACCATTGACTCAGGGCTTTTGCATTTATTGTTCCCACTACCTTGAGCAATCTTCTTGTGGGTTTCCTAGATAGCAGAGCTTGTGACAAAATTTTAATGCAGTCCCAAGAAAACAGAAGTATGGGGAAAAGGGAAGTAGTTAAGGAAGAATAAAATGCAAATACAAAGTGGTGCCTGACTGAGCTGGCCAGATATACAGAAAAACACAGCTGGTTGCCAGTCTCTGCAGTAAGTCTCTGGAGAGGTCATATGGATGTACTGCATCTCAGGGCAGTCTGTCAGAGGAAGGAAGGAGAAGAATTTAGTTGCTAGTTCCTTCCTGTCTCTCACCGCTTATCATTCAGCCCATATGCATTCAACTCCCTATACTTCCTAAGTTCATCAGAAGCACTGAGCTCAAAAACGTGACTGAGTGATCTGGGTGAGCACCTGCACTGAATGTGGTACAGCCCACTCCTTGTATATGTAGATTCAGTTACACCCTCTTCTAAGAACATGATGCCCTCAATTCTCCCATCTAGAGAGGAAGTACAAGTCCAATAAGGATGAGACCAGTTACAACATCCCAAAGACCTAAAACTGTAACTCCTGGGAATACAGCTATTCTGGGAGTCATAATTGGTCTTTGTCAAACTTCTTCAGCTTCCCATTCCATATTCCTCTCAGTTTGAGCCAGAAAATTGAATCATCTAATTTTCTTGCCTGGAAAGTCTTCCTGAATCTGAGGAATCAAAATTCTTCTTTGCCTTGACCTTAACCCAGACCATGGTTGCTGTAAATAGCCATCACTGTTATCATTGAACATGAATGCCTCACTGCAGGGTGGTTCAACATTCATTAAACAATCAACATGATACACCACATTAGTAAAAGAAAGGATAAAAACCATATGATCCTCTCAATAGATGCAGGAAAAGCATTTGATAAAGTACAGCATTTTTCCTTGATGAAAACCCTCAAAAAAGTAGGGATAGAGGGAGCATACCTCAACATCGTAAAGGCTATATACAGAAGACACACAACTAATATCATCCTAAATGCAGAAAAACTGAGAGCCTTTCCCCTACAATCAGGAATAAGACAAGGATGTCCACTCTCACCATTACTATTTAACATAGTACTGGAAGCGTTAGCTTCAGCAATCAGACAACAAAAGAAAAAAAAAAGGCATCCAAATTGGCAAAGAGGAAGTCAAGCTTTCACTATTGGCAGAAAACATGATACTCTATGTAGAAAACCCAAAACACTCCACCAAAAAATTGTTAAAACTCATACATTAATTCAGCAAAGTTGCAGGATATAAAATCAATGTGCAAAACTCTTGTTTCATTTCTATGCACCAATAATGAAACAGCAGTAAAAGAAATCAAGGAATCAATCCCATTTGCAATTGCACCAAAAACCGTAAGACACCTAGGAATAAACCTAACTAAAGAGGTAAAAGATCTATACTCTGAAAACTATAGAACACTTATGAAAGAAATTGAAGAGGACACAAAGAAATGGAAAAACATTCCATGCTCATGGGTCAGAAGAACAAACATTGTTAAAATGTCTACACTACCCAAAGTAATATACACATTTAATGTAATCCCTATCAAAATACCACCAGCATTTTTCACAGAGATAGAACAAACAATCCTAAAATTTATATGGAACTACAAAAGACCCCAAAGAGCCAAAACAACCTTGAAAAAAAAAACTGGAGGTATCATGGTTCCAGATTTCAAGCTATATTACAAAGCTGTAGTCATCAAGACAGCATGGTGTCAGCACAAAGACAGACACATACATCAGTGGAACAGCATAGAGAACCCAGAAATGGATCCAAACTACATGGTCAACTAATCTTCAACAAAACAGGAAAGACTATCCAATGAAAAGAAGACAGTCTCTTCAACAAATGGTTTTGGGAAAACTACACAGCCACAGGCAGAAGAATGAAACTGGACCACTTACTTACACCATAGACAAAAATAAATTCAAAGTTGGTGAAAGACCTAAATGTGAGACAGGAAATGATCAAAATCCTAGAGGAGAACACGGGCAGAAACCTCTTTGACCTTGGCCATGGAAAGTTCTTATTACACACATCACCAGAGGCAAAGGAAACAAAAGTAAAGATGAACTATTGAGACTTCATCAAGATAAAAAGCTTCTGCACAGTGAAGGAAACAATCAGCAAAACTGAAAGGCAACCTTTGGAATGGGAGAAGTTGTTTGCAAATGACATAGCTGATAAAGGGTTAGTATCCAAAATCTATAAGGAACTTATAAAACTCAATGCCCAAAAACTAATCCAGTTAGGAAATGGTCAGAAGACATAAACAGATTTTCTCCAAAGAAGATATACAAATGGCCAACAGATACATGAAAAGATGCTCAGCATCATTCATCATCAGGGAAATACAAAACAAAACCATGATGAGATACTGTCTCACACCTGTCAGAATGGCTAAAATTAGCAACACAAAAAACAACAGATGTTGGTGAGGTTGCAGAGAAAGGGGAAACCTCTTGCACTGTTGATGGGAATGCAAACTGGTGCAGCCACTCTGGAGAACAGTGTGAAGATTCCTCAAAAAGTTAAAAATAGAACTACCCTATGATCCAGCAATTGCACTACTAGGTATTTACCCAAAGGATACAAAATACAGATTCAAAGGGGTACATGCACCCTGATGCTTATAGTAGCTTTATCAACAATAGCCAAACTATGGAGAGAGCCCAAATGTCCATCAACTAATGAATGGATAAAGAAGATGTGATACACACACACACACACACACACACACACACACACACAAAGGAATATTACTCAGCCATCAAAAAGAATGAAATATTTCCATTTGTAATGATGTGGATGGAGCTAGGGTGTATCATGTTAACTGAAATAAGTCAGTCAGTGAAAGACAAATAATGTGATCCTGCTCTTATGTGGAATTTAGGAAAGAAAACAGGTGAACATATGGAAAGAGGAAAAGAAAAAAAAAAAGAAAAGAAAAGAAAGGGAAACAAGCCATCAGTGACTCTTAATGATAGAGAAAAAATGAGGGTTGATAGAGGGAGATGGGTGGGGGATGGGCTACATAGGTGTTGGGATTTTTTTAGTTAAATTCAATTAGCCAACATATAGTTAACATCATTAGTTTCAGATGTAGTGTTCAATAATTCATCAGTTGTGTATAATACCCAGTGCTCATCACATCATATGCCCTCCTTAATGCCTATCACCTAATTACCCCATTCCCCACCCACTTCCCCTCCAGCAATGCTCAGTTTGTTTCCTATAGTTAAGAGTCTCTCATGGTTTTTCCTCTCTGATGACTTTCCATTCAGTTTTCCCTCCCTTCCCCTATGATCCTCTGTGCTGTTTGTTTTATTCCACATATGAATGAAGCCATATGACAATTGTCTTTCTCTGATTGGCTTATTTTGCTCAGCATAATACCCTCCAGTTCCATCCACGTTATGTAAAAGGTTAGTATTCATCCTTTCTGATGGCTGAATAATATTCCAGTGTGTGTGTGTGTGTGTGTGTGTGTGTGTGTGTGTGTGTGTGTGTGTACCACATCTTCTTTTTAAAGTATTGGAAAAAAAAAACTGGAGGTATCACAGTTCCAGATTTCAAGCTATATTATAAAGCTGTAGTCATCTACTTTTTAAAAATATTTTATTTATTTATTTAAGAAAGAGAGAGAGAGAAAGAGGGAGGGAGGGAGGGAGAGAGCACAAGCAATGGGAACGGCAAGGGAAAAGGTGAAACAGGTTCCCTGCTGAGCAGGGAGCCTAATGCAGGGCTCGATCCCAGGACCCTGATATCATGACATGAGCTGGATGCAGATGCTGAACCAACTGAGCCACCCAGGCACCCTTATAGTACATCTTCTTTATCCATTCATCTATCAGTGGACATCTGGGCTATTTCCATAGTTTGGCTACTATGGGCATTGCTGCTATGAACATTGGGGTGCAGGTGCCCCTTGAAGTCACTGCATTTTTATCTTTGGGGTAAATACCCAGTAGTGCAATTGCTGGGTCATAGGGTAGCTCTATTTTCAACTTTCTGAGGAACCTCCATACTGTTTTCTAGAGTGTCTGCACCAGCTTACATTCCCACCAACAGTGTAGGAGGGTTCTCCTTTCTCTGCATCCTCGCCAACATTTGTTTCCTGTCTTGTTAATTTTAGCCATTCTGACTGTTGTGAGGTGGTATCTCATTGTGGTTTTGATTTGTATTTCTCTGATGCCAAGGGATGGGGAGGATTTTTTGATGTGTCTGTTGGCCATTTGTATATCTTCCTTGGAGAAATGTCTGTTCATGTCTTCTGCCCATTTCTTTTTTTTTAAGATTTTATTTATTTATTTGAGAGAGAGAGAGAATGAGAGATAGAGAGCACGAGAGGGAAGAGGGTCAGAGGGAGAAGCAGACTCCCCGCTGAGCAGGGAGCCCGATGTGGGACTCGATCCCGGGACTCCAGGATCATGACCTCAGCCAAAGGCAGTCGCTTAACAAACTGAACCACCCAGGCGCCCCTTCTGCCCATTTCTTAACTGGATTATTTGTTTGGAGGTGTTGAGTTTTATAAGATCTTTATATATTTTGGATACTATCCCTTTATCTGACATGACATTTGCAAATATCTTCTCCCATTCCAAAAGTTGCCTTTTAGTTTTGTTGATTATTTCCTTCACTGTGCAGAAGCTCTTTATCTTGATGAAGTCGCAATAGTTCATTTTTGCTTTTGTTTCCCTTGCTTTTGGAGACTGTTGGATCCTATTGGCTAGTATCTAGGTGAGAATTTTGGCATTCATGTTCATCAGGGATATTGGTCTGTAATTCTCCTTTTTGGTGGGGTTTTTATCTGATTTTGGGATCAAGGTAATGCTGGCCTCATAGAACAAATGTGAAAGTTTTCCTTCCCTTTCTGTTTTTTGAAACAGCTTCAGGTGGATAGGTATTAATTCTTCTTTAAATGTTTGATAGAATTCCCCTGGGAAGCCATCGACCCCCAGACTCTTGTTTGTTGGGAGATTTTTGATTACTGATTCAATATCCTTGCTGGTTATGGGTCTGTTCAGGTTTTCTATTTCTTCCTGTTTCAGTTTTGGTAGTTTATAAATTTGCAGGCTTGCATCCATTTCACCCAGATTGCCTAATTTGTTGGCATATAGTAGCTCATAATATGTTCTTAAAATTGTTTATATTTCGTTGGTATTGGTAGTGATCACTCCCCTTTCATTCATGATTTTATTAATTTGGATCCTTTCTCTTTTCTTTTTGATAAGTCTGGCTAGAGGTTTATTGATCTTATTTATTCTTTCATAGAACCAGCTTCCAGTTTCATTGTTCTGTTCTACTATTCTCTTGGTTTCTAGTTCAGTGTTTTCTGCTCTAATTTTTATTGTTTCTCTTCTGCTTGGATTAGACTTTATTTGCTATTCTTGCTCCAGCTCCTTTAGATGTAAGGTTAGGTTGTGTATTTGAGAGTTTTCTAATTTTTTGAGAAAGGCTTGTATTGCTATATATATTTCCCCCTTAAGACCACCACTGCTGTATCCCAAAGGCTTTAAACAGTTGTGTTTTCATTTTCATTTGTTTCCATGATTTTTTTAGTCTTCTTTTATTTCTTGGTTGACCAATTCATTCTTTAAGAAAATGCTCTTTAACCTCCAAGTGTTTGAGTTCCTTACAAATTTCCTCTTGTGATTGAGTTCAAGTTTCAAAGTGTTGTGGTCTGAAAATATGCAGGGAATAATCCCAATCTTTTGGTATCAGTTGATACCTGATTTATGACCCAGTATGTGATCTATTCTGAAGAATGTCCCATGTGCACTCAAGAAGAATGTATATTCTGTTGCTTTAGGATGCAATGCTTTGTATATATCTGCAAAGTCCATCTGGTCCAGTGTGTCATTCAAAGCCCTTGTTTCCTTGTTGATCTTCTGCTTAGATGGTCTATCATTGCTGTGAGTGGAGTGTTGAAGTCCCCTACTATTATTGTATTATTACCAATGTGTTTATTTAATTTTGTTATTAATTGGTTGCTCCCAAGTTAGGAGCATAAATATTTATAACTGTTAGATCTTCTTGTTGGATAGACCTTTTTAAGTATGATATAGTGTCCCTCTTCATCCCTTAGTACAGTCTTTGCCTTAAAATCTAATTTGTCTGATGTAAGGATTGCTACAGCAGCTATCTTTGGATGTCCTTTAACATGAGAAATGGTTCTCCACCCCTTCACTTTCAATCTTTGGGTCTAAAATGAGTCTCTTGTAGACATGATATGGATGGGTCTTGTTTTTTTAACCAATCTGAGACCCTGTGTCTTTTGATTGGGGGACTTAGCTCATTTACATTCGGAATAACTATTGAAAGATATGAATTTAGTGCCATTGTATTCTTTAAAGTCCCTGTTTCTGTAGATTGTCTCTGTTTCTTTCTGGTCTATGTTACTTTTGGGCCCTCTCTTTGCTTACAGGATCCACAGCAGGGCTGGTTTAGTGATCACAAATTCTTTTAGTTTCTATTTGTTCTGGAAGCTCTTTATCGCTCCTTCCATTCTGAATGACAGCCTTTCTGGATAAAGTATTCTTGGCTGCATGTTTTTCTCATTTAGTACCCTGAATATATAATGCCAGCCCTTTCTGGCCTGCTAGGTCTCTGTAGATAGGTCGGCTACCAGTCTAATGTTTCTACCATTGTAGGTTAAGGAGCTCTTGCCTCAAGCTGCTTTCAAGATTTTCTCTTTATCTCTGAAATTTCCTACTTTAGTATTATATGTCAGGATGTTGATCTATTTCTATTGATTTTGAGGGGGCTTCTCTCTACCTCTTGGACTTGAATGCCTGTTTCCTTTCCCAGATTAAGGAAGTTCTCAGCTATGATTTCCTCAAATATACCTTCTGGCCCTCTCTCTCTTTCTTCTTCCTTTGGGACCCCAATAATTCTAATGTTGTTTGGCTTTATGGTATCACTGATTTCTCGAAGCCTACTTTCATGGTCCAGTAGTAGTTTTTCTCTCTTTTCCTCAGCTTCCTTCCTTTCCATCATCTTGTCTTCTATGTCACTGACTCTCTCTTCTACCTCATTTACCCTAGCTCTTAGAGAAACCATTTTAGACGGAATCTCAGTTAAAGCATTTTTAATTTTGGTATGATTAGATTTTTTTTCTACACTAAGAGATTCTCTAGTGTCCTTTATGCTTTTTTCAAGCCCAGCTAGTAACTTTACAATCATTATCCTGAATTCTAGCTCTGATCGTTTACTTATATCCATATCTGGATTGCTACAGCAGCTATCTTTGGATGTCCTTTAACATGATAAATGGTTCTCCAGCCCTTCACTTTCAATCTTTGGGTCTAAAATGAGTCTCTTGTAGACATCATATGGATGGGTCTTGTTTTTTTAACCGTCTGATATCCTGTGTCTTTTGATTGGGGTTGTATGTGCTCCAGGGCTATATCACTTTCTGTAGATTTGATCTACATCTGTAGCAAAGAGTATTACCTCTTGTTCTTTCCTTTGTTATAAATTCTTCCTTCTAGTCGTTTTGCCCAGAGAAGAATGGATGAACAAGAGAACAAAATCAAAAATATCAACCATAACCCAAGTGAAATACACACTAGAGATATCTGAAGAGGTCAGAAACCAAAAAAGAAAAGAGAAAGAAAAAAAAAGGGAAAAAAGAATATAATCTCCCAGGTGTGATTCATTTGGTGTTGGGTGTATTTTGCTCTGTTTGTTAGAAGATACTAAATCCCAAAATTGTAAAGAAAGCAAAACTTATATATACAAAATAAAATTGAATACAGTGAAAGAAAGCCAAAAATGAAGAATGTATCTATAAAATGTAATGTAAAAAATGAACATTAAAAAAGGACTTAAAAACAAAGAGTTGATAAAATAAGAAACTAGTTGAAAGGGGAAAAAAAGAAAAAAAGAAAAGGAAATGAAAGATAAAAGAATCATGAGAAAAAAAAAACCTCGAATTCTATATACTATTTTCCCCTAATGCTGGACTTTTGCAGTTCCATGTGCTCGGTAAACTTGGTATTCCCTGATGTTCCAGCTGGTCTTCTGGGGGAAGGGCCTGTTGCACTGATTCTGAAGGGTCTTTGCTTGGGCGGAGTTGTACTGCCCCTTGCCAGGGGGCCTGGATCGGGTTGTTCTATGTGGCTTTTGTTTGAAGGCTTTCCTTGCCACTTTAGAGGATAAAAATAAAAATGGCCATGCCCTAATCTCCAACCCCAGAGTTGAAAGATCATGGGCCACTCTCTTAGTAAACCCCCAGGGAAAAGCAATCTTCACTTTTGTGTGTGCCTAACTCTGCAGACTTCCGCGTGCACACCTACACCTATCCTCCTGAGGAGCGGGGAGGGGAGGGAGGATCACCACGTTTCTGCCCTTTGCAGGACTCCCACATGGAGACCTGGAGAGCTGTTGCTGGATTGTGCCATGAATCACGGTTCAAGGTTAAAGGCGTACAGACCTGAGAGTCCCCTCCCAGGCTCACTGACCATAGCCAGTTTCCCTGCTCCAGTGCTTGGGAACTCTGACAACTTAGGCACCCCCTTTCATTCTGTGACCCCAGGGATCCTGAGACCACACTGTCTCACCTAGGATTCCACCCCGCTTTGCCACCAAAGCACCTTTCAGGCAAGGATGTTTCTCACTGAAACAGACTTCTAAAAGTTCTGATTTTGTGCTCCAGGGCTATATCACTTTCTGGTAATTGGTTTATGGAGGCTCCCTCCTCCTGTGGTTTATCTTCTCATACATCACCTCAGATTCACTACTCCACACTTCCTAACTTGCAAAAAGTGGTTGCTTTTCTAAATTTGTAGAATTCCAGCAATTCTTTTCTTACATCTTAGGTTCAATTCATAAGTGTTCAGAATGATTTGATAGTTATCTAGTTAAATTCAAGGGACAAGATGAAATGAGGTCCCCTACTCTTCCACCATCTTGCCTCCCTCCAGGGTGGCAGGTATTAAGGGGAGGGCACTCACTTGTTGTGATGAGCACTGGGTATTGTATGTAAGTGATGAATCACTGAGTTCTATACCAGAAACCAATATTGTACTGTATGTTAACTAACAAAGTTTAAATAAAATCAAGTAGAATAGAATAAAGAACATGAATGTCTCAGAAAATTAGATCCTTAGACATCAGACATGTACCTCCATGTCCCATTGTATAATAAGTCCCATCTCCCAGAGGTGTATTTATTGTGAAACTAATTAGTCTTAAGATTAATGCCTATGATTTACAAAGGCTCTTTCAAAAACCCTGTACCTAATTTCTAATTAGTTAATTTTCATTCTTGTTTTTTTAAAGAAGTACCCCCAGCACATTTTATAGGCTCCGGCTTCACAAAATTTGGATAAGCCAGGATCAATTACTCTAAAGAGTACACTAATTCCTCTCTTTTCCTGTTGATTCACTGGCTTATGATGTCTAAATAGATGGTAGCAGCTGCTTCCAGTTCAGTGTAATACATAGAATGTCTTCTGGCAGATGTGTTACTCCCAGAAAAAAATGACTTTTAACTTGACAAAGCTTAAAGTTACAGAATCATCAAACACAATTACACAATTGCTCACTAAGAGTGATATGAGAGGAGCCAATCATACTTCCAGACTTCCGTTCCCGGATCCATGTCTGCCAGTTCTTGAGAACAAAGTACTGTAGATGGGCCACTGGTTCAGTGCTGGGATTGCTTCTTGGAGGACAGTCCTAAGCCTAAGACATCTTAGATAAGCATTTAACAAGCCAGTCCACTGTTTTACTAGGCGAGCTGCTTCTAGGATTGGGTACATGGTAAGTCTCGTGAATCCTACATTTAAAGTCACATTGTTGTATTTCCCATGCCGTAACACTCTAAGTGACCACACTTTGTCTTGGGCAGTACTGAAAGGAATACCAGGTCAATAGAAATGTCCTTTTGTACGTTCTCAGATGGTGCTACATACAGAAACTTCATGACCCAGACTCTGCCATAAAGGCAACAACAGTGCTCAATGATTCTGTTTCACCAACAACGGTCAAAACCTCATCTCTGTGGTTTATAAAAATGTGTTTGGTACCAAGCAATCTCTCTCATTAAATGCACTGAGTGGAAAACTATGGCAGAGCAAACCTGGTAAAGTGCATAAACATGACCTGTTCCCTTGTTTCTTTCAGGTCTTTTCTCAAATATTATCCCATTTGGGAGACCTTCACTCATTGCTTCATACAAACAGCATCATCTCCACCACATGTCTCCAAATGTAACTTATCATCCTTCATTCTTCCCTGAAACACACATCATCATCTAACAGAGTAGACATTGACATGTTTATTTTCATGTCTATATTACCACCCTAAAAAATACGTTTCATGAAGGTACATATTTTGTAGTGTGCAGTTGTGAGGTGCAGGTCCCTGCCACTTGTGGAAGTCTATCCCTGATTGCAATGTCTCTGTTTTGAATCTGCCATTTCTGCTACTTCTAACTTCTTCATCACATATGTCATCAAGAATCCAGAGTCATCACCTGAACGTTCAGCCCACGTGATTTAAGTCCTGTTAGTTCTCCACTGTAGGCAAGTGGAAATAACAACCTCCTGTATTCAAAGTTGGGTTCCATTATTCTCTGAATGCTGGGAGAGTTGAAGTTGAAAAAAACAATTCATACAATTTCATTCTTTTTTTGGGTGTTCTACAATAGTGACAAAAGCCAGAAATGATTCTTTGGTTAAATTATTTTTCCACATTTGTTGATCTCCTATACTACAAATTCTTTGTTCCAGGGAAGTTTTATCCCTGATTGTTTTTCAAGGATCTGTACCAGAAACTGGAATAAAGAAAATGTTCAAAAAATATTTGTTCAATGAATGGATGAATTTGTGAAAACAAGTGCTGGCTGGCTGTTAAGGAAATGGTAGTTTATAACATCTGATGAATACGTGATTTTCCCATTGAAAATTCTCGGTGGAAGATAAGAACCATGTCCCCTCAGCAGTTGTATTCTTCAATGTAAATTAATAAATTGGTATTAAATATTTATGTATATGTTTCTGGAAGAATGACTCATCCGAGTCCACTCTTGAGGCAAAGGCAGACATATTGCCAAATTAGCTTTCTAAAACGTGAAAAATTAGAGAGAAATGACACCATTGTCATGTGCCAAGTGCTTTTTATTTTGGGGATTCTATAACTGCTATTTGATGTGTGTTATATTCTCTATTCTGTCAGTTAAGTTTATGAATGTATTCTACAAGTGTCTGTAGAGTTCTAGGCTTTTAATACAGTTATTATGGCTAACGCAGGCTAGTTATATACCCCCAAATTCAAATTCTACTTTCAGTGGTGTGGAGTTGTCACTAAGAAATGGCTACCCAGTCAGAAAGCATATATCCCAGATCTCCTTACCATTAGGGTCTTGGTCTTACATTAGACCAAACTCTAACAAGTGAAGTGACTTGTCAAGGTGATGACTGACAGTCCCAGGCCTGGCCACAAAAATTCCAACACAGATATCCTGTATTCTGTTACTATCTTAGTCCATTTGGGCTGCTATAACAAAATACCACAGATGGGGTGGTGTAAACAACAAATATCCATTTCTTAAAGTTCTGGAGTTCTGAGAAGTCCAAGATCAAGGTTTGTCAGATTCAGTGTCTGGTAAGAAACTTTTTTCCTGGTTTGCAGAGGGCCACCTTCTTGTTGTGCCCTCATGTCATTGTGAGGAGAGATAAAGCAAGCTCTTGGGTCTCTTCTTATAAGGACACTAAGCCCATCATGAGGACCCTATCCTCATGATCTCATCTAAACCTAATGACCTCCCAAAGGCCCAACCTCCCATTACCATTACAAGGGGGATGTAGGGCTTCAACATATGAATTGGCAGGGAGGTATGCAAACATTCAGTCCAGTCTGTAACAGTTACCTTTGCAACTGACTATAGTGGACACAGCCTCTAACACCATTTGGAAGAGGACAAATCACCTGTGAGCGTGGTACATGAACAACTGCACAGAAAAAGACTGCCCACTGACCTGCATCCACCATCCTACCTGTGTAAGAAATACATTATGTTTCACTCAATGCATCAAGCATGTCTCAGCTGCATTTATTACACCATTAGCTCACACCACCATTGTAAGGAGATAAGGTGGAAGGATTAAATGTGTTCACTATGGTAGAGAGCCCCAGATTTCTGACATACCTCACAGAAGGAAATGATCTTCATTACAAATGAACATTTAGGACTAGCATGGGAAAAAATCAAATTTTATTCATCTTAACGTCATTCTCTCATACCTCACAAGTCTTGTCTCAACAACTTGTACAAAAATAACTCCCGTATTTTTTAATTGACCCTAAGACTACCGGTGGTTATGTGATATTAACAATCATCATGAGGGGTGCTTGGGTGGCTCAGTTGGTTGAGCAACCAACTCTTGATTTTGGCTCAGGTCGTGATCTGGTGTTGTGTAATTGAGCCCCATGTAGGGATCCTTGATAGGCATGAAGTCTACTTGAGATTCTCTCTCTCTTTCTCCCTCTGCCCACCCCCTCATGTTCTCTCTCTCTCTCTGAATAAATAAATAAAAACTTTTTTAAAAAACTCCATTCTTGGAGCATGAACTACATGAGCAACAACAATGCGGTGCTATTCATTAACTCAGGAAGAACGGTAATCCTGAGAAGTTTCCCTGAGATGTACCCAGCAGAGCAAATTTTAACAAACTACATGTAAGCATTTTACCACCATCAGACATGGAGGGCCATTATATGAGAAGCACTAAGAAACCCCTTAAGTGTTCACTGCAGGGATATCTTTCGGAACTGAGTTTATGCTATCCCACAGCATATATTTTGCAAATCCTTGGGAAAAATTCCCTTCATTATATGAATCAGAAAATAGCTGTACTTCTGAAAAACTGGTTTTCTATTCTTTTCTGGACATTAAGTGTTGTGTAACTGATCATGTTTGTCTCTTTTTTCTAAGAAAGCTTGGAATCTATTTATCAAGTCATCTCTAGCAGGCACAGCTACCCTGCATGTTTAATTTTTGTGGAGATAGCTCATTATGGCTTTGTCTTATTTTTTAGCAAAAAAAAGAGAAAGATTAATTTTTTTCTTGATTTCTCCATTTCTTTTGTTAATTTTGGATGCCATAGTATCTCAGATCTGCATACTCTCTCAACACACATTCCAGCTTAAAAACACATATTTTTCTTCTCATAGAGATCCACAATTCATTAGCTATTTGCATTAATTAAATACAGATAAATTCCTTATCCTTGTCTCATCAGCTGTTCCTTCTCTCAGGAGAAATTCGTACAACTTCTCTCACCAGAGAACGTCAAGTTGGAGCAAATAATACCTCATCTGAGATGCTTCCGTTTAGGCATCCCTCACTGCTTTTCTATGTCACCACTTTTTAAATAGAATTTCCGTATTTATTCATCCCCTCATTATAATGCATTTTCCTCGGTAGTTGCTTTGAAGACTGTCTCCCTACCATTAATTAAATACAGATAAATAAAATAAATGGACAATGTGGTTATTTTATTATTCTTTTGCCCTAGGCAATACAGAAATGATAAAGTAAATGAAGCCAATGCTGATAAGAATTTTGATGTGTTACTACTAGTGCAAAATCAAACCACAAAATGCTACCTACCAGCATTCCATTCATAACTCTCACCTATCCATTAGGTAATGCATTTCTCCAATTGCTTTGTCCCAATGAGTTAACTGAGCTCAGAAAATTGAATAGGTTGAGAAACATCTCTTAGGCATCAAATGCCATATAAAACAAAGCAAGCTTCTGCTAAGCAATCCAGAAGCCAGAGATAAGCTCTTAAAGATGAATTTCTCTCTGTCAGAAAGAATGAGAGGATTTTCTGATAAACTCTATGACATCATTGGAGGGAGGGGAAAGGAAGGTGGTGAGACAAGCTTACACACCCCCAAAGATTGAACAATCTCATTACCAATGAGAGGGATGCCATGCACAGGAAGTAGTGTAACCTGAGTTTGTACTACCTCTATACCACTAATGCCTTCAAACACTATAAAGCTGGAGAAAGAACATAATAAAATCACAAGAAGTTAAAGATATGTGCTTACCTGTGTCACTATTAAATTCTTCTACACACATTGATCATAACAACATATATTTTGAATCCTGCATTTTTCCAACAGGAGATGGAAAAGTTTGGGGGAATTAATATTTATATAAATATCCTCTTCTATGGAGGACCACGGGGCAAAGGATAAGCAGGCATAGCTGTCCATGATTAAATTTTCCTTGTGTCCTCTCTTATTTCTAACTATGGCTGCTACTACCACACCAACTTAAGGCCCATCTTTTTGACTAGATGTATGTAAATTCCGTTTTTCCTTGGTTTATCTAAGGAGGATTTGGAAATCTCAAAAGGATTCTTACTCCTAATTGAAGGAATATGGTACAAAATGAAGTAAAGGAAGATTACAAATAAACAGGAAAACAACCACTTCAGAAGCCCCAAAACAGTTATTGACAGAGGATCTATTTATTTTCATTCCAAGACAAAGTCTAAGGAAAAATCAAAAATTGATCTGGCAAGCAAAACACTGCCAAGTTCATTCCCTTCCTTAAAGTTTCCCCAAGGACTTCACTTATTACAGTAAAACTCTTTCACGGGTTTTCATAAGCTGGCTCCAATACACACGCCCAACCTTCCCCAAATGTGTTGTAGTTGACTGTCCCTTATCCTTGTCTCATCAGCTGTTCCTTTTCTCAGGAGAAATTTGTACTTCTCTCATGAGCAAATGTCAAGTTGGAGCAAATAGTAACTCATCCGAGATGCTTCCCTTGACCTTCCACGGCAGAGGTCACTGCTTTTCTATGTCACCATTTTTAAAATAGAATTTCCATATTTATTTATCCCCTCATTATAATGCATTTTCTTCAGTAATTACTCTGAAGACTGACCTCCCAAGCTATAAGCTCACTATACTATATATGTATTGTCTTTATACTCTCAGGAATTAACAAACTGATCCATAGTAGCATGCAATAAAGCTTTACTGAATTAATTAAATTGGAATGTAGGATACTCCGAATCCCAATACAGCTTTTTAATCTTACTAATATTATCCTGCTCATCACAATCATATGCGACTGAGTTGGTCATCTTTCAATGGGAATTTTTATTAATTTTATGCCTCAAATCCTATACATAATTTCTTAAAAATACCAGTATACTCAGTCGTCTGTTTTGTCACTCAGGAAAAAAACATTTTTTTCTCATCTTGAATAAGTAATCTGGTTGAGGATTGTTCTGCCCAGAATCAAAAAATTTTTAAAGTCTATTCAAGTAAAACTGCAAAGTCATAACACCTTGAAACAGTTTTATTAATGAAACAAATATTAAGTTATTTGATCTTTCAATGCACATTAAAATTGTGAAGGCCACTCTAATCCCATGTACGTAGAAAAGCAGCCGTCCTGGTGGAAACTACCAAGGTTTATATTTATCATGCTTATCTGGATTCTGTCTCCAAAATGGTACCATAACTTAAGTCTGTTTAAAGTTTCTTTGAGTTTATCTGTTATATAAAGTTGAATGGTGTAGTGAAATCATTTAAGAAAGTCATAATGTTGAATCCTGGCTCCTTGAATGAGCTAAAGGCTCCTGGTGCTATAATCAAAACCTTGCAATCTCAGTTTTATCTTATGTAAGATTGATTTCATTAGCCTTTCTCTTAAGCATACCGAGGGTTCAATGAAATTGTTCATATGAAACCATTGTGTATAGGAGATCTTAATTTGTGTAAGAACTAATTGATCTTTATTACCCGAAATCATTTTATTTGTGTAATCCTAGCTTAGGAGCATGATCTGAACATGCAGATCTTCTGTGTATAAATGAAGATTTTTTTTATTTTCATTTAACAAAAAAACAAACTAAAAGTAGTCTGAAGGACTGGGTTTATATTTTCCATGGCCAGCACAAGTAATAGAGTGGTAGGTCAATTCCGGCAGTCAGAGCACCGTTTCTGTGGAAAGTGATAGTGCCCCTGTATCTGTCATTAGCAGGACAGTAAAAGACTTTCTCTATGTTTGACTGACCAGAACTGAGTGACATTGCTGCACAAAGTGGCAAGGGAGTCTGGGAAATTGGGTATCTCCCCTTCCACCATTTAAATGGGAAAGAGTGAGGGAGAAGGGTGTTAGGAATAAACTTTTGGCATTTCTCTCACTTTCCCACTGTGATATTTAAATATGAAGAAAATGCTTGCATTAGAACCAAATAAATGCCATGATATGATTAAGTTGTTCTCCTTCCAAAGCAAATATAATTACCAGGTAAGCTTCAAATATAGCCAGGGAAAGAGAAAAATACACTTGATTTCACTTCTTTTAACTCCTTATTAAATTAATTATACGAAAAATAATTAATTATACTGCTTTGTTTTTCCCCTTCAGTGTGTGTTGTCCATTTGAAATGCAGTTAAGTTCATTTGTTTCTAGTGAAATTCTACTTTTTGTTTAGCTTTCCCTATGTTTGATTACTAAATTCAGTTTTTGAGTTTGTAAAACATTACTATGATTCTAAAATTCAGAATTTTTTTTTTAAATTATACTCAGAGAAGTGTCCTGCCACCATCACTCCTGCTGTTCCAATTCTCCCATCTTCTCTACTGACTTACCACCTGACTCTATAAGTGAAATAATCACATTAGTTGCTGATTTATCCTGTGCATGTGTGTTACACAAATGAACAAACACATGTGGGTTTGTTTTTTTGGGGGGGTGGGGAGGAGTAGGAGCTGCCCACTTTCTATCTGGTTTGGGTCTTGTTCTTCTCAAGAAATAAGAATTATTTACTTGGGACATTAGTCCTTTGTGATAGGTGTTGCAAATATCATCTCCAAGATGTCTTATTGTCTCTTGTAAGTCACCTCTTGACATTTAAAAAAAATGTTTTTGGCCATTTACAGAGCATTTTTTTAAATTGTAGGCAATTCTATCAGTCATTTCTTTTACTACAACTGGATTATATGTCATAGCTAGAAAACCTTTGTTTACATGTAGATTATAGAGGAGTCCATCCTGTTTTTTTTTCTAATATTTGAATTATTTCATTTTTACATTTAAATCTATGATCGTGAAATTGTTTATTCAATTAAATCAAAAATCAAGTGTCAGAAATTTGAAATTTATATATTATCTGTCTAATTCTTCTAATTTAATTCTCCACTGATTAATACATGTTTAGGTAAGATTTATGGATAGTCATAAATATAAATATATTTTCAATAATATTGTCACTTCAATTTGCAACCTATGTGATAAATATGGAAGTATAAATATGTTATAACAGGGCTATTATAATTTTTATCTCTTCATATATCAAAAAGAGTTCACCTAAAAACAATCATTTGAGGAAAAGACAAACCAAGAAAGTTATATTTCTTAAACCATTTTCCAGTTTGTAATCTTTTAATTCATGTGGCCAATTTTTGTATTATTATTTACATTCGTCTTAAGCTATTTTAAAACAATTTATACTTAACAAAAATTGCTTGAGGAGGGTCACCTAGGTGGCTCAGTCGGTAAAGAATCTGACTTTGGCTCATGTCATGATCTCAGTGTCCTGGGACCTAGCCCTGCATCAGGCTCCACGTTCAGTGGGGAATCTGCTTCTCCCTCTCTTTCTGCCCCTCCCCCCTGCTCATGCTTGCTTGCTCTCTCTCTCTCTCTCAAATAAATAAATAAAAATCTTTTTAAAAAGTTGCTTGAGGAATGAGGCCGTAGTTTTTCCCTCCACTTCTTATTACCAAATATAAGGAAAACATGTATTTCAATGATCTTTTGAAAGTAAGGATTGATTATAGTATATCACACTATTTCAAAGTAATTCAGGTCAGGTATTTTTCACCTTGAAGCTATTTTAATTTTAAATATCCAATGAAAGCATTAATACATGAGTATCTCTAAACTGTATGTGTTATATGAAATCAAAGAAGCAATACTCTCCTATGTTTATTGGACACTACTAGAAAAAACTGAAAAGAGTTAATAATCCAAATGCTGACCTCAGTTTAATTTTATCTACTCTGATTCCTATCAAATCATATATAACTATAGAAATTTACATTGACAGTAGTTACAATTAAAGACAATGTCATAGACAGAAATAATTTTAAAAATGTGCTTATTGTGTCTGTTCAGGGTTTGGGAAGAAGGGTCATGAAAAATCATGTAAAATATCATGTTAAACTGAAAATTATTTTAGATAACAACTACCTTTTTTTGGATGAAACAATAAGATGAACTAAAATATTTTGTTCATCTGTAAACTGAGTTTCTCCCTACATACTACTTATCTCATTACTTTCTGAACAGCCTTATCTCACTTTAAGGAATACAATTTTATTTTAAAAGTAGAGGATCACCTGGGTGGCACGGTCAGTTAAGTGTCCAACTCTTGGTTTCAGCTCAGGTCATGATCGGAGGGTTGTGAAATAGAGCCCCACATTGGGCTTCGTGCTCAGGGTGGAGTCTGCTAAAGACTCTCTCTTCCTCCCTCTCCCTCTGCCCCCCCCCACTGTGCTCTCTCTGTCTCTCTCTCTTTAAAATAAATAAATCTTAAAAAAATAAAAATAGAAATGCCATGAGAAAAAACATTTCATAAATTGTAAACAAAAGAATTAATAAGAAATACTTGCATAGCATTTTCTACCTTAACAAATATGCAATATTTGAACCCTGGTCCTTATGTTATTTCTCTTTTCAACATAGTCTGAGGATATCATTTTAAGGTGAGAACCATAATGCATAAGTTTTGACACTAGGAAAATAGCAAAGGTCATATTGCAGATTTATATTTTAAGTGAGAAGACCCCACTCCAACCCAATTCTCCTAAGCTGAGGCTCAGCCAAATAAATGCTTAGATTGTCTCCCTTTTGCTTTAAGATACAATAATGGTGGCCTTGGACAATTTTTAGGCTGGGATTAAATGTTATAGTTGTCCCTAGCTATACCAATAAAGGTGGGAAGGAAGGTGAAACATAAATATAAACATATTAAATATGTAAACATAAAATAAATATATTTATAAGAATTTGACCATCTTTAGCAGAATTGATTCTAAAATTTCTGAGTAGTGTAATTACAATTATTTGCTGTGATACAAAACCACATGCAGTTTTCTGACTACTTGGGAAAAGCTGGTAGCATAAATCCTCTAAAATTTTAAGTATCCCAAAAATATCCAGTAGTCCTGCTTTCCCCAATTCACACATTATTCATCTGGTAAAACTTTAAGATGAGAGAATTAGTTTGTGTGTTCAAAAACGGTATTCATTCTAGCTAGCCAGTTCAGTTAAGAGATTATTCACTGTAAGATAAGTATCTGATCAGGCATTTAAGCCATCATAATGATTGGATTGTACTAAATACCTAATCAGTTGTTTACTCCCTCTTTAGATTATAATTTTAGCATTTGATAGCACTGACCACTAGTTGTTAGTCATTGTTTTCTGTAATGTTTTTCGCCAGCAAAATGTTTTGCTCAGAATGACTGCATTTGTACCAAGAAACCTGACAAATATCTTGATCTACAATTTCCTAAATGTCCAATAAATCAAATCTGCATTGAAATTTTGATACAAAAGTTGCCTCCTCTTCACTCTAAAGTTTAAAAAAATAAATAACAGAAGAGACAATTAAGATGAGAGATGATTCTTTTTTTTTCATTTCAGTAGTCTCACACTGATACTCCATTTGCATGTTTGTTCACTTATTCAATAAATATTCATTGAGTGCCGATTATGTGCCAAACACTGGACTAGGCATCGAGGATGTAGTGCTGAACTAAGACCAAATGTCCGTGTCCTACTGAAGATGCCATTTGATTAGAAACAGGTATTAAATCACTGATTCTTCAAGCCAAATATTCAATTAAAAATGATGGATGTATTCTAAGACAAAAAATAAATTACAATAAAATAAAAAAGTATGATTTTAATTTAGGGCTCAGCGAAAGCTTCACACATACATGTAATTCCTGCTCATGTTTAAGGTGTCCATGGATACCTGCAAGCATATAAATACATATATTTGTGTGTGTATCATATATATAAATATGTATATGTATATATATACAATAGACATGTACACACATAGATACTTTAACATAAGCAGGAGTTAGACAAGCAAAGTTGGAGAGAAGAGGGAAGAAAGAAAGATACAGAATATGCAAAGGGCCTGAGGTCAGAAAGGATTGACAGGGGGCCAGGGTGGCTGCAGCACAGAGAGAGAGCCAGCAAGAGATAAGACCAGGATGGAATAAAGGGCCAGATTATGCATGGCTTTATGGGATGTCTTAGAGATTTTTAATTTTATACTAATATAATGGGAAGGTTTTGAAGGATCTTAAACAAAATAGTGGAGCAGCAGGCTCCCTTTGGCTATAATGTATACAATTGTTAGGGTGCGTATAAGAGGTAATTACTAAAGTGTGGAAACCAAATAGAAAATAGTACAGACAAAAACCTCTGGGGCTTGGCCAAGAGGACTGCCTTTTTTATAGAGAAAAAGTGAATAATAAAAACAAGAACTTTTCAAGATAAAGACAAGATATAGTTATGGTTTTGTGGGAGATGAAAGAAAAGTTTCTGGAAAGAGCAAGTGGATGGGTGGACACCCAAGGAGGCACACTGGAGGAGGAAAAGATTTGCAGGGTTACCATGAGGAGGTCAGTGCACCCCCATTTATTAATTTGAGATGCTGTGAGTCATCTAGTGAAGACGTTAAGGAGGGAATTAAATGTCCAAATCTACAGTTCAAAGAGAGGCTTGAGATTTACATGCTGGTTTCTCTAGCATATAGATGGAATCTAACGGTGGACAATGGATAAAATTACCTAAATTGAGAGTACTGGTTGAGGAGAGAAGACCCACTATCAAATATAAAGGAACCTAACATATGGAATAAGGGTTCTCGATTTTTTTTGGTGTGTATAACATTTCCCTGGGATATCTAATAAAATGCAGTCTCAACCCCACTAATATGCACTTGAAAAATATTCCTTATAATTCTGAGGGCGTTGTTTCATTTTGAGAATGAAACATTTGCATTGTTTTCAGTTTGAGAAAAAACCAGGCGACAAAAAAGGACACTTTGCAGTTCTATGTGGAATCCCTTATAATCAAATGAAAAAGTAAAGGTCAGTGTGCCCAACGCATGGAGAAAAGGGACAAAAATGAGGCTAGAGGAGCAAGCAAAACCCTAATCACGTTGGGTCTTATAGACCAAAATAAGAATTGGGAACTTTTTCCTTAGGGTCATGGGGAAATATAAAAGGCTTTAGGCATAACTGACATGACCAGAGATATGTTTTAGAAAAAATAACTGGTTGCAGAGTAGAGATCGATTTTCACAGAGAAGACTGAATATGGAGGGCCCAACTAATAGTTGCAATTGTCTTGGATATTAAAATAGGATGGTGAAATTGTAAATGGAAAGAATATAGAATTTGAGGAAAACGTAGCAAGAAAAATGGCCAGGATTTGATGGTGTATATGATATAAAAAGGGGGTAAAAATTAGGGAAATGTTAGGGTCAGCTTAACAAACCCAGTTTGGGGCTTATCCAAGTGTATGGAAAATGGGTGCCATCATGGCCGTAGGAAATGCTGGGGGGAAAACTGGTCTTTAGGGATGGCAAGTGGAGATGGGCTCATGAGTGTTGCTTCCAGCATGGTGGGCTTGAACGAGACACCAAAATGAAGATGTTTAACAGCAGAGACTCGTCAATGTATAAATGTGTAGATAGTAGCTGAAGTGTGGGTGTGTAAATCATCTATGAAGAACGGCATGACAGGGATTGTTCTCTGAAAAAGGTGATTCATTTTGTGCCGCAGTCAAGAAGAATACCACCTCACTGATAAATACCTATTACGTTAGACTTATTTGTTCAGAAAATTGGAAAGAATTACAAAAGACAGCCTTAGAAATCCTCAATTATAATGTATATGGCAATGATGTGAATTAACGCTAAGAATTTTATCAAAATAATTCAAATCTAGCTACTTTTAAAAAAAAAGTAACATGAATTGACATGGGAAAATATACATTGAAAAGATCTTGATTATTTTCCATCTACTTTAATGTCTATATATTTGATATGTAGAACTTTGTAAATCAAGTTGATATTGACCTCACAGATTACTAAAAAATATTCTGAGTATATATTACATTTTATTATAGTTTGACAACCCTTTAATAGTGGTGTGTGTGTCAGTTTATCTCCCCAGACGGAGTATAAACCTATTTGTACCAAAAGCCAGATTATTTGGTTATTTGAATCTTTAGGAATACCTTGCTCAATTCTGATTATGTAATTCAGTAATACTTTTTAGTTTCTAGATAAAAACTATTAGAATTTTTAGTGTGTCAAATGGAAAATGATGTAAATGTCTCTTTTGACTTAATTTTATAAATTTAAGGAAACAGCAGCCAGATTAACTCCTACTGCTAAAGAGAGAAGCTGATGTGAGGTTGAGCAGTGGGAGACTTCTGAATAATAAAAAAAAAAAGACTTTAACTTAAAAAATCAGGAATAATTATCTCTACTACAAAAGGGAGAAACATTTTATTAATATAAGTACATTTAATTTATATTACACTTAATACAGGATGGGCACCATGAATAATTACTAAAGATTTGTAGTCTTGAAGAAAAATGGAACACCCTTTCTTTACCTTTACTTAGGCAACAAAGAAAGTTCATCTGTGTGTATGCTATAAGAAAAGCAAAAAAAAACGTGCTAAGAACAAATGACCATGCAGATGGAAAATAATAATCACATGAAAACAAAGCTGGAGGGAAAAAGGAAAGGTAGATAGAAAAGAAGGAAAGAATGGATAAAGGGTTGGAAGAAGAAGGGAAGGAGGGAGGAAAGAAAGAAGAAAGGGGGGCAGGTAGGGGAGAGGGAGGGACCAAGAAAAGAAGATGGAGAGATGGAACTAAAGAGGAAGGAAACGAAAGAAAGGAATGTTAAGGGAGAGAGACAAGGAAGAAAGATAAAAGAGGAGGAAGCATTTCTTCAAAAGATTATTTATTTATGTATTTAAGAGAGAGAACACACTGCAAGTGGGCGGAGGGGTAGAAGGAGAGAAACAAGCAGACTCACCGCTAAGCGGGGAGCCCGACATGGGGGCTTGATCTCACAACGCATGAGATCATGACCCATGAGATTAGGACCTGAGCCAAAACCAGGAGTTGGATGCTGAACCCACTGAGTCACCCAGGCACCCCTCTTCAAAAGATTTTTTTAAAGGTTTAGTATTGCCTGGATTTAGTATTTCAGTTTGTCTGGTACTACGTGTTTCCATCCTCATTGTACGAATTGTGTACCTTTTCAGATGAAAATAAAATTTGGGGGAAAAGAAAAATATCAGGCAGTCTGCAGAATTCCTCACACTTGGAAATGGCCCTCAACTACTAGTTAGAGTTCTGTTCAGCTTCAGAAGTCCTTGAAGGTTCATTCTTATATTATCATTCCTTCTAGATCTCCCATCTCTGGCAAGAAAAAACAGCTTAAAAAATTTTGGAAAAGGCTAGAACAAGCTAAGGAAATGCCCTATGATCACAGATAGTTTTACAGACTAAAGTGTGTCCCCAGACCTTTGTTTTCTTATTGTGACCATTCATGGAGTGTAGTGCAAGTCAGCCTATAGAATTAATCAAGTGCTTTGTCTCTCAAATAATCTCCTTACTAGAACAGTGTCTATCCATTACTTTGAATATTCATGATACTCCTGTCTTCCTCAACAGCCCATTCAATAGATAATTAAATGATGTATGTGTGGCATGATCTTGTTAATATTGTGGTATATGATTATGTCTCCTGGTGCATCCAATCCTTTTGCCAAGTTATTTAGACCCTAAGTTACAAGTAACATTGAAAGGGGCGCCTGGGTGGCTCAGTCAGTTAAGTGTCTGCCTTTGGCCCAGGTCATGATCCTGGAGTCCCCGCACTGGACACCCTACTCAGCGGGGAGTCTGCTTCTCCCTCTGCCCCTCACCCTTCTTATGCTCTCTCTCTCTCAAATAAATAAATAAAATCTTAAAAAAAGGTAACATTGAAAGAGAATTTATATATCATCATATAATTTATAACACCCTTATAAACAATATCCATTTAACAAAGGCAATATAGTTACTGAGACTTATGACAAAATTTTAGTAAGTGTAAATTTTTTAGTCTTGAATCATAAAACATAAAATAAAAGGAGAGCAAGCTGAAATTTTCCTTAATAACTAAATATTTTTCCTTCATTCCGAACTCCCATCTCTCTGATGTCTGAAAACATATTTTTTTTTTTGAGAGAGAGGGAATGAGAGATAGAGAGCATGAGAGGGAAGAGGTTGAGGGGAAGAAGCAGACTCCCTGCTGAGCAGGGAGCCCGATGCGGGACTCGATCCCGGGACTCCAGGATCGTGACCTGAGCCGAAGGCAGTCGCTTAACCAACTGAGCCACCCAGGCGCCCTGAAAACATATTTTAAATGTTTAGCCCAAGCCATTGATTTCTTGAAAAACGTAAAGTTCTTGTTCTAGTCACAGTATGATTTAACAATGCTAAATCGGGCATATTCACTACCCTACTCCACCTTTTCTTTATCCCAAGATATACTTATATGCTTAGATGTACCTAAAATAGAAGATTAGTCACAGTTAACCCATTAGCGCTGGCAAGCCTCGATTAGTCACCTAGGCTCACCCGTAGATGTCGGCAAGCACCTAAATGTCTCTCTGGTAGAGCTCCTGGGGTCACCTGGACCGTGACCACTATCCATTTTAGTGAATAACGATGAAGTCTTTCAGACTTCTAAGACATATTTGATACTCTTTCAGATGCAAGCTCACTCTTTACTCTCCTTATCCTACTTCATATTCACACAAATCACTCTGAAAACATTTCACTTTTCTGAGGGATCATTTATGGCTGGTCATCAGTTAATACCTCCAAGAACTTCTGCTGTGCGCAACAGGAACGTTTGAGCCATGAAGAACCAGTGGATTCCTCCCCTATCCTCTCCCGAATTGTTCCGCCACCCCAGCAACCTGTACCCCTCCCACAGTGTTCCCATCCTTCACAGTGAACTTACATCTCCCGCTAGTACGGGTGCTCTGCAAACTCCCAGGACTGTAACTCACTTATTTTTCTTTAGTTTGCTTCTTCCGGGTAATTCACTATCCCTCCTCCCTCAATAACTCTTTCCCATTTCAATGCTGGAGATCTAAGTGAGGATATTCAGAAAAGACAAACAAAAGAGAATACACCAGAAGATATTGTTATGTCTGAGTCCCTTACTGCTGGTTAAAGAGACAGAACACACTAACCAGGGAGAGTTAACCTCTGTGAAGAAAAATGAGATAGAAAAATCGAGCCCTGTAGTATAGGTGAAATGGTCTTTTTTGTGTGTTCTCCACGTGAGTTCTCCCCTAGAGCAGTACAGTAGTATCTAGTGTTTCAGACTACTTGAGAATGGCTAAGCATACCAGCTGCTCCTTAACATTCTTCTTTTTTATTTTAATTTTCTTATTAACATATAATGTATTATTTGTTTCAAGGGTACAGGTCTGTGATTCATCAGTCTTACACAATTCACAGAGTTCACCGTAGTACCTACCCTCCCCAGTGTCCATCACCCAGCCACCCCATCCCCCCCCCCCCCCTCCAGCAACCCTAAGTTCATTTCCCGAGATTAAGAGTCTCTTATGGTTTGTCTCCTTCTCTGGTTTTGTCTTGTTTCATTTTTCCCTCCCTTCCCCTATGATCCTCTGTCTTGTTTCTCAAATTCCTCCTATTAGTGAGATCATATGACACTTGTCTTTCTCTGATTCTTATTTCGCTTAGCATAATACCCTCTAGTTCCAACCACATTGTTGCAAATGGCAAGATTTCATTCCTTTTGATGGCTGCATAGTATTCCATTGTATATATATACCACATCTTCTTTATCCACTCTTTGGTTGATGGACATCTAGGCTCCTTCCGTAGTTTGGCTATTCTGGATGTTGCTGCAATACACATTGGAGTACACGTGCCCCTTCAGATGACTACATTGTATCTTTGGGGCAAATACCCAGTAGTACAATTGCTGGGTCATATGGTAGCTCTATTTTCAACTTTTTGAAGAACCTCCATACTGTTTTCCAGAGTGGCTGCACCAGCTTGCATTCCCACCAACAGTGTAGGAGGGTTCCCCTTTCTTTGCAACCTTGCCAATATCCGTCTTTTCCTGACTTGTTAATTTTAGCCATTCTGACTGGTGTGAGGTGGTATCTCATTGAGGCTTTGATTTGGATTTCCCTGATGCCAAGTTATGTTGAGCACTTTTTCATGTGCCTGTTCGCCATTTGGATGTCTTCTTTGCAGAAATGTCTGTTCATGTCTTCTGCCCATTTCTTGATTGGATTATTTGTTCTTTGGGTGTTAGTTTGATAAGTTCTTTATAGATTTTGGGATACAGGTCCTTTATCTGATATGTCATTTGCAAATATCTTCTCCCATTCTGTCAGTTGTCTTTTGGTTTTGTTGATTGCTTCCTTTGCTGTGCAAAAGTTTTTTATCTTGATGAAGTCTCAATACTTCATTTTTGCTTTTGTTTCCCTTGCCTTTAGGGATGTGTCTTGCAAGAAGTTGCTGTGGCTAAGGTCAAAGAGGTTGTTACCTGTGTTCTCCTCAAGGGTTTTGATGGATTCCTACCTCACATTTAGGTCTTTCATCCATTTTGAGTCTATTTTTGTGTGTGGTGTAAGGAAATGGTCCAGTTTCATTTTTCTGCATGTGGCTGTCTAATTTTCCCAACACCATTTGTTGAAAAGACTGCCTTTTGTGTGTGTGTGTTTTTGTGTTTTGTTTGTTTTTGTGCCAGTACCACACTGTCTTGATGATTACAGCTTTGTAATAGAACCTGAAGTCCAGAATTGTGATGCCGCCAGCTTTGCTTTTCCTTTTCAACATTCCTCTGGCTATTCGGAGTCTTTTCTGGTTCCATACAAATTTTAGGAGTATTTGTTCCATTTCTTTGAAAAAAGTTGATGGTATTTTGATTGGGATTACATTAAATGTGTAGATTGCTCTAGGTGAGCATAAACTTTTTCACAATATTTGTTCTTCCAATCCATGAACATGGATCGTTTTTCCATATCTTTGTGTCTTCCTCAATTTCTTTCATGAGTATTCTATAGTTTTCTCAGTATAGATCCTTTGTTTCTTGGTTAGATTTATTCCTAGGTATCTTATGGTTTGGGGTACAATTATAAATGGGATCGACTCCATAATTTCTCTTTCTTCTGTCTGGTTGTTGGTATATAGAAATGCAACTGATTTCTGTGCATTGATTTTATATCCTGTCACTTTACTGAATTCCTGTATGAGTTCTAGCAGTTTTGGAGTGGAGTCTTTTGGATTTTCCACATAAAGTATCATATCATCTGCCGAGAGTGAGAGTTTGACTTCTTTTTGCCGATATGGATGCCTTTTATTTCTTTTTGTTGTCTGATTGCTGTGGCTAGGACTTCTAGTACTATGTTGAATAGCAGTGGTGATAGTGGACATCCCTGCCGTGTTCCTGACCTTAGGGCGAAAGTTCTCAGTTTTTCCCCATTGAGTATGATATCCGCTGTGGGTTTTTCATAGATGGCTTTAATGTATTGTGGTATGTACCCTCTACCCTTACACTGTGAAGAGTTTTAATCAAGAAAGAATGCTGTACTGGGGTGCCTGGGTGGCTCAGTTGGTTAAGCGACTGCCTTCAGCTCAGGTCATGATCCTGGAGTTCCAGGATCGAGTCCCGCATCAGGATCCCTGCTTAGCAGGAAGTCTGCTTCTCCCTCTGACCCTCTTCCCTCTCATGCTTTCTGTCTCTCATTCTCTCCCTCTCAAATAAATAAATAAAATCTTTAAAAAAAAAGAAAGAAAGAATGCTGTACTTTGTCAAATGATTTTTCTGCATCTATTGAGAGGATCTTATGGTTCTTGTTCTTTCTTTTATTACTGCATTGTATCACATTGATTGATTTGCAGATGTTGAACCAAACTTGTAACCTAGAAATAAATCTCACTTGGTCGTGGTGAATAATCCTTTTAATGTACTGTTGGATCCTATTGGCTAGTATTTTGGTGAGAAGTTTTGCATCCATGCTCATCAAGGATATTGGCCTGTAATTCTCCTTTTTGAAGGGGGTCTTTGTCTAGTTTTGGGTTCAAGGTAATGCCGGCCTCATAAGATGAGTTTGGAAGTTTTCCTTCCATTTCTAATTTTTGAAACAGTTTCAGAAGAATAGGTATTAATTCTTCTTTAAATGTTTGGTAAAATCCCCCTGGGAAACCATCTGGCCCTGGGCTCTTGTTTGTTGGGAGATTTTTGATAACTGCTTCAATTTCCTTAGTGGTTATGGGTCTGTTCAGGTTTTCTGTTTCTTCCTGGTTCAGTTTTGGTAGTTTATACGTCTCTAGGAATGCATCCATTTCTTCCAGATTGTCTAATTTGCTGGCATATACTTGCTCATAATATGTTCTTATAATTGTTTGCATTTCTTTGGTGTTGGTTGTCATCTCTCCTCTTTCATTCATGATTTTATTTATTTGGGTCCTTCCTCTTTTCTTTTTGGTAAGTCTGGCCAGGGGTTCATCAATCTTATTAATTCTTTCAAAGAACCAGCTCCTAGTTTTGTGGATCTGTTCTACTATTCTTTTGGTTGCTATTTCATTGATTTCTTCTCTGATCTTTATGATTTCTCTTCTCCTGCTGGGTTTAGGCTTTATTTGCTGTTCTTTCTCCAGCTCCTTTAGGTGTAGGGGTAGGTTGTGTATTTGAGACTTTTCTTGTTTCTTGAGAAAGGCTTGTATTGCTATACACTTTCCTCTTAGGACTACCTAAGAATATGTCTGTGAAGTCCATTTGGTCCAGTGTTTCATTTAAAGTCTTTATTTCCTCGTTGATCTTTTGCTTAGATGATCTGTCCATTTCAGTCAGGGGGGTGTTAAAGTCCCCCACTATTATTGTATTGTTGTCAATGTGTTTCTTTGCTTTTGTTATTAATTGGCTTATAGAATTGGCTGCTCCCATGTTAGGGGCATAGATATTTACAATTGTTAGATCTTCTTGTTGGATAGACCCTTTAAGTAGGATATAGTGTCCTTTTTCATCTCTTATAACAGTCTTTGTTTTAAAATCTAATTTGTCTGATATAAGGATTACCACCCCAGCTTTCTTTTGGTGTCCATTAGCATGGTAAATGGTTTTCCACCCCCTCACTTTCAATCTGGGTTGTCTTTGGGTCTAAAATGAGACTCTTGCAGACAGCATATGGATGGGTCTTGTTTTTTAATCCAATCTGATAGCCTGTGTCTTTTCATTGGGGCATTGAGCCCATTTACATTGAGGGTAACTATTGAAAGATAGGAATTTAGTGCCATTTTATTGCCTGTAAGGTGACTGTGACTGTATATTGTCTGTGTTCCTTTCTGATCTATGCTGCTTTTAGGGTCTCTCTTTGCTTAGAGGACCCCTTTCAATATTTCTTTCATGACTGGTGTCCTGTTTGCAAATTCCTTTTGTTTTTGTTTGTCCTGGAAGCTTTTTATCTCTCCTTTAATTTCTATGACAGCCTAGCTGGATATAGTATTCTTGGCTGCATATTTTTCTCGTTTAGTGCTGTGAAGATATCATGCCAGTCCTTTCTGGCCTGCCAGGTCTCGGTGGATAGGTCTGTTGCCAATCTAATGTTTCTACAATTGTAGGTTACATATCTTTTCTCCTGAGCTGCTTTCAGGATTTTCTTTTTGTCTCTGGGACTCGTAAGTTTTACTATCTGATGTCGGGGTGTTGACCCATTTTTATTGATTTTGAGAGGGGTTCTCCGTGCCTCCTGGATTTTGATGCCTGTTTCCTTCCCCACATTAGGGAAGTTCTCTGCTATAATTTGCTTCAATATACCTTCTGCCCCTCTCTCTCTTTCTCCTTCTTCTGGGATCCCAATTATTCTAATGTTGTTTCATCTTATCCTATCGCTTATCTCTCGAATTCTGCCCTCGTGATCCTGTAGTTGTTTCTCTCTTTTTTTCTCAGCCTCTTTATTTTCCATCATTTGGTCTTCTATATCGCTGATTCTCTCTTCTGCCTCATTTATCCTAGCAGTTAGCGCCCCCATTTTTGATTGGACCTCTTTAAAGCCTTTTTGATTTCGACTTGGTTAGATTTTAGTTCTTTTATTTCTCCAGAAAGGGTTTCTCTAATAACTTCCACGGTTTTTTCAAGCCCAGCTAGTATCTTTAAAGTCATGATTCTGAACTCTAGGTCTGACAGTGTACTAATGTCCATATTGAGTAGGTCCCTGGCAGACGGTACTACCTCTTGTTCTTTTTGCTGAGGTGATTTTTTTCATCTTGTCATTTTGTCCAGAGGAGAATAGATGAATGAGAGAACAAAATGCTAACAGGTTAACAACGTCCTCAGCAAATATACTCTATACAAATCAGAAAAGACCTGAAACCAGGGGAAAAGAAAGAGAAAGAAGAAAAAAGAAAGAGAAAAAAAGAAAAAGAAAAAGACAAAAACAAACAAAAACAGAACAAAAAAAACAGAATATGATCAAATGTGATCAGGCTAGTGTATAGATCAGTGCCACACACTAGATTTTGGGCGTATTTTGGTCTGTTAGAAGAAAGTGCCTCCTAAAATTTTAAAGGAAGAAAGACTTATATATGTACAAAATAAGGGTTGATACAATGAAGGGATGGAAGATGACTGTAAAGATGAAAATTATAAAAGATTTTATAAAAGGCACTGATAAGCTAAGAAGTTGTTTGAAAAAAGAAAGAAGATTTTAAAAAAAAAGAAAAGAAAAAAAGGGAGAGAATGTGATCAGGCAGGAGGTTAGAACAAAACCATACACTCATGATTTAGGGTATATTTTGATCCGTTAGAAGAAACTCTATCTCAAAATTTTAAAGAGAGAACAACTTATATATAGATGCCGAAAATAAGGGTAACTACAATGAAGGGATAAAGTATGACTCTGAAAATGAAAAAGAAAAAATATTTTTTTTAAAAAAGAGAATGATAAGATGTTGGTTGAAAAAGGGAAAAAGAAAAATTAAAAAAAAAACAGCTAAAAATTATTAACTTTGAAAAACTAATGAATCATGGTAAAAAAGCCATGAATTCTATGTGCAGTATTCCCCTAGCGCTGGAGTTCTCCCGTTCTCCTTGATCGGTAAACTTGGTCTTGGCTTGCTGGCTGTTCGTGCTGATCTTCTGGGGGAGGGGCCTGTTGCTGTGGTTTTCAAATATCTTTGCCGGAGGCGGAATTGCCCCGGCCTTGTTTGTCCCGGCTAAGCTAGCTGCTCGGGTTTGCTCTCAGGAGCTTTTGTTCCCTGCAAGCTCTCGGTACAGCTTTGGAGGACCAGAGTGAAAATGGTGGTCTCCCAATCTCCACCCAGAGGAGCTGAGAACTCAGGGCCCCGCTCCTCAGTGCACCCCCAGAGAAAAGCTGTCAGTCACTCCTGTGTCCCCGGTCTCTGGCCGCACTCCGTGCTCACCTGGCCTGTGACCGACTGTTTCTATCTCTGGCACCTGACCCCTTGTGGAGTCTCCAAACCCGGCAGATCCCTGCGGTGCACTCCTGCGCCGCTCCTCCCGGGGGAGGAAGGGGAGTCTCCCCGGCTCTACCGATTTTGGGTCCCTGCTGGAGGAGCAGTGGCCCGACTGGGCCGTGGATCACAGTTTATGGCAACCCCGAGCTGAGAGCCCACGCCTTGGCTCTGTCTCTGCAGCCGGCTTCCCTGCTCTGATACCTGGGAGCTCTGCCTCACTCAGGCACCCCCAGTCTTTCTGTGACCCCGAGGTTCCTGAGACCACACTGTCCCACGAGGGTTCCACCCCCCACTTAGCCACTGGAGTGACGTCCCTCAGCGGACCCGACTTCTAAAAGGTCCGATTTTGTGCTCCGCGGCTCTATCACTTGCCAGAAGCAGCCGACGGAGGCCCCCCCCCCCGCCATCTATTCTCGTGAATCTCACCTCGGATTCACTTTTCTTCACGTCCTACCTTCCAGTAATGGTCGCTTTTCTGTTCAGAGAGTTGTTGCTATTCTTCTCTTCGATCTCCTGTTGAGTTCGTAGGTGTTCAAAATGGTTTGATCCCTATTCAGCTGAATTCCTGAGACCAGACGAAATCCAGGTCTCCTACTCCTCCACAATCTTGCTCTTCCCCCCCCATATTTTCTTTTAAAGTTTGTATATCTCAATGTATGTGTCACTGAGTTCTGAGGATTTATCTTCTTTAGGGTTTATCTTAATCTATGTGATTCTATCTAAATTCCTTAGCATTTGGTGACCACCAAATTGCCTTTATTCTGCCTAAAATTTTCCTGGTGTTAGCATTGGTCGACATTGAGTAAATTCAGAGGAGAAATAATATGAGGTCATTAATTAGTTAATTAATGAAATTTCATTTTGTATGCCAGACACTGTGCCTTGGGCTGGAGATGTGACAGTGACCACAGTAGATTGCAGGATTTTTATCCTTGAGTCTCAGATTCCCTGGAAGTCTAAAAAGGCATGGATCTAGTCAAGAATTTTGATTTATACTCTTAGTTGAAAACAAATAATAGGGATTATTATCCATCTTATAGCTTAAGTAAGAAAAATCCTAGGAGTACTTTATTTAATTAATTTATTTTTTAAAGATTTATATACTTATTTTAGAGGAGGGGAGGGACACAGGCAGAGGGAGAGAAAGTCTTAAGCAGACTCTGCACTGAACATGGGTCCTGACAGGGGGCTAGATGTGGGACTCGATCTCATGACCCTGAGATCACGAGCAGAGCTGAAACCGAGTCAGAAGCTTAACCAACTGTGCCACTCAGGAGCCCCAAAAGGGAGTACTTTAAATACAAATAGTACTAAGTCGCTTCTATTTTGATATGTAAGAAGTTATATAAATTCTAAAAGATGATTACAATTCAAAAAGCCTAGGAAGATAATGTTTTAAATGGTCATTTTACAGATAAGTTCCTATGCACATAACATGAAAAATAAAAGCATATTTGTTATGAATCAAGGGCATATCTTCATAATTCTGGAGATAAGAAAATGCTAATGTACTTTACCTAGTCTGTTATTAAAGTTTTACAACTTTCTTAATTTGGAGCCTACATTTTTAAATCTCTGATGCAACCAATTTTTTTGTACCAAGATCTGGCATTCTCATTCCATTAGAATTTACATAAACAGGGACCATAAAAAATATTTTTTCTGACCTCAAGAAGCAAAAATAAATCTCAAACAAACAACCTAACCTTACACCTAAAGGAGGTGGAAAAAGAAGAACAAACAAACAAAAAATATTTTTCCTGCTGTCAAACAAAACAAGCGATGGAACACTGTGTGCTCCTGCAAATTCACAGAAGTCACAGATAATAAGCACATTTACAATCACCTGGCAGCAAGGCTGAAATTATCCCTGCTCCTATTAGGCTAAAATATAATGAGCAGTGGTAGGTAACTACATGGTCACACTCCCACAGTCACCACGAGAAAATGAGATCTGTTGCTAAAATAATGAGGAGAAAAGAAAAGACTCTTCTCTACAAGATATGTCTTTTAAGAAAATGTTCTTTGCCCTCACATGATGAGAAGAGACAGAGATTTATTTTGCTTAAATTTGCTACTATAGCTATTTCCAAGCAATACAAATACATTTTTTTTCCCTCTCTCATACTCAAATCCTTTAGGGTATCTGGAAAAATTCTAGGGCAGGTAAAATGGTTTTTATTCTACCCTGTTTTATTTCTTCTGCTTTCATGTGTGTACACACACAGTGGTTAAACAATCAAGCAAGCAAATTAAAAAACAAAATGAGAGAAAACTAGTTAAATTTGGTAAAACAGCCCATTACTTTGAGAACAAGTTAAAAATGGATAAAAAACTATATAATGAGCTTGAAATTCAATCCTTTGGACAAATTTTGGGAGTCATTTTTGTATGAAGACTGATTATATGTATTAGATCTCTAAATGAGTGTGAAAAATATCAGAAAACTCCAAGAAATACCTCAAAATAATGATTTCTTGGGATTCCAGAGTTTAAATGTATTTGGGAAAGTGAAAAAGGAGAAAAGTCAAGGAATTCTATTGACTCCAAAATGGATATTTTCAGTATACTGTATCTTGAAATATTTTTGATCTTTTTTCCCATTTCAAATTGGAAGAAAGAAGGCATGGTCAAAATTGAAGCCCAGCCATGGCCATGATACTGACCCTTATGATTATGTTTCTTTAAAGTCACTTTCATTTGCCATTTCAAATGCCAAAGTCACTTCAAATTGCCACTTCCAAATGTGGTCTGTGTTATGGACTGAATGTTTGTGTCCCCCTCAGCCACAGCCTCCAATGTGACTGTATTTGGAGGCAGGGATTGTAAGTCATAAGGTTAAATAAGGTCACAGGATGGGGCCCTAATCCCCTAGGACTGGTGCCCTTATAAGAAGGGGAAGAAATATCAGAGCAAGTGCTCTCTCTCTGTCTCTCTCTCTCTGTTATATGAGGACTAAACAACTTAGTACCATATTAACAGCTGGGAGGTGGCTGTCTGCAAGCCAGGAAGAGAGCTCTCAGCAGGAACTGAATTGACCAGCACCTTGATCTTGGACTTACCAGCCTCCAGAACTGTAAGAAAATACATTTCTGTTGTTTAAACCACTTGGTTTATGGTATTTTTTAATGACAGCTCAGGTGGACTAAAATAAATAAATAAATAAACAAACAAAGAAAAATCAAACTCTAAAAAAAAAATCAAGATCCACATACTTTCAAGTCTGGTAGCCTCAGGATGGGTGAGTTCAACCCCTGAGGTCAGGTTTCAGGGCCCTGAGGAGTCATTCGAGAGAAAAAGTCATTAGTCAGTGGTTTATAAAGCTCAGGTTCAGGCATTGACTTAGATTGCACATGAGAAATTCTTGCTAGCTACCAGAGACTTTTTTTGAAAAAGATTTCACAAGGGACTTATTTACTTGTAAATGTGTAGGGTCTAGAAACTGCTGAGTTTCAGACATTAATGTCGAAATGGCTTTATTTGTATTCTCAGGCCAATGAGAACTGGGGACGTTCTTTTTAGTTAAATTTTATTATGTTATATTAATCACCATATATTACATCATTAGTTTTTGATGTAATGTTCCATGATTCATTGTTTGCATATAACACACAGTGCTCCATTCCGTATGTGCCCTCTTTAATACCCATCACCAGGCTAACCCATACCTCTCCCCGCCTCCCCTCTAGAATCCTGTTTATTTCTCAGAGTCCATAGTCTCTCATGGTTCCTCTCCCCCTCTGATTCCCCCCCTTCATTTTTCCCTTCATGCTATCTTCTTCTTCTTCTTTATTTTTTCTTAACATATAATATATTATTTGTTTCAGAGGTACAGGTCTGTGATTCAACAGTCTTACACAATTCACAATGCTCACCATAGCACACACCCTCCCCAATGTCTATCACCCAGCCACCGCATCCCTCCCACCCCCCACCACTCCAGCAACCCTCAGTTTGTTTCCTGAGATTAAGAATTCCTCCTATCAGTGAGATCATATGATACATGTCTTTCTCTGATTGACTTATTTCACTCAGCATAATACCCTCCAGTTCCATCCATATCACTGCAAACAGCAAGACTTCATTTCTTTTGATGGCTGCATAATATTCCATTGTTTATATATATATATATATATATATATATATATAATATACCACATCTTCTTTATCCATTCATCTGTCGATGGACATCTTGGCTCTTTCCATGGTTTGGTTATTGTGGACATTGCTGCTATAAACATTGGGGTACACGTACCCCTTCAGATCCCTACATTTGTATCTTTGGGGTAAATACCCAGTAGTGCAATTGCTGGGTCATAGGATTGCTCTATTTTCAACTTTCTGAGGAACCTCCATACTGTTTTCCAGAGTGGCTGTACCAGCTTGCATTCCCACCAACACTGTAGGAGGGTTCCGCTTTCTCCGCATCCCTGCCAACATCTGTCATTTCATGACTTGTTCATTTTAGCCATTCTGACTGGCTATTGAAAGATATGAAGATAACTATTGAAAGATGTGAATATAGTGCCATTGTATTGCCTGTAAAGTGACTGTTACTCTATATTGTCTGTGTTCCTTTCTGGTCTATGTTACTTTTCTTTTGCCTCATTTATCCTAGCAGTGAGAGCCTCCATT
Source organism: Callorhinus ursinus (assembly GCF_003265705.2). NCBI lineage: Eukaryota > Metazoa > Chordata > Mammalia > Carnivora > Otariidae > Callorhinus > Callorhinus ursinus. The sequence continues at coordinate 149,739,487 of NW_027397066.1, forward strand.
TTTTCTTGTACCTCATTAATAGCCTTTTTCATTTCGACTTGGTTAGATTTTCATTCTTTTATTTCTCCAGAAAAGGATTCTCTAGTATCTTCTATACTTTTTTCAAGCCCAGCTAGTATCTTTATAATCGTCATTCTGAACTCTAGTTCTGACATCTTAGTAATGTCTGTATTCATTAGGTCCCTGTCAGTCGGTACTGCCTCTTGTTCTTTTTTCTGAGGTCATTTTTTCGTCTTGTCATTTTGTCCAGAAAAGAATAGATGAATGAGAGAACAAAATGCTAAAAAAAATGCTAAAATGGTGACAACAACCCCAGAAAAAGATACACTAAACAAATCAGAAGAGACCCGAAACCAGGGGGGAAAATAAAATGGAAAAAAAAAAAAAAAGAATATGATCAGGATGGTGAATATAACAGAGCCACATACTAGATTTTGGGTGTATTTTGGTCTGTTAAAAGAAATTGCTTCCCAAAATTTTAAAGAAAGAAAAACTTATATATATACAAAAATAAGGGTAAATACAATGAAGGAATGCAATATGATTAAAGATGAAAATTAAAAAGGATTTTAAAAAAGAAATTGATAAGATAAGAAGTTGGTTGGAAAAATAATGAAAAATTTTTTTTAAAAAAAGGTGAGAATGTGATCATGCAGGGGACTAGGACAACGTCATACACTAGATTTAGGGTATATTTTGTTCTGTTAGAAGAAACTGTATCCCAAAATTTTAAAGAAAGAAAAACTTATATATACACAAAAAATAAGGTTAAATACAATGAAGAGATAGACTATGACTATAAAAATAAATTTTAAAATATTTTAAAAAAGGAATTGATAAGATGTTGGTTGAAAAAGGAAAGAAGAAAAATTCAACTAAAAAAGAGAAAAAGAGAAAAATAAAGAAAATTTAAAAAATTAACTTTGAAAGACTAAAGAATCATGGGAAAAAAAGCCATGAATTCTATGTGTTGTGTTCCCCTAGCACTGGAGTTTTGCCATTCTTTTTTTTTTTTTAAAGATTTTATTTATTTATTTGAGAGAGAGAGAATGAGAGATAGAGAGCACGAGAGGGAAGAGGGTCAGAGGGAGAAGCAGACTCCCCGCCGAGCAGGGAGCCCGATGCGGGACTCGATCCGGGGACTCCAGGATCATGACCTGAGCCGAAGGCAGTCGCTTAACCAACTGAGCCACCCAGGCACCCGAGTTTTGCCATTCTTATTGATCGGTAAACTTGGTCTTGGCTGGCTGTTCTTGCTGATCTTCTGGGGGAGAGGCCTGTTGCAGAGATTCTCAAATGTCTTTGCCTGAGGCAGAATTGCATCGCCCTTGCCGGGGGCCAGGCTAAGTAATCTGCTCAGGTTTGGTCTCGGGAGCTTTTGTTCCCTGCAAGCTTTCGGTACAGTTTTGGAGGACGAGAGGGAAAATGGCAGCCTCCCAATGTCTGGCCCAGGAGGAGCCAAGAGCTCAGGGCCCCACTCCTCAGTGAACCCCCGGAGAAAAGCAGTCAATCACTCCTGTCTCCCTGGTCTCCGGCCACACTCCACACTCCCCAGACCTGTGACTGAGCATTTCTATCTCTGGCACACGATCCTGTTTATAGTCTCCAAACCCAGCAGATTCTTACAGTTTGCACCCAAGCTGCTCCTCCCGGGGGAGGAAGGAAAGTCTCCCTGGATCTGCTGCTTTTTTGGGTCCCTGCTGGAAGAGTAGTGGCCCGACTGTGCCACGCCTCATGGTTTATGGCAACCCTGAGCTGAGAGCCCACTCCTCTGCTCTGGCTTTGCATCCTGCTTCCCCGCTCTGATACCTGGCAGCTCTGCCACACTCAGGTCTTTCTGTGACCCCGAGGGTCCTGACACCACACTGTCCCAGCGAGTGTTCCACCCCCTGCTTAGCCACTGGAGCGATGTCCTTCAGTGGAGCAGACTTCTAAAAGTTCCAATTTTGTGCTCTGATGCTCTATCACTTACTGGTAGCAGGTTGAGGGAGGCTCTCTCCCCCCGCCATCTGCCTTCCCATATATCACCTCGGATTCACTTCTCTGTACGTCCCACCTTCCAGAAACTTTCTGTTCAGAGAGTTGCTGCTATTCTTTTCTTCAATCTCCTGTTGAGTTTGTAGGTGTTCTCAATGGTTTGATAACTACCTAGCTGAATTCCTGGGACCAGACGAAATCTAGGTCTCCTACTCCTCCACCATCTTGCTCCCCCCCACTTCCTCTTACTTTTTATCACTGTTCCTTAACATTCTTCTAAGAAACCATAAGATAACGTTAACTTGAAAGCACACAATTTCCTTGTGAACAAGACCTGAGAGTGCAGAGTTTCATTGTGAGAGCCTGTCTGAACCTGTGGGAGAATCCATAACATGTGGAAAGACCCATAATGTGTTGCCCACAAATTGACAGCAACTGAAGTTACAGATTATAAAGGTAAAGGAGAGGAATCAGATTTTTTTTTTTTTCAGAAGGTTAGTGCAGGAACAAAATCCAACACCTCAAGAACATCTGCCATGTTCTCTTTTTAAGGATAAGGAAAATTTCCAGGGGGATGAAGTGATGCACCCAGACACAAATGAATGGACTACAAGTACCATGAAGAGCCTCTTAGATTCTCATGTTAACCCTGTTGCTACTATATCACACTTCTCCAAGGAAGAAGTGGACACTGAAACCTAATCATTTTTTACCTGTTATCATTAAGGAATTGCAGAACAGATTTTTGTCATCTGTCCTCACCATTATTACTGTTAAATATGGGTTGAGTAAAAATATCTATGGAAATATTTGTTAGTTGCCTACTAGTTGCTAGATGCTGGGTTAGGCTTTTGGAGGTAAGACCGCTGAGGAGAGTATTTAAAAAAATCATTACATGAATAGCTTTTACGTTATTTTGGAGGTAAGAAATTGACAGCTAGAAAACAATCATTCAAGAAAGTAAAGAAAATCCTAAATCAGTATGTTTTGTAGTTCCCTCCACTGAAATTCAGAGAGGACTGACATTGCTGTGATTGCAAGGGTCTTGGAAGATGTCATGAACAAGTTAAAGTCCCTGTAGTCTGGAAGGCTCCTAGTATTCAGATAAGCAGCGGTCTGTATATGAACGTGGCTTTATGAGTAAAGAGTGACAGGTGTACAGCCTCTCTTACTAAGCCTGCAAAAACCCTGACACGTGTGGATTCATCCATGAATGTCAAATGGCAGCGTATAAGAAAACTTTTTAAATGTCACAGCTCATATCTAAAAACTACAAAAACAATGAAAGAGGGCAGAGGACATTTTTGGACTGGATAATATGAGACCTGGGTAGACTATTGCCTCAGAGAAGGAGAGAATCTTTTATGCAAAAGCACTGACAAGCTCTAGACGGTGACACTGGATATTCATATAAACTAGAAAAGATCACTGGAAGATAGTCCCCTTCTATTCCCTAGGTCCATTTAAGCAAATGACAGAGGAATTCTTTTGTGTACTAGGAGAAAGGGCATTTTAGTGGCTTCAGATATACGTGGGGAATAAATTTTATCTCCGAATGACTGTAGAAATGGCCCAAAGCAAAGGAAAACTAAAAGTCGGCGGGCTGTCCCGGCTTACCTTTGGAAAACAAAAGAGCTTGCAAGCTCTATTCTCTTGTGCGCCTGCGCGCGCTCTCTCTAGCTCTCAATCCCCCCTTTGTTCCTTCTCATTTGCCCTTCATTCTTTATTCCTTCCTCATATGAATATTGTGTAATAATGGAAATTACATATTTCGAATGCTGCTACCATCAAGATAAATGCATATAAATGCCCAAACAGAAAACAGGAGGGAGAGTACAATATAGCAGCAAGGGTAGAGGCAGTCTTTGCAGAAACATCTGAATGCAAATTATGATTCACCTACATTCTATTTGTACGACTGGAGGCGAGTTCATTAATTTCTTTGAGTTTTCTATTTAACATCTATAAAATAGAAATTATAAGCCTCTCACAAAGGATGGTTACAAGGAGCCTAATGCAGTTCAGAGCTAGTGCAGTAATAAAATTTAATTTTCATACTTACCTCCTCTCCAGAAATCAATAAATATTTCATATTTTCTCTTCTCTGGTATAAGAAGTTTAGATACTTGTGAAAGTTTGCTGTGTATTAGATGTAAGTGAAGTGTTGCATTTTTTAACTAATCATTGACATCAAAAGAGAATATTTTCTCATGGTTGAAGCGTAGTTAAATATTTTCAGTGTGCATTAACTCATTCAAAGTTAACTCATTTTGAATCAGTGAGACTATTTTCTGAGACCCTCCATTTTTTATTTTAGAAAAGAATGAAAACATGCAACTATTTTGAAATGGGCATATAGGCATTTGAACTAAACCCACACATCTCAGATTTTAGGGAAATATGTGAATATTTTAGAAGGTCAAATTTAATTTTCCAAACATGCTTTGCCCAAGGTACTCTGAAATTAGAAAAACAATGTCTATGTTATTTTATATGACTTCACTCTCAGTAAAAATAAAACCCAGGGTAATAGTGTAAACATCAAACAAAAAATTTTATTTTTAATTTAAAAAAATTTTTTTATTAACATATAATATATTATTTGTGTCAGGGGTACAGTTCTGTGATTCATCAGTCTTATGCAATTCACAGTGCTCAGCATAGTACATATCTTCCCCAATGTCCATTACCCAGTCACCCCCAAAAGATTTTAAATAATCTTGTGAGAAATTTATGTTTTGGAATAGTGAGTCCCCAATACTTTCTTTTGTATGATGAATTTTTGTTATTTTTTAGAAAACTTAGATATGGAATTTCATCACTAATAAAGAATATAAAGTAGCAATATTTTTAGAGCTTTGCAGTTACTGGTATACTTTATATTCAGGATGAGGGCAGAACAGAAAGAATTGGGAAAGAAAACTAAGCAGAAAAGAAAATCTGAAAAAGAAAGGAGGCAAATGTTTATATATATCTAGTCAATTCACTTTATCCAGGCAACCAAAAATAAATAAATAAAGGAATGGTAATATTTTCCAATTGAACTATATTTGAAAGGAAACAAATTTACATTACAATGGGAAATAATGCTGCTGTCTGTTTGTCATTCTTCATCTGGAGTTAGATATCCACGAATTGAATAAATGAAATCACGTTTCTTTTGTCTCCTTAAACAAATTCTACCACAAAATGTAGAAATCTCATTATGCTAACCCCGGCTATACTTTGCTTCAAGCTCTAAGGTGTTACATATCTTAAAAACTGAATCTACAACATAAAGTCAGCATGAGAATAAAGACCAAATGACTGAATAAAATAGAATATTTCAGAATAATATCATTTTTCAAAAGTCTTTATTTTATTATACTTGTGTATGCCCTAAAGTTGATGTACATAGAAGTGATCTGTAATGTGAATAGTAATGTATTGATATTAAACATCACTTAGCCTGTGTCTTCTTTCTCTTTTTCATACTCCTTTTTCTCTTTCTCTTTTTCTTTCTCTTTCCCTTTTCTTATTCATTCAGCACTTAGTGAACACCCACTCAACTCCAGGTGAAGACAGGTGAGAAAGTTATGCATTTTCCCTGTTGAGATTTATTTTGCTACTATACACGTTTATTTTTTTTAAGGATTATTTATTTATTTATTTATTAAGAGAGAGAGAGAATGCAGGGGAAGGGGCAAAGGGAGAGGGAGAAAAAAACTCAAGCAGACCCCAAGCTCAGCACAGAGCCTGATATGGGGCTTGATCTCACAACCTTGAAATCATGATCTGAGCCAAAATAGGAGTTGGACACTCAACCAGCTGTGCCATCCAGGTGCCCCCACATTTTCTATTAATGCATGGACTCTTTTGGACTTGTTTCCAAAAACAGTTTAGGAGCTTACAAGGAAATGACACTGATAGGTTGCATTTGATCAAAACCTTATACCCTAACTTGACTCTGTGTATTTATACCCTAACTTGACTCTATGTGGATATTTCAAAAGTCAAGATGTGTCATTAAAGAGCAGGGATTTTCCAATTTACACATAATTAAAGGTAATGTACATTTGATTCTAAAGACAGTCCTATGTAAATTATTCATAAAAATAGAAGTCAAAATGTATTATTCAAATAACTGATATTGTGCACTTAATAATTATATCTCAATGAATTCTATCTTACTCCTCTGATCATCTGTCTTTCTCAAAATGAAGTAAAATACTGATAGTAATTACTTAGGGATTTATTTTCATGATTCTTTTTTATTTAAGTACCTTCAAATTCACCCAAACTCAACTCATTCAAGCAGGTAGCTGTAAAAACTCAGCACTTTCTCTTTGCTCTTCTTAACATCTCCATCCTTCTTTTTCAATCAGGGCTGCCACATATGGTCTCTTGTTCCCAGACTATAACTTTTCTACCTTGAAATCAGGGCAGCCCAGATTATGTGCAGTAGGGATGGGGAAGGAGAAAGAACAAAGCTTCAGAGCTACTGCTTTTCCAGTTTTTCATACCCAGGCAATTTCTCCAGATACCTCAAAATATCCAAAATAGACCTTTTTCTGTTATCCAACTCAAAATCATCACCTCAGTCTCATATGACAATGGAGCTTAGGCTGTGAAGACTCAGTTTTGGTTCTCTCAATACGCTACAATTTTATTTGAGGAATGCCTCCTCTTCCTGAAGTGTTTGTTGCTTTATTTATTGCCAACACCTTAAACCACAGACTAAAAGGGCTGGGGGACAATGGTTTTTGTTATCATTTATTGTTGTTGTTATTTTATTTTTAAAAACTAATTATTTTTCAGTTAAATACTGTTGACCTACAAACTGCTTTTAATATTCACTCCTTCAAAAAAAAAAATCACTCCTTCAAAAATTTCATTGAAATGACAAGGGCTTTTATAAAAATAAAATTTAGTCAAAACCAACCTTGGAAGGCCTGGAAAATTGCAAAGCAGTTACAAGACTACAAGATTAGAAGCAGTTGGAGATGAGAAAGAAGTGGGTCAAGGGGAATCCATTGGGCAAATGGAGAAAGTTGTCAGCTACACACACTTGCCCAATGCCACAGCCCTAGCAGGTGACTGGCTCTGTCTTTATGATACAATCAGGAAGTAGAAGACTGCCACAGAAGACTAGTAAGTTGGGCTTTATGGAGGGAAAGATGGCCCCACAGGCCAGAAAACTTATGATGACAATGCTAAATGACAAGATACCTGCACACCCTAAAGAAAATCCTTACCTCTTCTCCATGCCAACACCTCAAATCAATAAGAAGACAGATGCTGAATAAAAACATAAAGGTAAAGGATATGAACAATAACTTTACCAAAAAATTACCAGTAAAAATGAGAGTTAGTTCAACAATAGGGACATGATATTGCTACTACTAATATTTTCTTTAAATACACATATAGAATTAATGCCATACATATAAGACATTATGTTATAGGTATAGATTCATGTAATTATCACAACATCATAGGTATTATTATTTCCATGTTATAGATAAGGAAAGTGAAATTTAGAGATTTTATTTATTTATTTATTTATTTGAGAGAGAGTGAGAAAGAAAGAGAACACGGAGGGAGAGGGAGAAGCAGACTCCCCTGCTGAGCAGGGGCTCAATTTCAGGCCCCTGGAATCATGACCTGAACCAAAGGCAGATGCTTAACTGACTGAGCCACCCAGGAGCCCCAGGAAGGTGAAGTTCAGAAAATTAGAGTACCTTCACCAATTTCTTACAACAAATACATATAAAAGAGCCACAGTCTTATCTGACTCCAGTATATTTATTTTTAATGATTAAGATTTAGCTTTAAATTTCCAATTTGAACAATAATATAAAAACTTCCATTTATCAAACTGACAAATATTTAAATGAAAATATCAATATTAACTAGGCTGGTTAGTGTGTAATTTTATGAAACATTTTCAGCAGATAATTTGATATTGATTTGATGAAACCTAAATGTGAATCAAAAGAGGAGTGGCCAAATAAATTATTAGTTGTTACATATAATGAAACACTATGCAGTCTTTAAGTCTCTAAAAATTTGAGGTGGATCTCTACCTACTGACTTAAAAATGTATCCAGATACTACAGGCTGCATGTTTGTGTCCCTCAAAAATTCATATGTTGAGATCCTAAACCCCAATGATATGGTATTAGGAAGTGGGGCTTTGGGTAAGTGATTAGGTCCAGGGGTCTGAGACCTCATGAATGGAATTAATGCCTTTATTAAAGAGATCCTAGAGGGTTCCTTTACCCTTCCACCATGTGAAGACACAGCCCTCTGTGAACCAGGAAGCAGGATCTCTTCAGTTACTTAATGAACTGTCACCTTTATCTTGCACTCCCCAGCCTACAGAACTGTGAGAAAGAAATATTTATTTTTTAAGCCACCAGTCTTTGGCATTTTTGTTCTAGCAACCAAACAGACTAAGATACCGGGATATAATGTGAAGTAAAAAAGCATGTTGTAGTAAGATCATATTTTTAAAGATTATATGTATAAGTGTTTCACATATGTGCACATATGTTTATTTGCACATCAAACTATTAACAGTGTTCTTTTAAGAAGGAGATGGTCTTAAAGAACATTAAATAAAAGGGATCTTTTATTTTTCTTTTTTACTAATGAATTTATTTTCTTTTTTAACAACAGCAATTTTAAAAATACACATTTATCTATTCCTTTTGTAACATAAGAGAGAAAAATTAAAAGTGGATTTTACCCAACATAGCAAGTCATAATTCCTATATTCAAGGGAAAAATCTGTCTGTTGTAAAACTACAAACTGTTTAAATAATACTGCTGATTTCTATATAAATAGAAATTTGCTTTCACAGTTTATTGTTGCATATGTGTTTGTATTATCTGGGATTTCCCAAATAATATGATGAAAGTAGTCTAAAATTGGATCATGTTAGTTAATATTGTTCTCACTTCTTAGAGAAATATTATTTTCTGTTTGTTTTGAAAGTGATATGAAGAGAGTGATTTTAATAGCAATGATAACTACTAGCATTTTATAGCCATTCAATTCTTTGATTTTCTAGAACATCTTATCATTGTAATTGTTTATGTGAGATTACTAGTTTGAGATGTGGCAAATACTTGACCCAAATGCAATCAAAGAAGCTATATCATATCTAAGAATGTGTCACCTGGGGGCGCCTGGGTGGCTCAGTTGGTTAAGTGTCTGCCTTGGGCTCAGGTCATGATCCCAGCATCCTGGGATCAAGACCCACTTCAGGCTCCCTGCTGAGCGAGGAGCCTACTTCTCCCTCTCTCTCTGCCTGCCTGTCTGCCTACTTGTCATCTCTCTCTCTCTCTGTCAAATAAATAAATAAAATCTTAAAAAAAATGTGTCACCTGTAGCAAAATCTTCATTGGTATTACCACCATAGGGTACAGTATTAGCCTGCATGGGCTGCATAAAAAATTACCACAGTCTGGATGGCTTAAGCAACAGAAATTTATTTTCTTACCATTCTGGAGACTGAAGTCCAAGATTAAGTTGCCAGCAGCATTGGGTTTGGGTGAGGGCTCTCTCCTTGCCTTGCAGATGGCCACCTTCTCTATGTGTCCTCACTTGGCCTTTCCTCCAGATTCCTTTCATCTTCATATGAGGACACTAATCCTATCAAATTAGAGCCTAATTAGAACCCAATGATTTCATTTCACTTTAATTACCTCAATAAAGTCTCTATCTCCAAGTAAAATGACATTGGGTATTAGAGCTTCAACATATGAATTTCTTGAATTCCATAACAGGCATGACAGGCATAATGTCTTTCTTTTCTATTAAGATATCTAAAGTATCTCAGATATATAATTAATTGATTATACAGGTTCTTCTTGCTGCATTTTTGTTGGTAGTGGCAGAGGGCAGAAAGGGTGAATGAAATGCTTAATATATAGTTGTGAATATCTATCCTCTTCTGCGGAAAATATTTTTGGTAATGTTACATATGACTTACAACCGTCCTTAATATTTTCATTTTAGTATGCAATATGTGCATGTGTGCATACTCATTAAATAACTAATTGTGGGATGCCTGGGTGGCTCGGTCATTAAGTGTCTGCCTTTGGCTCAGGTTATGATCCCAGGATCCTGGGTCTGAGCCCCACATTGGGCTCCCTGCTCTGCGGGAAGCCTGCTGCTCCCTCTCCTATTCCCCCTGCTTGTATTCCCTCTCTCCTGTGTCTCTCTCTGTCAAATAAATAAATAAAATCTTAAAGAAAAAGAAGAAAGAAAGAAAGAAAGAAAGAAAGAAAGAAAGAAAGAAAGAAAGAAAGAAAGAAAGAAGGAAGGAAGGAAGGAAGAAAGAAAGATGAAAGAAAGAAAGAAAGAAAGAAAGAAAGAAAGAAAGAAAGAAAGAAAGAAAGAAGAAGGAAATGTAACATCAAGAACTGGGAAATAAGTGTTATTATCAGAAAGTCCGCAGGAGGGGGGAGGAGAAAGATGGCGGAGGAGTAGGAGACCTAAATTTCGTCTGGTCCCAGGAATGCAGCTAGATAGTTATCAAACCATTCTGAACACCTACGAACTCAACAGGAGATCGAAGAAAAGAATAGCAGCAACTCTCTGAACAGAAAAGCGACCACTTTCTGGAAGGTATGATGTGTGGAGAAGTGAATCCGAGGCGATATTTGGGAAGATAGACAGCGGGGGAGGGGGCCTCCATCAGCCGGGGAATAGAGCAGTGGAGGGGTTAGAGCAGTGGAGCACAAAATCAGAACTTTTAGAAGTCTGCTCCACAGAGGGACATCGCTCCAGTGGCTAAGCAGGGGGTGGAACCCTTGTGGGACAGTGTGGTCTCAGGACCCTCGGGGTCACAGAAAGACCAGGGGTGCCTGAGTGCAGCAGAGTACCCAGGTATCGGAGCAGGGAAGCCGGCTACAGAGACGGAGCTGAGGCGCGGGCTCTCAGCTCAGGGTTGCCATAAACCATGATCTGCGACACTCCCCTGGGAGGAGTGGCACAGGAGTGCACTGCAGGACTCTGCTGGGTTTGGAGACTACATACAGGGTCATGTGTCAGTGATAGAAATGCTCAGTCACAGGCCGGGTGAGCACGGAGTGTGGCTGGGGACTGGGGAGAGAGGAGTGATTGAGTGCTTTTCCCTGGGAGTTCACTGAGGAGTGGGGCCCTGAGTTCTCAATTCCTCTGGGGCAGAGATTGGGAGGCCACCATTTTCCCTCTCATCCTCCAAAACTGTACGGAAAGCTTGAAGGGAACAAAAGCTCCCGAGACCAAACCCAAGCAGATTAGTTAGCCTGGCATGAGAATGGCAGAATGCCAGCACTAGGTAAATACTGCACATAGAATTCATGGCCTTTTTCCCATGATTCTTTAGTCTTTCAAAGTTAATTTTTTTAATTTTCTTTTTTCTTTTTCTTTTTTTTTGAATTTTTCTTTTTCCTTTTTTCAACCAACATCTTATCAATACGTTTTTAAAAAATTTTTTTTTCATTTTTAGAGTCCTATTCTATCCCTTCATAGTAGTTAACATATATATATATATGTTATGTATATATAACATGTATACATAT
>NW_027397066.1:149761018-149865887 GCF_003265705.2 Callorhinus ursinus
GTTTTTGTGCCAGTACCATACTGGCACAAAAACAGACACATAGATCAATGGAACAGAATCGAGAGCCCAGAAATGGACCCTCAACTCTAGGGTCAACTCATCTCTGACAAAGCAGGAAAGAATATCCAATGGAAAAAAGACAGTCTCTTCAACAAATGGTGTTGGGAAAATTGGACAGCCACATGCAGAAGAATGAAACTGGACCATTTCCTTACACCACACACAAAAATAGACTCCAAATGGTTGAAAGACCTAAACGTGAGACAGGAGTCCATCAAAATCCTAAAGGAGAACACAGGTAGCAACCTCTTCGACCTCAGCCGCAGCAACTTCTTCCTAGAAACATCGCCAAAGGCACGGGAAGCCAGGGCAAAAATGAACTATTGCGATTTCATCAAGATCAAAAGCTTTTGCACAGCAAAAGGAACAGTCCACAAGACCAAAAGACAACCGACAGAATGGGAGAAAATATTTGCAAATGACATATCAGATAAAGGGCTAGTATCCAAAATCTATAAAGAACTTATCAAACTCAACACCCAAAGAACAATAATCCAATCAAGAAATGGGCAGAAGACATGAACAGACATTTTTCCAAAGAAGACATCCAAATGGCCAACAGACACATGAAAAAGTGCTCAACATCGCTCAGCATCAGGGAAATCCGAATCAAAACCTCAATGAGATACCACCTCACACCAGTCAGAATGGCGAAAATTAACAAGTCAGGAAACGACAGATGTTGGCGGGGATGTGGAGAAAGGGGAACCCTCCTACACTGTTGGTGGGAATGCAAGCTGGTAGAACCCCTCTGGAAAACAGTGTGGAGGTTGCTCAAACAGTTGAAAATATAACTACCATACGATCCAACAATTGCACTACTGGGTATTTACCCCAAAGATACAAATGTAGGGATCCGAAGGGGTACGTGCACCCCAATGTTTATAGCAGCAATGTCCACAATAGCTAAACTGTGGAAAGAGCCAAGATGTCCATCGACAGATGAATGGATAAAGAAGAAGTGGTATATATACACAATGGAATAGTATGCAGCCATCAAAAGGAATGAGACCTTGCCATTTGCAACGTCGTGGATGGAACTGGAGGGTGTTCTGCTGAGTGAAATAAGTCAATCAGAGAAAGACATGTATCATATGACCTCACGGATATGAGGAATTCTTAATCTCAGGAAACAAACTGAGGTTTGCTGGAGTGGTGGTGGGTGGGAGGGATGGGGTGGCTGCGTGATAGACACTGGGGAGGGTATGTGCTATGGTGAGCACTGTGAATTGTGCAAGACTATTGAATCATAGATTTGTACTTCTGAAACAAATAATGCAATATATGTTAGGAAAAAAAAAGAAGAAGAAGATAGCAGGAGGGGAAGAATGAAGCGGAGTAAGTCGGAGGGGGAGATGAACCATGAGAGACAATGGACTCTGAAAAACAAACTGAGGGTTCTAGAGGGGAAGGGGCGTGGCGGGATGGGTTAGCCTGGTGATGGGTATTAAAGAGGGCACATTCTGCATAGAGTAGTGGGTGTTATGCACAAACAATGAATCATGGAACACTACATCAAAAACTAATGATGTATGGTGAATAACATAACAATAAAAAAATTAAAATAAAAAATATGTATTTCAATCATTTTGCTTTTAAATAAAAATTCATTTCCATAAGCACTCACCATTTTAGCCTCATTATGAAGCAGTATTTCTAAAATTTGGCAAAAAGATTTTTTTGTTTGTTTGTCTTGGGTTTTGTTTGTTTTTTTGTTTGTTTGTTTTTGCTCTCTACCTGCTTTTTTCCCAAAGGCATTTTTCCTTTATTGAAAACTCACTTATAATATAGTGTTCATTCAGGAAAATGGTCTCAGCTATTCTTGTATTTTGCAGGCACTGTGAATTCTATTTCATCAGGTTTGTTTTCATCTATTTGAACAATATACATATAGTTATAGAGTAATAAAGAAGGAGGCCATCCAGAATGAAAACCATTTCATGTGAAGCAGCTTTCTCTACCAATAAAAAAGCCTTTTCACTGCCTTGACTCTAGACTCATTCATTTGTCAGATACACTCATTTTTGGTTTATGACTTTGTTTCTCAGTTCATTCATCACCCAGTCACTTGTTTTATGTCTCAATGTCTCAGTGCGTTTATGTGAGTGAGCTGAGGGCCCATAAATCTGAAGGATTCTGCACCTGAGTGACTACTCCATCTCTTGGCTGTACAGGTTGAAATATTATAGTCCTTCAAGACATAAACTTTATATTTACAATGGGAAGTAGTTATGTGCATTAGCAGCTAAGCAAGTGAGAGGTCTATTGTCAGCCCCGATTTGTACCAACATCCATTTTTATCTAGTCTTTTGTAAGATTTCAAGAATCCCAAGTTCCAGGTTTTCTAATAACAATGCAATTTGGATTGGTTTACTTTATATCCACCTTTTCTTTTCTTTTTTCACTGTTTCCATTTAAGAACAGAACGACAGGGGTGCCTGGGTGACTCAGTCGGTTAAGCAACTGACTTTTGATTTCAGCTCAGGTCCTGATCTCAGGGTTGTGAGATTGAGCCCCAGCTGGGGCTCCCCACTCAATAGGAGTCTGCTTCTCTCCCTCTGCCCCTTCCCCTGACCACGCATGCTCTCTCTATATCTCTCTCATGTATCTCTCTTCTCTCTCTCTAAAATAAATAAATAAATCTAAAAAAAAAAAAAAAACAGAAAGACAGTGTAATACCTCAAAATGCCTTTTCCTCTCCAGTGATGAGGAAGGAGGACCCAGAGATGGAAGGGGACCCAGCAGCCCTCAAACAACAACATGACACAGGAATGTCAAAGCAGGACAGCAGTGGCTATTCAGTGTCTCCCCATTCACAATGGGATGCAGTCTTTTGCTTAGATGCTGTCAGCCTGCCTCACAACTTTTTCTGAGGGCTTGATGAAACAGGTTGAGTTGCAGAAGCAGAACTGTGGAATAAGTATATAGTAAGGGTTTTATTATAAGTAATTGGCTTTTATAGTTGTGTGGACCTTCTAAACAAATAGAAAATCAATAAGGTAGATGTTCAGAAAAGGAAGATCATAAGCAGGCTGTAACCTCATGAGCACCAGCTGAGGCTGATTCCAAAGGCAATCAAATGGAAGAACTTAAACATGGAACTCAAATTCAAAACTCAGGGCATGAGATCATCAAAGGCTCCGGGCTTCTTATAAAGCCTCACCTGATTGGACCAGACCCACCCAGGATAGTCTCCTTTTTGATTAATTTAAAATCAGCTGATTAGGAACTTTAATCATCTCTACAAAATCTTCACAACATTCAATGTTTGATTGAATAATTTGGAACTATAGTTCAGCCTAGCTAAATTGATCATTAAAAAGCTATCACTTCCATGATGGTCGAACTTCTTTTGGAAAAAACATTAGCCCTCAAATTCTTGGGAATCCATCTGATTGTAAATTCTAAGATCATTTTTTTTATTTCTATTGTAAAAGGCAGCTAAAACACTCCCCACTGATTCCTGTCTGGAGGCTATACCGGGGCTACTGTGCTAAGGTATTAAGCACCAGGGCATATTCAGATGGAGGCTGAGGACAAATAAGCTTGAAATTTTCAAATGTATTTCTGGTTTAGCTTGGTCTCTAATGATCAAGAAATCATGGAAAATGACTATTAAAAAAAAATGTCCAAGTTTTGGCCTAAGGATTTTTGCCTGCTAAGAAACTCAGACCACAAGTGAACATGATCCTTTGGCTAGCAAGCCCTTCCTATAGGCCCACTATGGGCGGTTATCACGGGCTAGCTCCACACAGCCTGGAAGCCAGACTACAACATCATGTGACCACTTATGCAGGATTTTCCTACAAGAGTATCCCTTCTCACTAATGATGTTTTTTCCTGTTTTGTTTTGTTTTAGGGGAGGAAATGTTTTCCATCTCACTCCTGCTCCTGCTCCCACTCTCTCTTAATCATCTTTTTTTTTCCTTTCTTTTTAGAATGTTACAAATTGAGGTAAAGAGTGTTTTCAATCAAGTCTCCCACATGAGAAGAAAATATCCAACATGTTTGCCAGAGTTCTTTCTTCTCTCTTCTCTTTTTAGGAAGGAAGGAGAAAGCTCCAAGTAGCTTGGAGCTAGGAAAATGAATTTAAGTAAAAATTAAAATAAATGTCAGAATGTAGGAATGAACTACAAGAGCAGGGCAAGGAAGTCAACCACACCCTTATTCTTCTATTTTTTTAACCTTATGAACTAAATATAAATAGAAGATTTGGGGGGGGATGTATAGGAAAAGAAACACCACTTTGTCAGAGGAATGAGGAATGATTTTTAAAACACAGAAAACAGAACTAGAACATCTCAGATTCTTCAACTTTTCTTTACATTTTATCAAGATCCTTCTTTTAAGAAAAATTGTAAAAATTTAGTAACTGCCACGGCAAACAGCAAGCAGTGGCACCTGTCTATGTTCTGTAGATCCTTGCTTTGTGTGGCACCAGAATGTTCTGCTCTGCCTCTTTGCATAAACTTGCCAGAAAAAATCATACAGATTTTTAGGTCACAGTTTTGCTTTTCTCCATTTTCTTTAACAATTCAGGATTCTTGCAGAAACTTTTATGATCCTTAGAGACTTGTTCAAGTAGATCAGCCTGAATGGTGCCGGGGTGGGGGGGCGATAGACGGGGGTGGTAGGGGGCAGGCGACTGTAGTGGAGGGTTGTTCAGAAATCTATGAGACACAGGTTAACTTGGTCAGTTTTGAGCATTAATTATTGCCAAATAAACTTGCTCTTTTCATCAATGTTAATGGATAGATCTTTGTTTTAAATGTGTCCTTGTGGGGTTCAAATGGGTATTCGGCAAGAATATAAAATTTAATCCCTGGGAGCCTGGGTGGCTCAGTTGGTTAAGTGACCAACTATTGATTTCAACTCAGGTCATGATCTCAGGGTCATGAGAGGGTCATGAGCCTCACATCAGGCTCTGTGCTCAGCAGTCTACTTCTCTCCCTCTCCCTCTGCCCCTCCCCTTGCACTCTCTCTCTCTCTCTCTCTCAGATAAATAAATCTTTTAAAAAAATTTATTTGATCCCAGTGATCTCTGTATCATGTAGAGTATTGTCAAGAACAATAAACCAAAAAATAAACATCAATCTGGACATGGAAGTTTTTCATTTCCATCTGCAGTTTTCATCAAGCTCCTTTATCAGTTTCCTGCTGATTGTTATCTTAGCTCTAGGGCTCTATTTACAATTTTTTTTGCCTTATTGAGTCTACACTTTAAACAAGCAAAATTTCAACTATAGCTTATTTATTTTGATGAATCCCAGTGCCCTATGTTAAAACATAACTTGTAAAACCTGAGGATAGTGACATGACAGAACTGTGTTTTCAATTAGTGGTTTATACATATTTTACGCCATAGCTATAGATTTTATACTGCAGATTCCATGGGTTAAATAAACAATAGGACGCAAAAACTTACAGAACTAATGTGTCATTTATGCTTTCTATTTCAAAAGAAATTGGGGTTCAGTAGTCTTCATTTTTGGACTTCAAATAAAATTATGCTGCACTGATTTCAACTACTCTGAACAAAGTTGTCTATGTCGTCAAATACTGTCCTTCAAATACAGTTGATGATGTTAAATTCCCTTGCTTGTTTTTTGGTTCCTTATTGTAACTTTTGGTGATAAGGATAAGATCTTAATCATAAAGGACTAGACAATATAAGGCAGTGAAAGTCTATGTATTCACAAACTACAGAACTTCTGCTTCTGGGAAGATGGAGTAGGTGCACTTTTACCAATTTTTTCCACTAATTACAACTAAAAACCCTGGACGTTGTATATAAAACAATCATAAGAAGATTCTGAAAGTTGGAGAGAAGAAGACAGATCAGCTAGGGAGGGGGAGCCTAACAAGGCAGAAAACATTTAGAAAATAATTGTTCTACCAGCAGGAAAAAAAAATAGAAAAAATTATGGCCGGCAAAGACCCAATGGGTATCTAGACTTACACCACTGCCAGGTTGTAACAAGGAGTTCTTAACTCCCCTCTCCCATCTTTACCATCAACTGAGTGTTATCGGGTAAGGCCAAGTAAGAAGCTTGTACTTTCATCTCTACTGGGGGGGGGGGGCAACAAAAGCCTGATCCTCAGTGTCAGTGGAGACCGTGAGGAAAGCCTAGATTTCTATTTCACCCCAGCAGTAACAAGGTACTTCTCCCTTTTTCTACTGTGGAGTCAAAGGAGGCTTAGTGTAAACGAAGGACTTTAACTGCTGCCCAATGGTAACAAGATTCCCAAGCCCCCATGGTGTAAATCAAGTCCAAGGAGATGAAAGGAACTTTTATCTCTCTCAGCCAGGGAAGCATCAGTGGAGGCCTAGTGGTTAGCCAGAACTTCTATCCTCACCCAAAAATAACGAGAAACCCTCCCCTTAGTTGTCAAGAGTAACCAAGTGGGGAATCTGCACATCTCACATCTGGTAGTAATGAGTCAGCACCCTACCCTTCCTCTACCAGAGTCGCTTCAGAGAAAACATGCTAAAAAAGAAGATCTTGATAAGATCCAGAGACTCATACATAATATATAAAAGAGCCACATTTAAGTTGAAAAGCACTTGTATACCAAAGCTAGGAAGATTGCACATTGAATGAAAAATATACAATAGATAGATGTCAGCCCGGAGATGTCAGATTGTTAGGAGCAGCCGTCATTAAAGTGATACAATGAGCAGTCACCATCATGTTTGAAACAAATTAAAAAATAGAGATTCTCAGCAAAGAAATAGGAAGACTTGGCAAAAAGAAATATAGAAGATATAAAAAAGAACCAAATTAAACTTTTAGGACTGAAAAATACAAAAACCAAAAGGAAGAAAAATCTCAGTGATGGTCTCAACAACAGAATAGACAGAAGAGGAAAATCAGTGAACTTGACAATGAAACCATAGAAATTGACCAATCTAAACAGAGAGTAAATTAGATTTTTAAAAAATCAACAGTCTCATAGGTGTATGGGGCTATAAAAATGATCAAATATTGATGTCATCAGAATCTTAGAAGGAGAGGAAAAAGATGGTAGGTTTGAAAACGTATTTCAGGAATTAATGGCAGAAAATTGTCCAAATTCTACAAAGACGTAAACCTACAAATTCAAAAGGTTGACTGAACCCTTAGCAAACCCAAAGAAATTCACACCAAGGACACCATAGTCAAACTTCTGAAACCTAAAAACAAAGAAAAAATACCAAAGCACTGAGAGAGAAAAATACCTTATTGATAAGGGAAGAACAAGTCAAATGGCAGCAGATTCCTCATGAAAGACTGTTTCACACAGAAGGAAGTAACAGAATATCTATAAATGCTGAAAGACGAAATGTCAACCCAGAATTCTATATGCATGAAAATATCATTCAATAATTAAGAAGAAATCAAAATAGTTCCCTGTTTGATGAAGGAAAACCAAGATAATTTGTTGCGAGCAGAACTGCCTTAAAAGAACTGACAAAAGGAAGTTCTCTAAATGGAAAGAGAATGATTAAAAAAAAAAAAAATCTAGGAACACCAGGACAGAAAAAAGAACATGGTAAGAAAAACTTGGGTAAATTCAATATATTTTCCTTTTCCTCTTGAATTTTCAAAATTATATTTGACAGTGTAAACAAACTTATAATACTGTCCAACGCAGTTTTAAATGTGAATGCAGGAGGTATTTTAGACAATGAGTTAGAAGTGAGAGGAGGTACCTACCTAATAAATGAGTTCAACAAGGTTACAGGATACAGATCAACATACAAAAAAATCAACTATATTTCTATACTAACAATGAACACTTGTACAATGATATTGAAAATAAATATCATTAGCCATCACTCAAAAGAAAGTAATCCTCAGGTGTATTAAATCTAGCAAAATATGCACAGGACTCGTTTAATGAAAACTACAAAATGCTGAGTAAATAAATCAAGGACAAATTAAGTAAATGAAGAGATACCATGTTCATGGACTGGAAATTTCAACATAGACAAGATATCCATTCTCTCCAAATTGATATACAAGTTTAACAAAATTACTATCAAAATCCTATCAAGATATTTTTGCAGATATGGAAAAGAATACTCCAAGATTTATAAGAAAAAGAAAAGAAAAACTAAAATAGTCAAAACAATTTTGGGGAAAAAAGAATAAATTGGAAAGAATCAGGTTTCTTAATTTAAAGATATTGTAGAACCATAGCAACTGGAATTCTATGATATTGCTAAGGGATATGCATTATAGATAGACTGACTAGAGAAGTTAGAAATAGGTGCACATAACTATGTCCAAACAATTTTTGACAAAGTTACAAAGGGAATTCAATGAAGGAAAAATTGCTTTTCAACACATAATACTGGAGCATGTAAACATCTATAGGCATAAAAAAAAACAAAAAACCTTGAACTAAGTCTCACAATTTATACAAAAATAAACTTACAACACATCACAGGCTTAAATACAATGCTATAAACCTTTTAGAGGAAAAATTGGAGAAAATCTTCAGATCTAAGGGTAGGAAAAGATTTCGTTAACTTAAATGCTAGAAATAAAATCCTTATAAGGAAAATGTGCTTAATTGGAGATCAACAAAACTATACAATTTTGCTCTGCAAAAGACTCTGTTAAGAAGATGAAAGGCAAGCTATAAACTGAAGAAATTATGTGCATACCACATATGTGAGAGAGGAGTAGCATCTAGAAGAAAATAAATGCTCAAACAACAGTAAGAATAAAAACAATCCAATGAGAAGTAGGCAAATTTCATGAAAGACATTTCACTGAAGAGGCTGTACAGAGGACAATTAAGCATATGCCAAAAGCTCAACATCATCAGCCATGAGGGAACTGCTTACTAAGACAACAGTGGGATATCACTACACACCTGTCAGACTGGGACTAAAATAAAAAATAGTGACAACACAAAATGCTGGAGAGGTTATAGAGAAACTGGATCACTCATCTATGGCTGGTAGGAATATAAAATTGTACAACCACTCTGTCATTACACTCATTTTAAATTTAAGGAAATAGGACCAGATTGAGAGAAATCGCCCAAAGTGAAACAGCTACTAAATGACTAAGTTTATGGGAGAGCAAAGATCTTAAAATCCCTAGCCAAGAGTATATGAGGAACTACCAGTGGTTTCCTGAAACTGTCTCAGGACCATCAGTGTAGATAAGTAGAGCCTTTAGTAAGAGAGACTCTTGGAACTCAAGCTCCATTTCAAAGACATCAGTACTTTAAAAAAAATCTGTATTATATAATGGGTTCTGTATAATATTTGAATATTTACTGCTGAAAATATACTACATTATTGTGTACTAACGAAAAGCAGCTGTTTTTTGAGATTCCTATACTGGGAAGTTTTATTCCAGCAAAAGTAATAGGCATGTCAAGAACCCAGCTTTGTGATGATATGATACTTTATGTGGAAAACCCAAAAGACTCCACCCCAAAACTCTTAGAACTCATATAAGAATTCAGTAAAGTGGCAGGATATAAAATCAGTGCACAGAAATCAGTGACATTTCTATATACCAACAACAAGACAAAAGAAAGAGAAATTAAGGAGTCGATCCCATTTATAATTGCAACCAAAACCATAAAGATACTTAGGAATAAATCTTACCAAAGTGCCAAAGAATCCATACTCAGAAAACTATAGAATACTCATGAAAGAAATTGAGGAAGACACAAAGAAATGGAAAAACGTTCCATGCTCATGGATTGGAAGAACAAATATTGTGAAAATGTCTATGCTACCTAAAGCAATCTACACATTTAATTCAATCTCTACCAAAATAACAACAACTTCTTTCAAAGAAATGGAACCAATACTCCTAAAATTTTATGGAACCAGAAAAGACCCCAAATAGCCAGAGGAATGTTGAAAAAGAAAAGCAAAGCTGGTGGCATCACAATTCCGAACCCCAAGCTCTATTACAAAGTTGTAATCATCAAGACAGTATGGTACTGGCACAAAAACAGACACATAGATCAATGGAACAGAATAGAGAGCCCAGAAATGGACCCTCAATTCTATGGTCAACTAATCTTCGACAAAGCAAGCAAGAATGTCCAATGGCAAAAAGACAGTCTCTTCAACAAATGGTGTTGGGAAAATTGGACAGCCACATGCAGAAGAATGAAACTGGACCATTTCCTTACACCACACACAAAAATAGACTCCAAATGGATGAAAGACCTAGATGTGAGACAGGAATCCTTCAAAATCCTAAAGAACAGAGGCAGCAACCTCTTCCACCTCAGCTGCAGCAACTTCTTCCTAGAAACATTGCCAAAGGCAAGGGAAGCAAGGGCAGAAATGAACTATTGGGACTTCATCAAGATAAAAACTTTTGCACAGCAAAGGAAACAATCAACAAAACCAAAAGACAACCGACAGAATGGGAGAAAATATCTGCAAATGACATATCAGATAAAGGGCTAGTATCCAAAATCTATAAAGAACTTATCAAACTCAACACCCAAAGAACTAATAATCCAATCAAGAAATGAGCAGAAGACATGAACAGACATTTTTCCAAAAAAGACATCCAAAGGGCCAGCAGACACATGAAAAAGTGCTCAACATCGCTCGGTATCAGGGAAATCCAAATCAAAACCTCAGTGAGATACCACCTCACACCAGTCAGAATGGCGAAAATTAACAAGTCAGGAAATGACAGATGTTGGCAGGGATGTGGAGAAAGGGGAACCCTCCTACACTGTTGATGGGAATGCAAGCTGGTGCAACCACTCTGGAAAACAGTATGGAGGTTCCTCAAAAAGTTGAAAATAGGGTGCCTGGGTGGCTCATTCGTTAAGCATCTGCCTTCGACTGAGGTCATGATCCCAGGGTCCTGGGATCGAGTCCCACATCGGGCTTCCTGCTCAGCTGGAAGCCTGCTTCTCCCTCTCCCACTTCCCCTGCTTGTGTTCCCTCTTTTGCTGTCTCTTTCTCTGTCAAATAAATAAATAAAATCTTAAAAAAAAAAGTTGAAAATAGAGCTGTCCTATGACCCAGCAATTGCACTACTGGGTATTTACCCTAAAGATACAAATGTAGTGATCCAAAGGGGTACATGCACCCCAATGTTTATAGCAGCAATGTCCACGACAGCCAAACTATGGAAAGAGCCAAAATGTCCATCAACAGATGAACAGATAAAAAAGATGTGATACACACACACACACACACACACATATATATACATACACACAATGGAATATTATGCAGCCATCAAAAAAACGAAATCTTGCCATTTGCAATGACGTGGATGGAACTAGAGGGTATTATGCTAAGCGAAACAAGTCAATCAGAGAAAAACAAGGATCATATGATCTCACCGATATGAGGAATTTTTAATCTCAGGAAACAAACTGAGGGTTGCTGGAGTGGTGGGGGTTGGGAGGGATGGGGTGGCTGGGTGATAGACATTGGGGAGGGTATGTGCTATGGTGAGTGCTGTGAATTGTGTAAGACTGATGAATCACAGACCTGTACCTCTGAAACAAATAATATATTATATGTTTAAAAAAAAGAAGAAGAAGAAGAAGAAGATAGTAGGAAGGGAAAAATGAAGGAGGGAAATCGAGGGAGAGACGAACCATGAGCGACTATGGACTCTGAGAAGCAAACTGAGGGTTTTAGAGGGGAGGGGGGTGGGGACATTGGTTAGGCTGGGGATGGTATTAAGGAGGGCACATATTGCTTGGAGCACTGGGTGTTATATGCAAACAATGAATCATGGAACACTACATCAAAAACTAATGATGTAAGGTATGGTGACTAACATGACATAATAAAATAAAATTAATAAAAAAATCAATGTGGAATAAGTAATAAGAATGGTGGTATACAGTGTAATGCCAAGGCTTGAAAAATTGTGCAGCACACCTCCTATCAGTAATAAACTGTGGTTCGTTAAGGATGAAAAAAGAACCCTGCTCTGTTGTTGACAGTTTGCCTCCCAAACACATGTCACCATGAAGGGCTCACTACAACTGATCAGCCATGGTGATTACTGAGGAAATCTCATTGAAGTTAGCCATTGCTGAAAGATTTAAATTTCAAAAGAAAGAATAAATAGAATTGCCAAGACATTGCTGCATAGATTATGGAACTGCTCAGTCTAAACACTGGCATCAAGTCAGCCATTTGGGGACCAAGTGTACATCACATATGTCCCATTCATAATGTACATTTACCCATTTGCCTTTTTGCTGAACTTTAACATTTATAACAAGGAGCAGCTTCCAATATACACACACACATAAATTTATAGCAGGCAAACAAAGAGTTCTGTCCTACAAGCATATTTGCATTCAGTCTCCGCAGTATATGAAGTTCACAGTACATAAAGTGTATTAAGTTCAACGAGACCAATTTTTTTCCAAGGCAATTTAAAAATGTTTAGGGATGCCTGGATGGCTCAGTCAGTTAACCGCCGGACTCTTGATTTCCGCTCAGGTCATGATCTCAGGGTCGTGAGATCGAGCCCCATATTGGGCTCTGTGCTGGGCATAGAGTCTGCTTTGGATTCCTTCTCCCTCCCCATCTGCCCCTCCCTCTTCTCTCTCTCTCTTGAAAAATATGTTTAGTAATAATTATAACTACTATTTCTTAAGCACTTACTTTGTACCAAACATTGTTCCAAGCACTTTAAATGTACTAAGATATTTAGTTCTTACAATAACCCAAAGGGGTAAGTACTATTAATATTTATTTTTATCATTGAGGAAACCAAAGGAAGGAGAGGTTAGTAAATGTTCTCAGCTCTTGGGAACCGATTTTCAAACCCAGACAATCTAATACCAGAGTCTGTAATCTCAGCCACTGGACTAAGGCAAGAGAATGCCTTTCAAAATTCATTAGACTTCATTAGAATGAGGTTCAAAACTGTCACAACAATTAAAAATCACCTGTTATTATGTAACCTTATTTACATGAAAGCTAATGAAGCACCGTTGTCAGATGACACAGGACACATACTGTAATTTTTATAATAGTGCATATCAAGATCAGTGGATGCAAATGCAAGGAGATTAGGCTTATAGTAGATAAACAACTAGTTTAAAAGAAAAATCAACAATAACAATGCTACACTAGAAAGAAACCTAGTGTTGCAGGATTGCAGGGTTCTTGTCCCACGGAGGTGAAGAATGAACCTCAGGGACACAAAAGGGTGAAGTGAAATGAAAGCTTATTAAGCGAGGGTGAGAACAGAAAGGAAAGAGAAAGCTCTCTAGAGTGAGAGGGGTCCCGAATGGGTTGCTACTGGGGGTTTTTAGAGCCAGACTTTTATCAAAAACTTGACCAGGGAGCTTGTGGCCTTGAGACCCAGTGCCATCTTGGTTTGAGCAAGAAATATTGTTAACATCCTTAATAACTTATTTCTTTGAGGTTTGGTTGTTTTCTGTGATTACACCGTAGTCGCCCAAGAAAAATACTCCCTAACATCCGGGGCCAGGTGGTCTGATCTAGTCCCTCATCTCTTGTTCAATCTGGCTCAGCTCTTTTGCTGGCCAGGGAGAGTTTCAGAGCCTAGTCAGGGGCCCCCTATCTCTCCCTGCTTATACCATCACCCTTTCTTTACTCACTATCATGCTTCAAGTGACTCCCACACCACATTCTCAGTAGGTCTGGCCTCAATAAAGAATGCTTCCCATTGTTGTTCAGTTCTCTGCCTGTTTAATATCTTCTGAGCATATCCCTCCATGAACATGTTTATGGAAAATAAATATAACTAATGGATTAATGACCATAATTAAAATTAATAGCAACAACTGGTCTCTACTGAATGTTTATTAGTGCCAGGATTAATTGAATGTGTTATGTAATTTAATCCTAATGAGAATTTTAGGGAGTACATACCATTATTTTCTACTCTATTTTGTGGATGAACTTTTCCAAAATTTTCAGAGTAAATAATTCCTCCAAGATGAGAAATCTAATAAGCAATAGAACATAAATTCCATGATCTAACAATGGTATTTGTGATTTAAAGTGCTGATTCTTAACTATCACCTTCTATTCTTCCCCCGAAACCCCTCACAACACATTGCTATGCCCAGTCCACCAAATACAAACCCACACAAACAAGTCCACTTTGTACAAACACCATTTTTGTGTAAGGCATTGATCTAGGTAGCGTGTTTAATTAAAAAAAAAAGTCAACCAGTATCGGATTTTTCTTTAAATATACATTTAATCCAGTGAGGGACATAAATAACCACAGAAGACCATTAGTCCTTGACAACAGCAGTTTTTATTATTCATACAGAGCTCCAAAAGTTCATGAAGTGTAACCATTTTTTTTTTTTGGCTCTATTCTAACAGACATTAAAACTGGGTTCTCTGACATTAATTTGTGTGTATGAAGCACTCAGTTTGGAAACCTAACTGTCCTTCTACCACATGCATCTCAATGAGGGGGCTCTCTTGGAAAAAAAAAAAAAAGGTCCAAAAAAAATCAGCTACTAGTGCTGTGATTGAAGGGCAGAAAAAGTAGAGATGTCTAAAAAAGCTTTCCCACCTCCACCCTTTACCATGGAATAGAAGTTTGAAAAAAAGTGACAAACAGTAAATTGATTAAGAATATGGATATCCTCCAGGGCACCTGGGTGGTCAGACTCTTGATTTCAGCTCAGGTCATGATCTCAGGGTCATGAGATCAAGCCCCAAGTGGGCTCCAAGATGGGTATGGAGCCTGCTTAAGATTCTCTCTCTCCCTCTGCCCTCCCCTCCGCCACACTTGCTCAGGTGCACACTCTCTCTTAAAAAAAAAAAATATATGGATATCTCCCATTATCCTACTATGTGGCAACAAGAAGAAAGAAAATTTATAAAGTAGTGTCTTCAATTACTACAGCTATGAAAGAAAAAAACGTAAGCTAAATTGTGTTTATACATTTCATGACTTTTAAAGCCTTGGGATGTACTTTTCCTGAATGTCAAATGTCATTTACAGAAAGAGGTTTTTTTTATTTTTTTTTTATTTTTTTTTTTATTAGAAAGAGGTTTTTTTTTTAAAGTGATACAATGTGCTAAAGGATCATACAAGCTAAAAAAGATACTTCTGACTCAGGAGAAATCTAGAAAAACCACAGAAGGGAAGTACAATTTGAGCTGACCTTTAAAGAAGAATTTTGACAGAAGTAGACAATTCCAGAGTGTTAATAAAGATACTATTCTTCAGAGGCTGAAATAATGAAAAATAAGAGTAAGCAAATGAATCAAAATCAAATCAGTCTATGTCATAAAGAGCAATAAAACTAATTTAATGAACTCTGCCAAGCAGTGATCAGTAAGCTGGCTATGAAACAACAGACTTCCCCAAAGACTCCCAACAAATAAAATAAGTTCAGTGAACTAGAGAATGTTACCACAGATTAAAGACGCCTTTTGTGTTATTGGTAGATATTGGTAGATATGTCTATAAAAGAAACACACACCACAAAACAAAAAGCTATTTAATTATTTTAGAGATGAATGAACTTGAAAATAAAATGCTTAGTATATACATATTCCCCAACTTACATTAAAATCAAACTAATTATGGGAATTTTGATTTTCATTTTATCTCTTTGTGTGCCTTAGAATTGGGGATGATAAATGAAGGAAATACACCACAGGGAAAATCATTTTGTACATGGAGGTAAACAGTCAAGAGTTCATTTCAGCATGTTAACTGTGGATGTGGTTAGGGGTAGAGGAAGGTTTTTAGTGGACAGGTAGCTCTGAAATCAATCGCAAAATAAGCTACCATAAATCCTGTGTAAAACAGAGGCTCTCCACACATATCGCCCCTCTTTATTGTCCATCCATAACAAGCTGCTCTCATGAGAGCTACTGAGAATAAAATCTAAGCTGTTAAGGAATGGGTTCAGTCAGAACAGGAAGAAGGAACAAGACAATTAATGCAGAAACAACTTGGCAGAGCTGACACCAGAGGATAATTGTTGGAGATGGCTCTTCCTCTCTGGTTGACTTCACACTCCTAGATAGTCCCCAGCTGATGCTGAAGAAGAAAATTGTATCAAAGTTTTTGACAAGTCCTTCCTGTAGCTATGACCTGACACGGGCTCCAGTTTCCTTGTCAGAGTCAAATGTGCATATTTAGTTTAAAAAAAATGCAACACACATTTCCATGACTCTGGTGTTAATTTATTTCTTATAATTGATCTTGTGAGGTTTCTGACCCTTTCACTATAAAGATCAGATCTATCTTTGACATTTGGATTTGCCAACACTAAAAATGAATAGTTAATGTAAGTAAACAATTTTCTCTTCATTTCTTTCCATTGACATTTTACTTGTGTAATCACCAAGTTAAACAATCAAGCTAATTTTAGTCACTGCTGGCCCTGTAGCCAGACTTCTCCAGGCCCTCCCCAAGGACTTTATCATATTCTTACCCATCCTTGAGTTGGTGGTAAACAACTTTTTTCCAATAAAATTTCTTACAGCAGAGCTTTTGAAAACTTCTTGCCTATTCCACAGACCTCCTCCCTCTGGTGAACATCAACATTTGACAAGAAAGATAGTGTCTGGCTAGGGGGATAACAACAGCCTGACCATACTTTCCTCTAAGAATCAGAGCGTGCTGGTCAGTCCAGCTCAAGCTTTGTGGCTCCCTCCTTTGTCATTGCTTATAATGGCCCTTTTGGGTTTCTTCCTCACAAGCTGCTTTTCCTCTCCCACAGTATGACTTTTCTAAGGGCCTCATCTATTCAAGTGTGAACCTCTGTTGTGCAAGCTCCTTAAACTCATAAATTTGGACATGTGTTGAGACCTCTGTATTTGCATGTTTGAACTCTCCATGACTGCTACACATTTTTCCAGAACATACTCGGGCAGATATGAAGCTCATCTACCTATTGCAATCTGTTGTCCTCTAGGAGGGCTGTTGATTAAATCCTTAGACTGACACAGACCAGCAAATATACCCAGTCAAATCTGCAAAGGCTGGAACATTCCTGGTGAAGCTTTCTGAAAATGGCAAGTTCGAGGTCAGAAACTGCATACAAAATTTCCCCAGTTCCTCAAAATGACTGACTCTAATAATTATCCCTTCTAATTCAGCAACATTGAGTTTTGCAATTACCAATTCTTCTGACCCAAGCCTGACCCTTCTAGTACTCAACATTATAAAAATAACCCCTCAGCAGGAGGTACATCTTAGTCTAAAAATGAGGTGGTAATCAAGAGAAAACTAGGAGACGAAAGGCCAACAGAGTTCGCAAAGCTCAATTAGGTCCATAAGTTGTGGAAGCAGATCAGAGCAGTCTGAAGCCATCCGATAAGACTCAGCACATAAAGAGCTTTGTTCATTTTCTATTCCCATACTGTGTTCCCAAAGTTTATACCTCTATTATAATAATGCTCCACTCTGGTATCCACCCCTCTCGAGACAAAGGTATTCTATTTTTCTCATAGAAAATGTTTTTCCAAATTCCTATGTACTTAGCTCTTCCATATTGTTTATATTGATTTTAATTTCTGGATCTACCTATCTATATTTCCCTTCCTTTTGATCTGTATTTACTCAATATCTACTCTTATACACTAGGCACAGGGGAAATCATAGTGAAAATACAGACATTGTGACTGCCCTCAATACTACATCTACCACCTAACAGACAACACCAGTAAGTCACAGACAATTGTTAATAACTACTGTAATGAAGGACACCATCACATAGAGCATGATGACATATAGAATGACATAAGTAGTGCCTAACCTGAACTTGTTGCATCAGCCATTCTTTATGAAAAGGACTAATTGATGCTTTCTCTGTCCTAGGACCCTAATGTGAATTCTCCCTCTCACAAGTAGTTTAAATTGGTGGGATGAGCATCAGAGTGTATGTATAGCTATTATTACAGTGATGGGAAACAAGAATTGCCTTCTACCCTTGACAATTCCACCACAGCTTGCTGGGAAAAATATTTTTTCTTGTTTATATGGTGTGATGGTTCATTTTGTATGTCATCTTGACTAGGCCATAGACAGTTGGCCAAACATTATTCTAGGTGTGTCTGTGAGGGAAACCTGACTAGTACACATGGTTCTGTTGAGATGTAATGGTGTCTTCTTTCTTGCCTCTAAAGCAGTCTATAACTTCTGAAGGATGAAAAATATTTTTATGATCATATTTCTATTCCCTAACCTCTCTTCCCATTGAGCAGTATATTCTATCTGAATAATTTTATTAAGGAAAATATACCCACCACACTACTTGGCTGCTTTTTTTGCTCTGAGGCAAACAGAATTCTGGACCCCAAATGAAAGCAATTAGATGGGTCTTTGTTTTGGTCATACAGCATCTGTCATAGTTATTTTCAACCACACATCATAAGCCAAAATATCCTTTTGTTTTAGGCAGCCAAGATCAGAAAGATAATCAGCAGCAAGAACAGAAAAACTAAATCCTGTTGTGACATAATGATAATTACATGAGACAGAATTATACTCTATATGTAAATATTTAATAAATATTCTTGATCCATTGCAGCTGAAGAAAAAATTATCCAGAAAACAATTTTTTAACATTTTTAGAGGGTCGCCTGGGTGGCTCAGTCGGTTAAGCATCTGCCTTCGGCTCAGGTCATGATCCCAGGATTCTGGGATCCAGTCCCGCATCGGGCTCCCTGCTCTGCGGGGAGCCTGCTTCTCCCTCTGCCTCTGCCTCTCTCTCTCTGTCTCTCATGAATAAATAAATAAAATCTTTAAAAAAAACATTTTTAGAAATTGCAGCTATATTTGTTAACACTCAGTTTTTTTTCTTTTTTAAACTTTTTTCCAGTTTTTCTTTTTTTTATTTTTTATTATGTTAATCACCGTACATTACATCATTAGTTTTTGATGCAGTGTTCCATGATTCATTGTTTGTGCATAACACTCAGTGCTCCATGCAAAACGTGCCCTCTTTAATACCCATCACCAGGCTAACCCATCCTCCCAACCCCACCCCTCTAGAACCCTGTTTGTTTTTCAGAGTCCATCGTCTCTCATGGTTCATCTCCCCCTCCAATTTCACCCCCTTCATTCTTCCCCTCCTGCTATCTTCTTCTTTTTTCTTTTTTTTTTTTCTTAACATATATTGCATTATTTGTTTCAGAGGTACGGATCTGTGATTCAGCAGTCTTGCACAATTCACAGCGCTCACCATAGCACATACCGTCCCCAATGTCTATCACCCAGCCACCCCATCACTCCCACCCACCGCCCACTCCAGCAACCCTCAGTTTCTTTCCTGAGATTAAGAATTCCTCATATCAGTGAGGTCATATGATACATGTCTTTCTCTGATTGACTTATTTCACTCAGCATAACCCCTCCAGTTCCATCCACATTGTTGCAAATGGCAAGATTTTATTCCTTTTGATGGCTGCATTCCATTGTATATATATATATACCAAATCTTCTTTATCCATTCATCTGTCGATGCACATCTTGGCTCTTTCCACAGTTTGACTATTGTGGACATTGCTGCTATAAACATCGGGGTGCACGTACCCCTTCGGATCCCTACATTTGTATCTTTGGAATAAATACCCAGTAGTGCAATTGCTGGATCATATGGTAGCTCTATTTTCAACTTTTTGAGAAACCTCCATACTGTTTTCCAGAGTGACTGCACCAGCTTGCATTCCCACCAACAGTGTAGGAGGGTTCCCCTTTCTCCGCATCCCCGCCAACATCTGTCATTTCCTGACTTGTTAATTTTAACCATTCTGACTGGTGTGAGGTGGTATCTCATTGAGGTTTTGATTTGGATTTTCCTGATGCCGAGCAATGTTGAGCACTTTTTCATGTGTCTGTTGGCCATTTGGATGTCTTCTTTGGAAAAATGTCTGTTCATGTCTTCTGCCCATTTCTTGATTGGTTTATTTGTTCTTTGGGTGCTGAGTTTGATAAGTTCTTTATAGATTTTGGATACTAGCCCTTATCTGACATGTCATTTGCAAATATTTTCTCCCATTCTGTCGGTTGTCTTTTAGTTTTGTTGACTGTTTCTTTTGCTCTGCAAAAGCTTTTTATCTTGATGAGGTCCCAATAGTTCATTTTTGCCCTTGCTGCCCTTGCCTTTGGCAATGTGTCTAGGAAGAATTTCCTTTGGCTGAGGTCGAAGAGGTTGCTGCCTGTGTTCTCCTTTAGGATTTTGATGGACTCCTGTCTCACGTTTAGGTCTTTCATCTATTTAGAGTCTATTTTTGTGTATGGTGTAAGGAAGTGGACCAGTTTCATTCTTCTGCACGTGGCTGTCCAATTTTCCCAACACCATTTGTTGAAGAGACTGTCTTTTTGCCATTGGACATTCTTCCTTGCTTTGTCAAAGATTAGTTGACCATAGAGTTGAGGGTCCATTTCTGGGCTCTCTATTCTGTTCCATTGATCTATGTGTCTGTTTTTCTGCCAGTACCATACTGTCTTGATGATAACAACTTTGTAATAGAGCTGGAAGTCCGGAATTGTGATGCCGCCAGCTTTGCTTTTCTTTTTCAACATTCCTCTGGCTATTTGGGGTCTTTTCTGGTTCCATACAAATTTTAGGATTATTTGTTCCATTTCTTTGAAAAAAGTGGATGATATTTTGATGGGGATTGCATTGAATGTGTAGATTGCTCTAGGTAGCATTGACATCTTCACAATGTTGGTTCTTCCAATCCATGAGCATGGAACGTTTTTCCATTTCTTTGTGTCTTCCTCAATTTTTTTTCATGAGTATTTTATAGTTTTCTGAGTACAGATCTTTTGCCTCTTCGGTTAGATTTATTCCTAGGTATCTTAGGGTTTTGGGTGCAATTGTAAATGGGAACGACTCCTTAATTTCTCTTTCTTCTGTCTGGTTGTTGGTTTTAGGAATGCCATTGATTTCTGTGTATTGATTTTATATCCTGCCACTTGACTGAATTCCTGTATGAGTTCTAGCAGTTTTGGGGTGGAGTCTTTTGTGTTTTTCACATACAGTTTCATATCATCTGCAAACAGTGAGAGTTTGACTTCTTCTTTGCTGATTTGGATGCCTTTGATTTCTTTTTGTTGTCTGATTGCTATGGCTAGGACTTCTAATACTATGTTGAACAGCAGTGGTGATAGTGGACATCCCTGTCGCGTTCCTGACCTTAAGGGAAAAGATCTCAGCTTTTCCCCATTGAGAATGGTATTCTCTGTAGGTTTTTCATAGATGGCTTTTATGATATTGAGGTATGTACCCTCTATCCCTATACTCTGAAGAGTTTTGATCAAGAAAGGATGCTGTACTTTGTCAAATGCTTTTTCTCCATCTTTGAAAGGATCATATGGTTCTTGTTCTTTCTTTTATTACTGTATTGTATCACATTGATTGATTGGCAGATGTTGAACCAACCTTGAAGACCAGGGATAAATCCCACTTGGTCATGGTGAATAATCCTTTTAATGTACTGTTGGATCCTATTGGCTAGTATTTTGGTGAGAAGTTTTGCATCCATGTTCATCAAGGATATTGGTCTGTAATTCTCCTTTTTGATGGGGTCTTTGTCTGGTTTTGGGATCAAGGTAATGGTAGCCTCATAAAACAAATTTGGAAGTTTTCCTTCCATTTCTATTTTTTGGAACAGTTTCAGAAGAATAGGTATTAATTCTTCTTTAAATGTTTGGTAGAATTCCCCTGGGAAGCCATCTGGCCCTGGGCTCTTGTTTGTTGGAAGATTTTTGATGACTGCTTCAATTTCCTTAGTGGTATAGGTCTGTACTCGTTTTCTATTTCTTCCTGGTTCAGTTTTGGTAGTTGATACATCTCTAGGAATGCATCCATTTCTTCCACATTATCTAATTTGCTGGCACATAGTTGTTCATAATATGTTCTTATACTTGTTTGTATTTCTTTGGTGTTGGTTGTCATCTCTCCTCTTTCATTCATGATTTTATTTATTTGGGTCCTTTCTCTTTTCTTTTTGATAAGTCTGGCCAGGGGTTTATCAATCTTGTTAATTCTTTCAAAGAACCAGCTCCTAGTTTTGTTGATCTGTTCTACTGTGCTTTTGGTTTCTATTTCATTGGTTTCTGCTCTGATCTTTATGATTTCTCTTCTCCTGCTGGGTTTAGGCTTTATTTGCTCTTCTTTCTCCAGCTCCTTTAGGTGTAGGGTTAAGTTGTATATTTGAGACCTTTCTTGTTTCTTGAGAAAGGCTTGTATTGCTATATACTTTCCTCTTAGGACGGCCTGTGCTGCATCCCAAAGATTTTGAACCATTGTGTTTTCATTTTCATTGGTTTCCATGAATTTTTTGAATTCCTCTTTAATTTCCTGGCTGACCTATTCATTCTTTAGTAGGATGCTCTTTAGCCTCCATGTATTTGAGTTCTTTCTGACTTTCCTCTTGTGATTGAGTTCTAGCTTCAAAGCATTGTGGTCTGAAAATATGCAGGGAACGATCCCAATCTTTTGGTACCGGTTGAGACCTGATTTGTGACCTAGGATGTGATCTATTCTGGAGAATGTTCCATGGGCACTAGAGAAGAAGGTGTATTCCGTTGCTTTGGGATGGAATGTTCTGAATATGTCTGTGAAGTCCATCTGGTGCAGTGTGTCATTTAAAGTCTTTATTTCCTTGTAGATCTTTTGCTTAGATGATCTGTCCATTTCAGTGATGGGCGTGTTAAAGTCTCCCCTTATTATTATATTGTTGTTGATGTGTTTCTTTGCTTTTGTTATTAATTGGCTTATATAATTGGCTGCTCCCATGTTAGGGGCATAGATATTTACAATTGTTAGATCTCATTGTTGGATAGACCCTTTAAGTAGAATATAGTGTCCTTCCTCATCTCTAATTACAGTCTTTGGTTTAAAATATAATTTGTCTTTTATAAGGATTGCTACACCAGCTTTCTTCTGATGTCCATTGGCATGGTACATGGTTTTCCACCCCCTCACTTTCAATCCGGGTCTGTCTTTGGGTCTAAAATGAAACTCTTGCAGACAGGATATCGATGGGTCTTGTTTCTTAATCCAATCTGATAGCCTGTGTCTTTTGATTGGGGCATTGAGCCCATTTACATTCAAGGTAACTGTTGAAAGATATGAATTTAGTGCTATTGTATTGCCTGTCAGGTGACTGTGACTGTATTTTGTCTAGGTTCCTTTCTGGTCTACGCTGCTTTTAGCCTCTCTCTCTGCTTAGAGGACCCC
The DNA here is from genome assembly GCF_003265705.2 of Callorhinus ursinus. Taxonomy (NCBI): domain Eukaryota; kingdom Metazoa; phylum Chordata; class Mammalia; order Carnivora; family Otariidae; genus Callorhinus; species Callorhinus ursinus. The sequence continues at coordinate 149,784,245 of NW_027397066.1, forward strand.
TTTCAATATTTCTTGTAGGGCTGGTTTCATGTTTGCAAATTCCTTTAGTTTTTGTTTGTCCTGGAAGCTTTTTATCTCTCCTTCTATTTTCAATGACAGCCTAGCTGGATATAGTATTCTTGGCTGCATATTTTTCTCATTTAGTGCTCTGAAGATATCATGCCAGTCTTTTCTGGCCTGCCAGGTCTCTGTGGATATTTCTGCTTCCAATCTAATGTTTCTACCATTGTAGGTTTCATATCTCTTCTCTGGAGCTGCTTTCAGGATTTTCTCTTTGTCTCTGAGACTCTTAAGTTTTACTATTAGATGTCGGGGTGTTGACCTATTTTTATTGATTTTGAGAGGGGTTCTCTGTGCCTCCTGGATTTTGATGCCTGTTTCCTTCCCCGAATTAGGGAAGTTCTCTACTATAATTTGCTCCAATTTACCTTCTGCCCCCCTCTCTCTTTCTTCTTCTTCTGGGATCCCAATTATTCTAATGTTGCTTCATCTTATGGTATTGCTTATCTCTCGAATTCTGACCTTGTGATCCAGCAGTTGTTTATCTCTCTTTTCTCAGCTTCTTTATCTTCCATCATTTGGTCTTCTGTATTACTAATTCTCTCTTCTGCCTCATTTATCCTAGCAGTTAGCGCCCCCATTTTTTATTGGACCTCTTTAAAGCCTTTTTGATTTCGACTTGGTTAGATTTTTGTTCTTTTATTTCTCGAGAAAGGGTTTCTCTAATAACTTCCATGCTTTTTTCAAGCCCAGCTAGTATATTTAAAATCATGATTCTGAACTCTAGGTCCGACATTGTACTAATGTCCGTATTGAGTAGGTCCCTGGCAGTTGGTACTACCCCTTGTTCTTTTTGTTGAGGTGTTTTTTTCTGTCTTGTCATTTTGTCCAGAGAATAGATGAATGAGAGAACAAAATACTAACAGGGTAGAAACGTCCCCAGAAAATATATTCTAAACAAATCAGAAAAGACCTGAAACCCGGGAAAAGAAAGGGAAAGAAAGAAAAAAGAAAAAGATAAAAACAAACATAAACAGAACAAAACAAAAAGAACCAGAATATGACCAAATATGATCAGGCTAGTGCATAGATCAGGGCCACACACTAGATTTTGGGTGTATTTTGGTCTGTTAGAAGAAAGTGACTCCCAAAATTTTAAAGAAAGAAAAACTTATATATGTACAAAAATAAGGGTTGATACGATGAAGGGATGGAATATGACTGTAAAGATGAACATTATAAAAAATTTTATAAAAGGAATTGATAAGAAGTTGTTTGAAAAAAAAGAAAGAAGAGGATTTTTAAAAAAATGGGAGAGAATGTGATCAGGCAGGAGACTAGAACAAAGCCATGCACTAGAGATTTAGGGTATATTTTGATCTGTTAGAAGAAACTGTATCTCAAAATTTTAAAGAGAGAACAACTTATATATATATATGCAAAAAATAAGGGTAACTACCATGAAGGGATAGAATATGACTCTAAAAATGAAAAATATTTTTTAAAAGAGATTGATAAGATGTTGGTTGAAAAAGGGAAAAAGAAAAATTCAAAAGAAAAAAGTTAAAAAAATTAACTTTGAAAGACTAAAGAATCATGGGGGAAAAGCCATGAATTCTATGTGCTGTATTCCCCTAGCGCTGGAGTTCTGCTGTTCTCATTGATCCGTAAACTTGGTCTTGGCAGGCTGTTCTTGCTGATCTTCTGAGGGAGGGGCCTGTTGCCGTGGTTCCCAAATGTCTTTGCCGGAGGCGGAATTGCCCTGCTCTTGCCGGCCGGGCTAAGTAATCTGCTTGGGTTTGCTCTCGGGAGCTTTTGTTCCCTGCAAGCTCTCGTTACAGCTTTGGAGGATGAGTAAAAATGGCAGCCTCCTAATCTCTGCGCCAGAGGAGCCGAGAACTCGGGGCCGCACTCCTCAGTGCGCCCCCAGAGAAAAGCAGTCAGTCACTCCCGTCTCCCTGGTCTCCCGCCGCACTCCGTGCTCACCCGGCCTGTGACTGTGTGCTTCTGTCTCTGGCACCCGACCCCGTGTGGAGTCTCCAAACCCAGCAGATCCCTGCTGTGCACTCCCGCGCCGCTCCTCCTGGGGGAGGAAGGGGAGTCTCCCCGGATCTGCCGCTTGTTGGGTCCCTGCTGGAGGAGCAGTGGCCTGTCTTCCAGAAAATGGTTGCTTTTCTGTTCAGAGAGTTTTTGCTCTTCTTTTTTTCGATCTCCTGTTGAGTTCGTAGGTGTTCAGAATGGTTTGATTCCTATCCAGCAGAATTCCTGAGACCAGATGAAATCCAGGTCTCTTACTCCTCTGCCATCTTGCTCCACCCCCCCAACTTTTTTCCAGTTTTATTGAGAAATAATTGACAAATATTACAGTATAAGTTTAAGGCATACAGCATCATGTTTTGATTTACATATATTGTGAAATAAATGATTACCACAATAGGTTCAGCTAACATCCATCTTCTCATACAGATACAATAAAAAGAAAAGGAAATTTTTTCTCCTTTTGATGAGAACTCTCAGAATTTACTCTCTTGCCATTTGCAACGATGTGGATAGAAGTGGAGGGTATTATGCTGAGTGAAAAGTCAATCAGAGAAAGACATGTATCTTATGACCTCATCGATATGAGGAATTCTTAATATGAGGAAACAAACTGAGGGTTGCTGGAGTGGTGGGGGGTGGGAGGGACGGGGTGGCTGGGTGATAGACATTGGGGAGGGTATGTGCTATGGTGAGACCTGTGAATTGTGCAAGACTGTTGAATCACAGATCTGTACTTCTGAAAAAAATAATGCAATATAAGTTAAAAAAAAAAAAAAAGAAGAAGAAGAAGAAGAAGAGGGCGGGAAAGGAAAAATGAAGAGGGGGAATCAGAGGGGGAGATGAACCATGAGAGACTATGGACTCCAAGAAACAAACTGAGGGTTCTAGAGGGGAGGGGGTGGGGGGATGGGTTAGCCTGGTGATGGGTATTAAAGAGGGCACGTTCTGCATGGAGCACTGGGTGTTATGCACAAACAATGAATCATGGAACACTACATCAAAAACTAATGATGTGATGTATGGTGATTAACATAACATAATAATAAAAAAAAAGAATTTACTCTCTTAATACCTTTCCTATATATCCCAGAGCAGTGGCGGCTCCAGTCATCATGTATGTGACATCCTGAGTACTTACTTACCTTCTAACTGGAAGTTTGACCACCCTCCTCCAATTTTTTTTTAACTTTTAAAGGATTTCAGCTGCATCTATTTGTTCTGTTTCCAAGTAAATGGTAATGCTAGCCTTTTCCATTCATGGAATTTTATAAAACATGAAACGAAATAAATGAAATAATGAAATGAAATGAAAATAGTATTCCTGGAAGGCATGCAGACAACTAGCTCCTATGATTCCTGTCTTCAGAACACAATTCCTAGAGGTGTAATGGATTCTGTCAAACAAGAGAAAGTTTGCATCTATATTACCTTTCTTTTATGTAAGAAAGCTTTGCCAGTGTTTATCCTTACAGTGGAGATTTTTTCCTAAGAAAAGTTTTTTATAGATGATAAACTGTCATTTTGACCATACTTCAGTCCACCTACAACAAATTTAAGTGGCTTTCAATTATTCCACATCCTGAATCACAACATACTTCTGTTCTCTTGCTGCCTCTCCTAAATGGAAAACACCTAGTACCAAAGGAGGACACACTAGAAAAGAGAATAGGAAGGTGCATATGTTCAGTCTCATTGAATTCTTTATGCCTACATAAGTCATTAATTCATGAGTCCTGAATTTATTTGTGCCTTTAGTATGAGAACTCAAGATTCATCTTATGCAGGAAAGACCTAAGAAGCAAGGCTTACTAACTTTTAAAATAAATTTATACTTTCAAGTGTAAAGTCTATTGAATTTTCAGTCTAGATATTCACTGAACTGGAGCAAATATCTGCATACTAAATTGAGACAGTGGTGCAAAAATAGAGTTATTTTTCTCTTTCTTTCTAAGAACTTTCAATATTTTTGTATTCCAAAATGCATTTTTCATGTATACATGTAAATGTAACTAATATTGCCAAACTATGTGCATTCTCACTACATTCAAAGCCTTATAAAACTAAAACCCAGAGGTAAAGAAGCAAGCATGTATTATTTTAATAGTATTTTTAAAGCTACTCTCTGGAACCAACACATAAAATTCAGAATGCATCCCCACCTTGAAAAAGAATGAATAAAAATAAATGACATAAATAAAATTCATGAAATAAAAGTGTAAACAGACTTTCAGCTTTAACAGTCAAGGTTTGTTTATAGGGTGATGTTCAGTGATCCAGAAAAACCTGGCTCGAAGCTAATCCCCTGTCCTGCACTCATCTCTTTTTACCCTTTCCAGAAGCAGCTCAATAGGTTACAATTATTTACCTACTGGAGATGCAAACAAAAGCCTGTGTCAAGTGGCAAAGCAGAGTCTTGCCTTCAAGAATGACAAATCAGAACAACTGCTGCTAGTACCATGGTAGGCCAGGTATCTCTTCTCAGCACTAATTCAGAGGCATTCCCTTTGCAAGCAGGTAAGAGTTTGGTCTCCTTTAAGGAGACCTGCTATTACTAATACACATAAGCACCTTATGACAATCTCCATTCTTATCTGGCCAACAGTATGCAACTAGATTCTCCATTTCAACAAATATCCCTTGTCACAACTGTGTTCATTTTAAGCTCTTTTTTTTTTTTTAATGTCCCCAGCTTTTCATTTTCCGTTTCAGTCTGTGTTTCATACTGACTTGTCAGATAGCCACTTGTCTAATATTTGGGAGGATTAGGGAGTGCTTCGAAATTCCATACTCTCTGAGGTTATAATGGTTACAAATAACACTAATTGAGTTACTCATCTTGGAGCTGAGTAGTATCAGGTACTGGGTGATGCAAAGAGAGACTGTCGTTTATGTTTGAACTTAACATTTGTCACTCATTTTGCAAAAATCTTGTTTCTTGCTCATACTATAAGATGTTCTTTCCAGGAATGTGAACTTCAGTTGGAGCTGTTTCTGACAAGGTGGCCAATTCAGGTAACATTATGCCTGTATAAATAGCAGATGCAGGGAGAGGGAAGGATAGGCAGTAGTTAATAACAAGTCACCACTCATGTGGTGGGAATCCCTGAAGGTGAAAACAAATATGTAACACAGGAAGAGAAATGGATGTTAGTTATCATCCTGTAAAATACTTTGCACTTCCAAAAAGGAAGGAAGGAAAGAAGGAAGAAAATAGGAAGGAAGGAAGGAAGGAAGGAAGGAAGGGAGGGAGGGAGGGAGGGAGGGAGGGAGGGAGGAAGGAAAGAGAGAGGAGAGAAACAGAAAAAGAAAAGAAAAACTCTTTGAAAATAAACATGGTATAGGGATAAATCTTACATCTTGTTTCTATACAGCACAGATATGGAAGTTCTTACAAAGAAATTTCCTACTACATATCTACTTTAAAGTAATGATTGAGAAAAAAACAAGGCAAACTGATTTTGTGAGAAACAAAAATTAACCTGGATCCTACAACAGAACACTTGAATCCTATCCTTAATAATTTATAACAATTATCCATGGTCTTCAATATCTTTTAAATGAATTTCAAAATTCTAATTAGGCTCAAAGGATTCTCCAAATAAACAGTATTACTTCAACATTTGATAAAATGGTTAGTGGATCGTCTGAAAGCAATGTGGACAGCACTGAAAAGTAAAACATAACTTGATCTTAGAAACATTTGAGAAGAGTCTCTTACAAAATACTGATGGGAATATATGGGTTACATATTAATAATCAGGGATTTCTTAAGTAATACCAACCCTGAGCTGCTACACAGTAAGGAAATGTTTAGCAAGGCTAGATTAAAAGTTAACATGGTTGGAGTGGAGGGGAGGGTACAGGGAAGAAACATTTTAGCTGAGTTCTGAATGTCAAAAAGGAGCCCAGTCATGCCCAAATCTAGAGAAGAACACTTCAAGCATGAGGGAACTCCCTGGAATTAGGTAAAGTTCCATGTGTTAATGAGGGCTTGGATTACACAGGTGTACCCATTTATCAAAATACAGGGATATTTCTGATTTTTTTCCTGCTGGTCTGACTAATGAATGAATGACTGTTGGTCCATTTATTGTCTGTCTTTCCCACTAGAGTGTAAATCCCATGAGAACAGAGACCTTAACTGGCTTCTTCACCGCTGTACCTCCAGCAGCTAACACAGAGGTGATAACATTCCATAAATACTTACTGAATAAATAAAACTCAATTCAAGGTATTATATGTTAACATTTTATATAAATGTCTCTAATCTATAGAGGCAGCTTTTAGGCAAACAGGGTTTAGGGATAAAATGTAGAAAGAATTCACAGCTGACGTAGGAAAGAACGTTAGGGTTCAAAGCCGACAGCCAAGAAAGAATTCTTGAGAGGTCTTTGGTGCAAAAAGGTGGTTTTATTAAAGCACAGGGACAGGGCCCATGGGCAGAAAGAGCCGCACCAGGGTCATGAGGAGTGGCCAATTATATACTTTCAAGTTGGGAGGGGGTCAGGGATAGAGGAATTCTCTAAGGAATTTTGGAAGCAAGGTTTTCAGGACCTTGAGGGGGCTAGCTATTGCTGGGAAAAGGTCATTTATTACCGTCCAATAAAACCTTTGTCATGAGACCCTTCAGATGTGTATCGGTGGGCCATATGCTTGGGGGAATGATTGCCAACGTGTATCTTGGAGGGTTGAGATAAAGGAAATTTCTAAAGAAATTTTTATGTTAAAGTAGACTTACAGGATCCTGGGGGCGGGGGGGAGGAGGGGTTCTGGCCAAGACTGTCTTTTGCCCTGAGCAAAGTGTTAACATGGAGGCAGTTGAGTCCCTAGAGGAATGTCACTCTGCCTGTTTCGAGGACTTGTCAGTGGGCTCTAGGTAGTAAGGAAATTTAATCATTTTTCTTCTGCCTTTTGTTTCCCACATCAACAGTGAACACCTGGCTGACTACGGCCAGGCCCATAGGGTGAGTGGCCCACCTCATAATATCCATAGGCTCTAACTGACAAATAGGCTACTTACAACTAGGCACAGTTACTGAAAAAGGGCAGATTCCCCACATCACCATAACTCTTCATCTTCCCCCTTTAAGAACAGCCCCTACCCACTGCCTCCTTGCAGACAGTCTCTCCTCTGCTGTCCGGCCCACTGCTCTCTAGCAGTGTATTAAATCAACATATCTCTTTTGTTCTGCCTCAGGTGAATCCTTTGACCTCCCATGCCACCAGCTCCCACCCAATCATTGCCTCATACTTGGGGGCCCCCATTCGATTCAAAGAAACCCCATTTAGACACCACATAACCCAATCATCAAATTACAAAAATCTGTTTAAAGTGGGGAAAAAATTTTTTTTTCCCTTATGGAGACTTGACACTATAGAAGCAGTATGATTCAATACTCAGCTATACAGGAAAAAAAATTAAATCTTGTGTTATAGACTGAACATTTGTGTCCCTCCAAAATTCATATGTTGAAACTCTGTCACCCAATATGATGATATTAGGAGGTGAGGATTAGGATTAGATGAAGTCATGAGGGTGGAGCCTTAGTGAATGGGATTAGTACCCTTATAAGAGTCACGGGAGAGGTTGCTTCTTCTCTCTGTCACGTGAGGAGATAAGTCCCAAGTCTGCAACCCAGAAGAGAGCCCCCATCAGGACCAGTCTATGCTGGCACCCTGATCTCAAGACTTCTAGCCTCCAGAACTTCCAGAACTGTGAGAAATAAATTTCTGTTTTTTCAGAAGCCCCCTACCACCTATAAAAAAAAATAAAATAAAATAACATGGCATTCGTGCTTCTAACAGGAGGAAGGTGTTTTTAGGTTGGACTTTGATCACAGCTACCATTTTGCATTTTGCTAAAGAAAAGATGTGTTTCTTGATGTGGGAAACAAAGGCAGAAGAAAAATGATTAAATTTCCTTACTACCTAGAGCCCACTGACAAGTCCTCGAAACAGGCAGAGTGACATTCCTCTAGGGACTCAACTGCCTCCATGCTAACACTTTGCTCAGGGCAAAAGACAGTCCTGACCAGAACCCCTCCCCCTTCCCAGGATCCTGTAAGTCTACTTTAACATATAAAAATTTCTTTAGAAATTTCCTTTATCTCAACCCTCCAAGATACACGTTGGTAATCATTCCCCCAAGCATATGGCCCACTGATACACATCTGAAGGGTCTCATGACAAAGGTTTTATTGGACGGTAATAAATGACCTTTTCCCAGCAATAGCTAGCCCCCTCAAGGTCCTGAAAACCTTGCTTCCAAAATTCCTTAGAGAATTCCTCTATCCCTGACCCCCTCCCAACTTGAAAGTATATAATTGGCCACTCCTCATGACCCTGGTGCGGCTCTTTCTGCCCATGGGCCCTGTCCCTGTGCTTTAATAAAACCACCTTTTTGCACCAAAGACCTCTCAAGAATTCTTTCTTGGCTGTCGGCTTTGAACCCTAATGTTCTTTCCTACATCACTTCTCTCCCACTTACTGTTTTTCAGACGGTACAGGTAGATCCATAGGATATATAGCGTTGTAGAAAAGGAAAAGTGAAATGGAAGCCTTTCTCAGAATGGGTAAATAACAAGCAATGTGCAGAGTGCATTTGAAGGAGAAAATCTCTGAAAGGGAATGCATTACTACTCTACTTTGGATTCCAACATGGTTTGTTAATTTCCTGGTGGAATATTGATGTGGAAATCCAGTCTTTGTTGAGAGAGAAAGAGGTTTTCTAAATTCCAAAGAGAGCTTCTTTGATATAACAAGGACAAAGCTTAGAGACAAAACAGAGCACACAATGGTGATGACACTATAAAGACCCCTAACTCAGAGGAAGCGTGGCTGATGTCTAGCCGAGGTCTGGTGAGCAGGAGAGCGAGGGGGAAGGGGCTCTGCTCGGGTGGAGTAAGAAGCAGAGCGAAGTGGGAAACCACAGGGAGCATGTTTCCTATTTCCATTCAATACTCTGGGGTATTTCCTGTCATTGGATCAGCAGGAATAGTTTTACCAGTACAAAATATAAGCTTTAGAGAAATGAAGAAAATTAAAATTTTGCCCAGCTGAGGTAAATGCTGAACCTGTTTCTTTGATATTGGTGACCGCTTCTAGCTTATCTCCAGCGGATTGTTAGGCTTACAAATTCTATCTTTTCTCCATCTTCATCTAACCTTTTTCTCTTAGATTCACTGCCTTGGGACAGGGCACAAAGCATTTTGGGTAAATGCTTTGGTCCAAAGTAAAGTTTGTATCAGTTTCTCAGAGCTGCTATAACTCAGTACCATAATCAGGGTGTCTAAAACAACAGAAATTTATTGTTCATGGTTCTAGAGGCTAGAAACTGAGATCAAAGGGTCAGCAGGACCACAGTCCCTCTAAAGAGAAGAGTCCTTCCTCGCTTCCTCCTCCCTTCTGGAAGTTTGCCAGCAATTCCTTAATTTGTAGTTACAACACTGTAATCTCTGTCTCTCATTACATAGTGTCCTCCCCTCATGTATCTGTCTCTACATGGCATTTTCCTATTCTTATAGAAACACCAGTCACATGGAAATGGGGCCCACCTCTAGGATCTCACTTTAACTTGTCATACCTATAAAGACCCTATTTCCTAATAAGGTCACACTCACCAACAAGGGCGTTAGGGCTTCAACATATTTTTCTGATGGACACAGTTCAACCCCTAAGAGGTGAAAAGGAAGAAAACTCTTCACATGCCCCCTCTAGAGGAGTCTCTAAAGACTGCAGTAACGGTAGTACCACTTGCTTCTCCATTTGTGACTAATGGGAGATTGATGTGTAGTGTGTATAGGGCACATGAGCTTCCTGAGAAGAGTTGCCAATTTCCCCAGAAATACCTAGCTTTTCTATAGGTAAGAATAGATAGTGGATGGATTCTGTGATATCAGATTTGGTGTCTACAATCAAACACCCATTCTTTTTCAGTATACTGTTCCTACGATACTCACTCTAGATAAATCTTTTCTATTATCTAGTTTAAGGTTATCAAAGGGAGACTCACCATCTGTGTGGCAATGAGAAATATTTTCCCACTCCTGCCTGAATTTAGAGTGTCACTAAAACTCTGACTGTGACAGCCAGCCTCCAAGGCAGTCTTCTATGATCCTTACCTCTTGGTATTTACATTCTTGAGTAGCCCAGTCCACACTGAACCACAGTTGGTCTATGTGACCAAGAACAGACCAAAAATGGCAGTATGTCACTTTTATGTTTAGCTTTTAAAAGATTGTGGTTTCCATCATGGGCATCTCCTCTTTCTGTTTTGGAGGTCTCACTCTGGGGAAAGCAAACTGCCATCCTCTGAGCAGCCATATGCAGAGGCACGGGTGGTAAGAAACTGATGGTTTTCAGCCATCAGCCAGTAAGGAACAGGGGCCTGTCAACCACTGTGAGTAAACTTGGAAGTCAATTCACCAGGCCCAGTTAAGCCTTGAGATGACTGCGGCTCTGGCCAACAGCCTGATAACAACCTCCTGACAGACCCTGAGCCATAACCGCTCAGTAAATCTGTTTGCCGCTTCCTCAGAAACTGTGAGAAAATAGACATTTTCATTTTCAAACTGTTAAAATGGGATAATCTGTTACACAGCAATAGACCGTAATACATAGTTGAGGGTATTCCAGTCACAATCCCTTCCGTCTGTTTTTCATCGTCTTCCCTTCTTCAGCTTCGGGGAGGTAGGCCATCTCTCTAGTCTCAAGTAAAGAACTTCTGGATAAAACCATTGATTATTATTTTGGTTCTAATATAGTTTTGATTCATTAATTAGAAGAATTAGCTGTAACTTTTGATGAAAAATTTATGAACTGTTGTTAACTGGTTTAGTTAGGAACCTAAATTTATGTATGTATAAACATAAAACAGTTTTATTTTTCTAGTAGTGTCATAAATTTCACTCTTCCAAACCTGTCAAATAGGAAACTTGATCGGCATCTCAATTCAATTGACTTATTCTGCCGTGATCTTCAATAAGCTCTCCAAACTACCTAATTTTTATATCAATTCTTAGCCTTGCTGGTACCTGCAAAATTCACCTTTAATTCCTCTAGGGAACGAAGAACGGGAAAGGGAGCAATGATCCTGATGTCCTACTATTCCTTAGCCATACCATCTCCTTCCAGTATTCTTCTCTTTTCTGATAGCACCAAAGCAGTTGAGGTAAACCACTAATGAAACAGAAATCCACCCTGGAAACAAAATTTTAGTGCCTATCTATTGTGGCACCCCAAATTTGAAAAAGCATCTCTCTTAAGGCCCTTAGCACCAACCTATACTCCCCAATGGGGGTGGAGGATGCCACACTTTCCATTTACTCTACTTGCCCCAAATTTGATTTCATCTCCCTCCCACATCTTCTCGTATCCTGATGAGGCATAGCAGGAGTGGTTGTGTCAGTTTAGTATCTTCCAACACTCCTTGCACAAAGCTAAAAAGACAATTGTTGGTGGGTTCTCTGAACCTAAATATATGATCCTTGGTGTCTTTTCTTAACTAACTACTTTAGTAACTAGTTCTTGTGTTCTGCACACGACACCACACAGTTTACATGGTACAATCCCAAACTCGCTGAGACCCAAATGCAAGGCCCTCTTGATGCAATCTGATGGCTTACTTCTACCATGTAGCCATCTCGCACTGGCTTCTTTACATACTTAGAGAAAGTCCTTCTGACAACATATTTTTGAAATCCCACATTACGTGACACAATGTACAAACTTCTCTTCCATAAGCTGCCTCCCGTGGAAGTTCCTTCGGGAAGTTTCTTGAAACGATCACTTGATAATCTCACACAGTGTAATCTTTACTGTTTGGCTGAAACGTCCATTCTTGAATATTATGCCCCTAGCGACTCAGAGCTCAGATCAAAATCATCTCTGCCACAGCTTTCTGGGAGAAAGATTGTACCCACTTTAGCACCATCCTAATCCTCAAATGGTGTGAAGTCAAAGCAAATGTGACCTAGCCCTGTCATGCTTGGCCTTGCACATTGCCACACTACCCAATCCCAGACTGGTTCCCAAATATTAAATGAGTAGTGTCAAACCAGGAGAAAAATGTGACATTAAATAATCAAGCATATTAAAAGAATCCAATCATTCTGCATTTTTTCCCTTAAGTTTCTAGTGTTCATATACAGTTCACCCAGAGTGGGGAGCAGGGAGCAGGGAGTTCTCCATCTTTAAAATATATCCCTTTGCTGCTTCTCCCAGTCATAGTTTACCTCGTTCTTATCCTTTGCAAATAGTTCTACTTCTTACTCTTGCCTCTGAATCACTCTCCCAGAATATCAGTCACAGTTGGTCTTCCACAGAGTAGTTAGAGAGAAGAGAAGAGTCTTCAGATTCCACACATCGTTGGAAAGGAAGGACCTTCAGAGGTTGTTGGAAAACCTGGTCAGGCTTCAGATGGAGAAAACCACAAGACAATTTCTTGCTAATGTACCAGCTCTTATAGCCCAACTTCAGTTAGTTATGTGAAGAGTACATGTTTCCTCCATCTTCCACTGCACTCATTGTTTTTCCAGGCTAAGCCAAAACCCCAGAGGAGAGGGTAGGTGCCTGTCCCACCCAAGGAAAGGTGTGAGGGGGGAGGCACATTCTACCAAACATACAAACCTGGCATTTAATCACAATTAGGAAAAGAAGATGCTTTCCGGTGCCTATTTGAATTATATCTCAAGTACAATAGCTTTCTGATGTTTTATTAAACCATAATGTGAGAGAAATTGCAATTTTCGAAGTGGTCTTTTAAAAAATGAAAAAAAATGAGTTCTGATGCACACAAAAGAAATTAACCAGATTTGTCTTATGCTTGACTGCCAGGTTTATATTTCAGTATTCATTTTGGTTTTCTGGCTATAATAATTATTATTTGCTTGAAAAGTTTATTGAAAGGCCAAGGGTATGGAAATATGTTAATAACAAAAAATTTTACAATGAATGCAGTATTCAACTGTATAAAAAAATAAATTAAGTAATACTTGTTAAAATATATCTGGCAGGAAAAGTCCTCTTGGGAGAGAGAAATGAGAATAAGGAAAAAGGAGGTACAAATGGAAAAAGCCAAAATCTGAAAGAAAAACAGTGACAGCTATCTCAGGGATAAGAAAATATAATTTGTCTCCCTGACAGCGATCAGTTCTTAGAAGTTATGCCAACAAGGTCTCCAAAAGTCTCTCTGCCACTAATATCCAAGTTGGGAGCACTTGCCTGAGGAAACAGAAGAGGAAATGTTTAGAATGCCTCCTCTGTCCCAGGCATCTGCTTTGCCTGAGGAGTTGCAAGGAAAGAAGAAGAGGGGAGAGGAAAGAACGAATGCCTTTAAAAAGGATTAGACTTCGATGGGGTTCCTGCGTGGCTTAGTCAGTTAAGCGTCTGCGTTCCACTCAGGTCATGATCCCAGGATCCTGGGATCGAGCCCCACATCAGGTACCCGGCTGAGTGCGGAGTCTGCTTCTTCCTCTGCCCACCCCCAACCCCCGCTCATCCTCTCTCTCTCTCTCGCTCTGCTCTCTTTCTCTCTCTCAAATAAATAAATAAAATCTTTTTTTTAAAAAAAGGAATAGACTTTGTTAATAACAATTCCTCAGTACAGTGGCATAGGGAAGACGAAGACTTACTTAGGACAAATAGGGACAGAATACATACTTGCTTGATTTTTATATCTTATTTCATCATATGATTATAGGTAATATTTGCCATGCACTAAGAATGGTACTAGGTGCAGAGATTCAAAGAAAAATAAGACTCTTTTCTCAACCTTAAGAAACACATAGTCAAAAGAAAGCAAGCCAAAACAGACTTTGCTGTGCGTTCTAATATATGTGATGATGGTGATGATTATGATGATGATAGTAATAATAAAAAACAATTACAAGCTGATTTTTACTTATTTATTTATTTATTTAAATTCAATTAGCCAAGGTGAGCTGTTATATTTTTTTAATTCAGTCCTGGCTAGAAAAATATAACTGAAGGTAGAAGCAACCAACCTCAGAAGTTTATGAGAAACTGAAACACAGGACTCTCTTTAGTAGCAGATACTCTTATATTTTGTCAGAAAGCTAAAGAAAAGACCGAATGATGTTTATGTAACAGTTACACAACATATGGGTTAAAATCATACTTATTCTGTTTTTTGTCCTAAATTTGTCTAAGCATGCCTGTGATGAGAACAAAGAGCTTTTCTATAATAAAATAATAGTTTAAATAGTTCCAAATCATGTGGACTAATAAGATTGACATAGTTATGCAACAAATAACACTTTGTTAATAAATTATATATCTAGGAGAAAATGTGTACTGTTAGGACAAAAGATATAAACAAATTCATTGCGGTGAAACCTGGATATGGGTGAACATAAGGAGAAGGTATGAGGGAAGGAGCATCAAGGGAGGATCCCAGCCTGGCTCCTAAGTGACTGGCACCTAAGCTGAATCTATCCTTATAACATGCCCCAACCAGGCTTTCTCAAAGTTCCTAAAATTCCATTTTTTCACTCTTTAGAGGGAGTTTGTGATGGTTCCTATAGCTTGAGAATTATTTGGGAACTGCCTCATACTTCCATTAAATATATTAAACATCATCACATTGGCTCAAATTTATAGCAGATTGATTATATGGTCGAATGACAAAAGCCAGAAGGATAAGATAGGTAAATATTATAGTCAGGGATTCCAGGGATCATTTGATATATCAAAGATAGCAGTGACATAATCAGAGTTTTTCACAACCAGCTGCTCCTGAAAATATTCTGGCCCATTATCTTCATTAAGCAACTCTTACAATTATCACATTCTGTAATCATTTTCTTTAATTGAAATGTGATATCACCATATGACAACGAAAGTTGGAGTAACACAGTGGGCAACTCTGAAGAAAGAAAAGGAAAGATGAGGGTATACACTTCCTTGGAAAAGGAATCACAAGGGAGAAGGGCATGATATTAAGTATATGAGGAATGGGTCACACTCACTCATAACTAGTGAAATGTAAATCAAAACAACACTGAGATAACATTCTAATCCTACTAATTTGGCAAAAATTAGAAAACAGAAGAATAGCATGTATTAAAGGGATATGGGGAAAAGTGAACCAGCACACAGTAAAATTGAGAAGTTGTAAACCCTTTGATGAAACAATTCCACTCTTAATCCTCAAGAAATTCTCACACAGTCATGAGTTAGCAATGCAAGACATTATCTGCAGCAGTATTGTGGGGTGAAAACTTTGAAGTACATCATGAGAAGAATGGATAAATAAAATATAGTAGATATACACCATGAAAAACTATGAAGCAGTCAGAATGACCAAATAGATGTACATGGATCTATCTTATAAACGTAAAGTTGAGTTTAAAAAAAAAAAACAAACACAAAACTAGAATGAGGTATATAACACAGTAACATTCACATAAAATACAAAGACCCCAAGAAATTATGTTTTTCAAAAATACATACTAAATATTTCATTCATTCATGCCTTCTTTCATCTAATATTTATTAAATTTCTATTCTGCATACTAGTTGCTGTGAATATATTGATGAACAAAAACAAATGCAATCTATATCTTCTGAGAAATTCAAATCTAGTGGGTGTCAAAAGCTGAATTTTGTCCCCCAAAACTTCTTATGTTGAAATCCTAACCTCCAGTACCTCAGAATATGACTGTATTTGGAGGTAGATATGATTAAGTTAAAATGAGGCCATTATGGTGGACCCTAAAGTATGCTGACTGGTATCTTTCTAAGAAGAATTTTGGACACAAAAAAGAAACACCAGAGGTACATCCCTACAAAGGGACAACAATATGAAGAGGCAGCAAGAGGAGAGCCAAATGCAAGCCAAGGACAAAGGCTAGGTAGCATCTCAAACATTTTCATAACTTTTAAAATTTTTAGTAATTTTTTTGTGTTTCCTCCAATATATGCCATATGAAGAAATACAGAATTTTATTTACAACAAAGGTTTGTATTAACAAACTCTCCCAGAGAGAACGATGAAAAATTCCAGAATGCTTATAAACTAAAAGAAAATAGCTTAAAGGCGGTAGATAAAGAACAAGAACAGGCAGAAGACGGAGGGAATTTGACACTTGAATCAGGGATCTGCACTAGATAAGATTAGCATTTACCTAAGGTCATTCCTTAGTCCATTCACAGAACGTGCTGCGGTGTTACTGGCTTAGGGAAACAGAATGAATTTTAAGGAAGTCAGACAGCTAGAAAGTGGGGGATCAGGAAAAAATATTAGAAATGGGATCCCTAAAATCTATGTATAATATTGGCCCTAAGCCATGAATGACCTCTTAATTGTATCTGCAGAGAGAAGACTATAGGACTTTAGGTTCTAAGAAAAAATAGCCAGAAGGCTGGAGAAAGTGAACAGATTTCAACTGCTGCCCGAAACAAAAGAGACAAACCTTGAAGTCTTGAGTTCAACCAAGTTAACTGCCTATTAAAATAAAAACGATATTCTTTAAAAAAAGAAAACAGGACTTAGAATTTCTGCAATGTATAAATTCCAATGTCCACTATACAATAAGAAATTACTAGACAGCCAAAGAAACAGAAAAATGTGAAGATGGTCCAGAGAAAAACAGACATAGGTCACAAGATGGCTCATACATTGGAGTTCGCAGACAAGAACGTTAAAATAGCTCTAGGACTTAAAATAAATCATATTCAATGAACAAATGGGGAATCTCATTAGAGATACAGAAACAGTATAAAAGAATGAAGCACAAATTCTAGAAGGTGAAACAGTAAAATATATGACATAAAATGTTCTAAAATTTTTTCACTTATTCTTTTTTTTTAGTGAAGTATAGCTGACATTCGATGTTACAATCATTTCAGGTGTACAACATAGTGATTCAACTTCTCTATACATTTCTGTGCTCACCACAAGTGTAGCTCCCATCTGTCATCATAGAGCCCTATTACAATACCACTGATGATATGCCCTATGCTATGCCTTTCATCCCCGTGACTTACTCATTCCATAACTGGAAATCTGTTTTTTGCACTCCCCTTCACCCATTTTGTCCATCCCCCACCTCCTCCCTCTGGCAACCGCCAACTTGTTCTCTGTATTTATGGGTCTGTTTCTGCTTTTTTTGTGTTTATTTGTTTGTTCATCTGTACTGTTTTTTAGAATACATATATAAGGGAAATCATATAGTATTTGTCTTTCTCTAATTTCACTTAGCACTAATACTTTCTAGTCCCGTCCAGGTCGTTACAAGTGGCAAGATATATATTCCACATCTTCTTTATCCATTCGTCTATTGACAAATGGACACTTAGGTTGTTTCCATGCCTTGCCTCTTATAAATATAACTGGATAGACTTAGTAGCAAAATGCAGATGGCAAAAGAAAATGCCAGGGAACCTGATGATAGGTAGTAGAAATGGTCTAATCTAAAGACAGAGAAATAAAAATGACTACAAAGAAGCAGTCTAGCTTACAAATACTTGGAATACCAGAGAGATAGAGACAGAGGAAAATATGTGGAGAAATAATGGGTGAGAATTTCAACCAGTGGTTGCAAACATATATTTACAGTTACAAGTAGCTCAGCAAACTCGAAGCAATATAAACACAAAGAAAACTACACATAGGCACATCACAGTTAAACTGCTGGAAACCAAAACCTACAGGAAAAGTTTGAACGTAGCCAGAGGAAAAAAAAAAAATAATAAATTACATCAAAAGCAATGGAAGTCCAAAGACAACCCAACAATATCTTTAAAAGTGTTAAGTTCTTGGGACACCTGGGTGGCGTTAACTGGGACACCAGTTAAGTGTCTGCCTTCGGCTCCGGTTATGATCCCAGGGTCCTGGGATTGAGCCCCGTGTCAGGCTCCTTGCTCAGCGGGGAACCTGCTGCTCTCCCTATTCGTGCTCTCTCTCCCTCTCCCTCTCTCTCTCTTTCTCTGGCAAATAAATAAATAAATAAATTTTAAATAAATAAGTGTTAAGTTCTCTCCTGCTTTCTTCCTCTTTGCAAATTCTATTTATTATATTTTGTTCCATTTTGTATATCATTTTCTCCCTTCTAGTCCATGTGAACTCATTCTTTGAATTTTAGCTGAAATATTTCTTTTCATAAATCCTTCCTGACTTTATAGGGTTAAAATGACCTTCTTTTCTACCAATTTAGCATACATTCAAGTCTGAATTATAACCATGCTCTCAGTCTACTGCTGTTGGGAGCTTTTTTAAAATATTTTTCTTCCCGCTAGTTTGTGGGCTCCTTGATGGCAGGTAGTACCACAATCATTTTTTATACTCTTCTAGCACCTGGTCTATCAGGAGTAGCTGCTTAACAGACTAATTCAGTTACTCAACTTTAGTGCAAGATGTTGCTGATTAATAGGTGACCAAAATATGCACCCGCTCTGTCCATTTAGAATCTAATGGGTAAGGAGATATTAAAGGTGTAAAACAAAATTAAGGATACTATCACAGATTGTGACAAGTGGAAGAAATAAACTGTGATACAAAGGAAGGGAACAGGAAGAGGAAGAAGAGAAAGTTAACTTAGTAAACCAATTTACAGTTGGAGTCAAGGAGAATTGCCCAGAGAAAGTAATATTTTAATTGCTACCTGGAAATCAATGTTTTTAATTCCTGAGAACCATCTGTTTTGCCTCATTACTCAAATTTATATACTTAAGTTGATTTTTAAAAGATATTCAAACATTTTATAGAGGAACATCTTTCTTCAATTTTTTAATGTCTTTCTTTAGACCCCATTATAACATAATGAATTATTAATAAAAACATGATTTATTTGCTATGTAAAAAAGTCAATGCAGTGACAGTGGTGATCTTTATAATTAAAATAATGAAAAAACTAAAAGTTTTTATCTTTTGAAGAATTTGTTTCAACAGTTAAAATTGGGTCTATAAGACACAATATTTGTGGCCAAATGAAAAATTTTAATGATTTAAATTGAGCACAATAACAATTTAATTTCTTTATATATTGCTATGATCTGAATGTTTGTTCCCCTTAAAATTTTTATGTTGAAATCTCAGCCTCCGAAAATGATGATATTAGGAGGTGGGACCTTTGAGAGATGCTTAAGTCACAAGGGAAGAGCCCTCATTAATGGGATTAGGGCCCTTATAAAAGAGGTTCCTTTCATGTGAAGACACAGGAGAAGGTTCTAGAAACCAGGAAGAGGGCCCTCACACAACCAGGCTGGCACCTTGATCTTGAACTTCCCAGTCCAGAACTGTGAGAAATAAATTTCTATTGTTCAGAAGCTAGCTATTCTGTGGTATTTTGTTAGCCTGAAAGGACTAAAACATGTATTAGTGACATAAATGTTAAATATAAGGCAAGAGAGAAGTAGTAAAAACAAAACCAGTATTTCAAGGAGATAATTATTAATACCAAAGAAGTTTTAAAAGAAAATTAATTGAGCACTTTACTTATGAAAAGCACAAAGTAAAAAAAAAAAAAGGCACTAAGTAAATGAATATTACCTGAACAATAACTAAAACATATTTAGTTGATAGAGCATATCTGAGTTTGTTGCCATGTTTATAAATAGATGACATCAAGAGTAGAGTTGGGAAGAAACTGAACTCATAAACAAGGAGGAATAAATGTGAGAATAATCTAATTTAGCACTTCTAATTCCAGCATCATTGGGGATTAAAGGCCAAAACCCTATATCTGAAATCACCAAAAACACAGGGAATAAGATGTGTGTGTGTGTGTGTGTGTGTTAAGAACACTTAAGGTGAAATCTACCCTCTTAACAAAACTTGCAGTGTACAATACTGAATTGTTAACTAAGTACTGTGTAGCACCTCAGATCTCTAGAACTTTTTCATCTTGCATAACTGAAACTCCTTCATACCCATTAAAAATTGGGGGCACCTGGGTGGCTTTGTTGGTTGGGTGTCTGCCTTTGGCTTGGGTCATGATCCTGGGGCCCGGATCGAGCCCTTTGTTGGGCTCCCTGCTCTGCGAGGAGTCTGCTACTGCCCCTGTCCCTCTCCCTGCTTGTTCTCTCTCTCTCTCTCATTCTCAAATAAATAAAATCTTTAAAAACAAAAATTGGTTAAGGGGTAGATCTCATGTTAAGTGTTTTTTAAAAAAGAAGGCAGGACAAAACTTTTGGAGGGAATGGATATGTTTGCTACCTTGACTGTGGTTTCATGAGCATATGCTTATCTCCAAATTCATCAACTTGTATATGATTAAATATGTAGTTTTTTTGTATATCAATTATCCCCATACAGCTGTTTAAAAAGAACAACAAAGATATTTAAAGATTCTTCTTGAATGAATTAACAAACCAGCAGGAAATTAAGGAATACTTAGAGCAGGAATTGAATGTAAGTGAAATATATGTAATAATGTGATAAATGCAGTTATAAATGCACCACAGTTTTTAATAAGAATCCGGTGAAAGAGAATTTATCAGAATTTTTGTATATTTAGGGCACAAATTTAAAAGAGTAATTAGACAGCAGGTATTTCTCTGTGTGTGAATATTCATGTTTCATTCATACCAATGTATTGGATCCCATCTTTAGCAGATCTGACACATTAGCCCCGATGACTCTGGGGGCGCTAGATGAAATGGCATGCAATGTCGTGCTAACACAGCAAAACGGCCTTGGGGAACAAATGTCCAAAATGCACACATATTCATCAATAAGGCAATGTATTCAGAATAAAAGTAATCTGATTACACAATCATATAGCTCAGTAAAACATAGCAATTTCCAGATGCACAATTTGTGCAAAAATAGGGCATCCCCGAAGGTCAGCAGCAGCTTCATTTGGTGAATGCATTGACTTGATATGCACTGTGCTCTTTTATGATGGCTTGTTACAATGAACCAGAATTCTATTCAGTTCTGTTATTGAAAGACAGCTATGTTTTCTTCAAAAATCACACTCCCAATAATTTTTCCAGAAAATCGTGTAGAACAGACAATCGACATAATTAATGCTTCTCAAACTGATATATTTTTAATCCAATAATCAAAATGTTTTGAAAGCCTAGCTGGCCTATTCCAAGACTAAAGCCTACATAACATCATTTTGTTCCAAACTATTTTCAGTAAGAAACTTCTTACTCAAACTTGATGAATTCTCAGACCAAAATATTTTGACACCCCTTAAAGGTCACGAAGATTCCAGACAGCATAAGAAATTTATGTTTACTTGGAATGTACGTAAATCAAACAATAATGAACTAGGTCAACATCTTGTCAAATAGGCAAGAGGAATATTCAGCTGACATGCATTTACCCACATATCACCATGTGAAATATGATGTGGCCAATACTGATTTGTTACAGATTATTATATATAATTGTTTTAATAGAAAGTATTTGCAGCTATTTTAACTTTTTTTTTTTTTGCTCTATAGAAACCATCAATATATGACTTTATACAGCACAAGCACAGGATGGTTATAACCTGCTGAAGAACAACATTGTCTTTTGTCACATTGAAAGGTGAGAACTAAGGACTACAACTCCCTTTAAATGCATTAGTATATACAAAGAATACGTGCCTTCAGAGAAATAGAAAATTATATCTACAATATTTTAAGTTGTTGAATAATATAATATTTCCTATATATACCCATATATATGCAGTATGCAATACATATGTTTTCTATTCAAGTTCATCTTGGTTTGAAATATTTTAAACACACATGCACCTTCACCATTTTAAGAAACTAAGATTTATCCATTAAAAAGCTGATGAAGCCATCCAACGTTTTATGGACTTAATATGTATATTTGAAAACTGAAAGAAGAAATCCAAATATACAAGAATGCAGAATTGTATTTAACAAGTTAGTTACTCAAATATACTATTTTAACTGCATTAAAAAAACATGTTGGAAAGTTTCAATAAAACAAGTGATAACTATAAGCTTCTGATGAAGACACATATGAATATCTTCTTATTTTGCTATCTTTAAACTAACTTATCAAAGGGCAAAAGAAAATTCAGATATAACTTAATGGGTATGAAACAAAAGTAATAAATTTGAGCAATGAAATAATTACAAATTATTCTAATTTAGCAAAGTACATGGTAAGTTTTTTTTATTTCATTCATTAAGAAATATATTTAGAGGAAAAGTAACGAACAGTGTCTTGGATTTTTAGAATATTTTTGTTATATTTACATGCACATATTTTTATTTTCAGAAACTGTGAAGAGTAAAGTATGGCCTAAAAAATACAAGAACTGGTTGTAATATGTTGTAAGAAAGGTATATTGCATATTGCATTTCCCAAAGGTGGCCACAAGTATAATCTCCTATGTTATGTGCTCTTCTGCAACGTGACCTTGCCCTCCCCATCAACTTGTGGAGTCCTTTTCCCTTTCTCATGAATCTGGGCTGGCCACTGTGACAATTTTTTATTTTTTTTAGTATAGTTGACTCACAATGTTCTCACAATGTTACATTAGTTTCAGGTGTACAACATGGTGCTTCAACAACTCTCTACATAATGCTATGCTCACCACAAGCATAGTTACCATCTGTCACCATACAACGCTATTATAATATCATTGACTATATTCCCGATGCAGTACTTTTCATCTCCATGACCTATTCATTCCATAAGTGGGACCCTGTACCTCCCACTCCTCTTCACCCATTTTTGCTCATTCCTCCATCCCACCCCCAAGTTTGTTCTCTGTATTTGTAGGTCTGATTCTCCTTTTTGTTCAACTCTTTTGTTTTTCAGATTCCACATATAAATGCAATCATATGGTATTCTGACTTATTTCACTTATACCCTCTAGGTCCATCCATGTTGTCACAAATGGCAAAATCTCATCCTTTTTATGGCTGAGTAATCTCTTGGATTTTTTAATAATCCAGTTAATGAAGAACAATGAGACTTTTTTAGAAAACATTAACATTGTGACCAACTAGTTAATGAATGTGGTCAGCTCAAAAAGTATCTAAGATTCCACTTCACAAGAAAATGTAGAAGGCACTGAAATCTTACAGCTCACATACATTAAAAAAAATGAAAGTTGTTTTCCCAAATTCTACAACTATTAACAAAATGTACAAGATTACTTTGTTATAAATCAAACACTTATATTTAATATAAATTGTAATAAATCAAACATTTAAATATAAATGTAATTTAATGAACATTATTTTTCAGAAGTATATGATGTTTGAGACATCTGTATGCTTCTCAAAATTTTAATTTGTTTTGATTTTGATTCTCATTTGAATGAAAAACTCACTTTAGAGCCTAAATTTGTGCTCATAATCTTATTTCTTGTTCTTAAAAGATGGTCAGAATTCCCCACTCTCAACAATGGATAGCTCACCCAGACAGAAAATCAATAACAAAACAACAGATTTGAACAAAACTGTAGACCAAACTGTCCTAACAGACATATACCAAACATTCAATCCAACAGCAGAAAAATACACATTGTTCTCAAGCACACACAGAACATTATCTAGGCTAGATCATATTTAGGTCACAAAACAAAGCTTCACAAATTCAAGGACATTATACATTAAAATAAATTCCAGGATAATAACTAAAAAAGGAAAGATGAATATAATTTTAGAAGAAAATTAGGAGATTATCACATCAAGGCAGAGAAGGGAAACAAATATAAAATATAAAACATAGTACCAACTAAAAGTTAAGTATTAATACATTCAAAGGCATTAAAATTCCGTTCATGAGGAGATATCATAAAGACAATGAAGAGATAAGCCACATATTGAGAGAAGATATTTGCAAAATACTCAGTAAAATGGGCAAAACATGGCTTTTTTTTTTTTACAAATAAGGAACCACAAATTTTCATAACAAAACATTAAATGTTGGGAAAAAAATCAAGTCTCAAGATCTGGAACAATAGGAACTCTAATTCTCAACTGGCGCAAGCGTACATTTGTTTGACCTTTGGGGGGAACAGTATGGCATTACCTAATGTTACTGAACACATATTTACCCTCCAGATCTCTTAGTTCCATGCACCTGGTTCTAGCCATGGCTGCACAGAAGTATCTCTCAGCTGATTTGGTGATAACACTCTCATTAATTTCACTCAGACAGCAGTTCAGACCACAGACCCTCACTGCCCATTTTTAGTTGGGTTGAGTAGAAGCAAGTAGGATTGCCATCTTGATTTTTTTTTTTTTTTTAAGTTTACTGACTACACTTTGGAGCACTTAAAAGCCTCAGACTATTTCTGAGTTCACAATTTTGGAGTTTAAATAAAGGAAAATCAGCACTAATTAATAGTAGAAACATAAAAAGAGCATAGAATTTATAAGGAGGCCAGATGATGCACATTCTAAAATCAGAAGTAAGCAGAAAACTGTTTTACTGATGTGAGCCATATCAGTAAAATGTGTTACAGCTGTGAATTCATTGAAACAGGTGGATTCTTTTTTGTATGGCATAAATTTTTAGCTTCTTTAGATTTGATCAGCCCATATACAGCTTTTTATGTTTTTAAGTGTTTTTAGGTATATCAATTTAGGCTGGGAGAAAAATCAAGTAACTAAATAGTTTATATTTTTAAGTAGGTACTTTTAAAGTACCTAAAACTGTAAGAAACGAGCTTTCCCTCAATATCAACATTTTGTCTCAAAAAATATTGATTCTTCTTATTCTTCTTAGATTATTCCACATACGGAAATTCAACTTTTGAAAGAAGTGAATAATGGCAAAAGGGAGAAAACATGGAATTTCTGACCACCTTAACATTTGATAGTTCCAGTTTCGGAAAAAACTAATTTCTATTCCAATTTCACTGTTCAGTGCCTTCAAGAGTCCTGTTCTTCTCCTTCTACTCTTTCTCCCTCTTTTGCTTTGTTGTACTTCAAGAGTACAAAGTCAAAAAAAAAAAATAAAAGCTAATTCATTTCTTTCCTTTCCTAACCCCTCACATCCAATTTCTCACAAGACGCCACCTAAATATCTCTCAAGGTTGTCTTTTTAACTTCCATCATTGACAAGCCATTGCCTGAACTATGGAAAGAGCCTTTGAATTTGTCTGCCTAAATCTGGTTTGTTCCCATCAAATTCATGCAAAACATTGCCACTCAACTGATCTTTACAAATGCAAAAAAATAATGTTATTCTCCTGATTAAAAACGTCTGTTGGCTTCTCATAATCTACTGCACAAAGTGTGAGTTCTTAATCAGCACATTCATCACCTGGTCCCTCCTTATACATTCAGCCTGTCGCAAGCCATCCTCTGCCTCAAAATGTACACATCAGTAATTCTATAAATGTTCTTCCCTTCTTCTCCCAATCACCATCCGTCACATTCTTCAAAAGAAGCTCAGATACCACTCTGCTAGGGAGCTTTTATTGGCTAGCCAGTCTCCCCAAACTGCCCCCACATCCCCTCCTTGTGTCATCACACATTTCTGTCCTTGTCTATCTTTTGCAGGTGGCATCAGTTACAAGTGGGAACAGCTGTCAGCAGATACTGTTAAATATGATCGACTTTTTCCCCTAAGCCTTCCCCAATACCTACAGGGTCACTTGTCATTCATTGCCTCAGGAAAGAAATGTTGGAGCAGAAAAAAGGCTCATGAGTTCCAAAACACAAATCTGAGCCCTTGAAGGGACTCTGTAGATAGAAATATAACCTCCTATATCAGAGCAAGCATTATTGTCAATAGAGTGTTAGAGTAGGGGAAAAAAGTAAGAGAACCTGATACAACCAGACTCAAAGCTGTCAAACCCAATGAGAAAGGTGCAAAGGAATATACAAGTAACTTTCTGTAAACTGATTGCACATGGGATCTATGGCCCCTGCTCCCTAACCCCCAAGTAGGATCCTAGGAGATGTAGGGACTCAAGACAAAAATAGGAAAACACTGAAAAAGCACAGCTGCAACATGCATGAACCACTTATCGATGCCCAAAGGAGAAAATGGACATGTCAGCAAATGTCAGCAAGGACTGATATTGACTAAGATCAGATGGTTTAGAATCAAATGCAAGCCTGAGATAAAGCCGAGAAAACTCTGAACTGACATGAAGTGAGGACTTGAAGTATGAAGTAGTGTATAGAAAACTAAAGTTGCATTTCCTATGAACACAACTTTGTGGACAGAATTGTATACCTGCTAAAGGCCAGACTTTGGGGTGGGAGAGTGGGGAGACCTGAGTTACAGGTGTTTTTGTTAACACCATTACAAAGTGCCCTAGAGGCCCGCTAGGGTTAGCACTGAGAAGGCCCTCTGGAATCCTGCATGCCCCATACTGTCGAACACACAATGGCCGATAGCTTGTGCTAATTTTGTTCTCATGCAATCTTTACTTTCCACATTGCCACAAAGAGATTTAGCTGATTCATTTTAATTACTGTTAATCTGATAAGTGAAAAGTGGTAAGTTATTGGTATTTTGACTGGATTTTTAAATTAAAAATGAAATTGAATGTTTTAAAAATATTGTTTGCCTATTTTCATTTTATCTGACTTTGTAAAATGCCTTATTATACAATTTGGCCACTGTTTCTATCAGTTTGTTTTTTTCCCATTGATACATAAGCATGTTATATATCAAAATTTTTTGGTTTCTTGTATGTGACAAGTACTTTTCCCCAAAGTGGCTTCATTTTCCTTCTTTTGACATTGACACAATGCAGGCTTGGTTTTGGGGTTTGTTTTTTGTTTTGTTTTGTTTTGTTTGTCATAATGAAGATTACATTTTCATAAGTCAAATTCAGGAATCATCTTATTTTGGACTTCTTGCTTTTATAGCATAAGCAAAAAAAGATGCTCTCTCATTCAAAATATTAATGTATGTATTCTTCTCAGACTTATGTGATTTTAATTTTTATATTATATGTTAAATGTGTTGTGATATAAGGAATAAGTATAGACCGAGCTTCCTTCTCTTTCCTATTCTTTTGCCTTCATGATACATTTGACTGTTTGCTCTTCTCTACTCTGTTAGTCACTCCCCCCTCACCTTCCAAGGCTAGTCACTTATTTTTATTCTTCAGAAGAACTTCAGAATAATTTTGTGAAGTTCCACTCCCCACTTTGAAAAGTATTGGTATTTTTATTGGGCCTACAGTTCATCTACAGATCCTCTGAAGGAAAATCCATATACTTAAAATATTGAGGCTTCAAGAATGAGGTGGTTTCTTTATTCAAATCTTCTTTTAAGTGCCTTGGTTTATTTCAAAAACTTTATTTACATATGTGTTCTACATATTTCTTGCTACACTCATCACTAGGCATGTTATTGATCATATTCTTAATGTGAATATAACATTTACCTCCTTATATTTCCTTACTAGCTTTGTACCAGTAATGCTTTGACTTTGAGATATTATTGATGTAACCCACTATATCAATTAATTATCTTTCCATGTTTTTCCATTTTCAGTGAAATTTCTTACAATTCAAAGTGTTCT
The DNA here is from genome assembly GCF_003265705.2 of Callorhinus ursinus. Classification (NCBI taxonomy): domain Eukaryota; kingdom Metazoa; phylum Chordata; class Mammalia; order Carnivora; family Otariidae; genus Callorhinus; species Callorhinus ursinus. The sequence goes on from NW_027397066.1 coordinate 149,811,727, forward strand.
GTCACATAATTGCTGGTAATTATATTTTTCCTCTGGGCTTCCATTATGTATGTCACTCATTCCATTCCCTTTTCTAAGTGCATTTATTGACTACTATTTCAAGGACAATATTAACCAATTTTTAAATTTAAGCAAAACTTAGAAGTAGCTCCAGATACAGTTATTTATTTGTAGCAGGAGAGAGGAACGCTAAACTGAGATTTCTTTTCGCCTTTTCTTGGGATCGTCAGTATCTCTACCAGTTCTTAATTTTTTTCTTTGTCTTTACTTTCTCCATTCTCTGAAGTCTCTGGTTGTTGTGAGATCTAGAAACTTGGGAACTTACCAGATGTCTCCCCCTCTCTTCCTTTCTCAAGAAAAACTAACGTGATAAACCCTGAAATTCCCTGACCCAAGTTAAGCACTCTTTGCCTGTAGTGGTGGACTAGGCTTACGTTTTTCATTTGTCCCTGCTCTGCCCACTTCCTGCCACCACATATGCCTATTCTGAATTCTTCCTTGTAGATCTCTGTTACTGTAAGAGTTTTCAGAAATGTGTCCATTCACTTTGTCCCACCATACTGTTTCAGAAGAAATCAGAGAGGAATCACTCGGTAACTCATAGAAAATTCTGTCGATGGCAGTTTTCAGTTTATAGGGTGAACGTGTAGCCTTTCTTTCATTTGTGTTCTACTGCTTCTATTTATTTTAGTCTACCTTATTGAATTTTAGGGAAGGAAGTTTATTGATCTGTTTTTATGTAACTGTATTTCCCCAGAGGATGAGGTTTTTGTTTAGGAAAGCTAGCTAACTCTAAGAGAAAGACCGTTGACCAGGAAGCCAGTCAAAAGGTTACTGCCATAAGCCAAATGAGAGATGATGAAGTGGATGGGGAGGAGCTGTATGAGGGCTCATCAAGATCAAATATGTGCAAAATAAATGCATATCTGTTTCAGATACTACATACTAAATACGCATCATGTATTGTACAACATGCTATCAAAAACTATTTTTTATTTTACACGAAAGCCCCGTGAAGTAGGCTAATAGTATCTATAACTTTAAAATAGTGACCATAATCCTCCAAAAATTTAAGTAATTAATTCATGTCCTCATATAATTTCATAAATTGTACAGCAGCTTAAGCCCAGGTATGTATGATTTGAATCTTAACATTGGTACAGCATTTTCTTCAGTTAATTGTTTTGGCAGTCATCTTTCTTAAGCACTGAAAATGAACAACATTTTATTGCATCAAATTTTCTTTTGTTCCTATTAGTACTCTATGAACTTAGAGCAAGGCATGAGATACTCAATAATTTTGAAACTATATAATCGAGATATGGTTTCCTAGCAACTGACAATGCCTAAAATCTTCCCTTTGCTTCAGAAATGTTACAGCCTACAAATATTTTCTCTGATGTCCTTGCATCTTCTACATTTCTCTTTCCAAAAAAAATTTATTTTAAAAATTCAATTATTAATCAATGTCTAAAATCTTGGACTTAAGGTCATCATATCTATATATAGCCTCCAGGGAGATGCTATATAAAATGAATTAAAAATTCACATTTAAAAAGAAAATATTGTGTGGCCAACGTTAAACTATGTGTGAATTTCCTGTGTAAAGAATCTCAAAGCAATATCAAGAACTGCCATTAGAATGAGTAACACAGGCAAATGCAAACTGGTGTTCCCTTTGGTTCATAAAGTGAAATAGAGATGAAGTAGCAGGGACCCCTCAGCAGCCAGACGGAGAGAAAATAATGAAAAGTGTGCACTTGTGATTTCTAAGAAGCAGAGATGACAGCTAGGGGAATAGCTGAGCCAAACCAGAAATGGATGATAGGATACTGCCAGAGCACAAGGGGCTAGGAGCACAAATGTGAGAATCATACAGACCTAGTTTCCAGTCAGGGCTTTGGCAGTTGTTAACTGCGTGTCTTGTTGCAGATTATACGACCATTCTGGGCTTCAGTTTTCTTACCCGTAAAATGATCACTAGTTGTTCTTTAAGGCTGCTGAGCGTCTAAACCTTCTAAGATTCCTAAAACTCCCCACCATATGAATCTTGATGGAACAGAGCCTTCCTGTCACTGTAGAAGCTTAAAGTGCCAGGTACTTCTCTGGCTAATTTGATGAGATACCTGCTCTGGTCTAAAGATCTCAGATCATTATCTCTGAGAGTGGAGGCGATTACAACAAAGTCCCGTTCCTCAGGCAGTGGTGCCCAGAGCATCAGCCACACAAGTTGCTGGACCTACTGTGTGGCAGTAATGGCGGCCATTTTCCAACTGGACCAGGTATCTGCTATTATCATAGGAATTAAGGAGGCTTATGTTTTATTCCTGCATATATATCCTCCAAGACTGGATTTCTAGGCATCTGGGGAATTCTGTTAATTTTCCATCATCACTTTAATTCATTTATTTTTTGCTTAAGTCAAACGAAATCTACTTTCAGGTGTTAGCACTAATGATTCAAAATTGTCTTCTATAGGGCGCCTGGGTGGCTCAGTTGGTTAAGCGACTGCCTTCGGCTCAGGTCATGATCCTGGAGTCCCGGGATCGAGTCCCACATCGGGCTCCCTGCTCAGCAGGGAGTCTGCTTCTCCCTCTGACCCTCTTCCCTCTTGTGCTCTCTGTCTCTCATTCTCTCTCTCTCAAATAAATAAAGTCTTTAAGAAAAAAATTGTCTTTTATATAGCACCATTATGAATAGTGAATAAGATAATACAGGTTATACAATTAACACAGGAAGAGGAAAGCAGCATGTGTTCAATAAATATTAATGTTATTATCAATTAATATGGTATTATTCCTTGGCTGCTTAATTGCTATTTTCCAGGAGATAAAAATGTCACTCCTATATTTTGGCCCCCATTCTTCCAAAGTTTTGTAGAAAAAGAGAAAAGCCAAACAATAAGAAAATAAAAAGCTTCAAGGCAGATTTATAAGAAAATGAAACTCATAATGTCAGACCATACTAAAAATAGCAGCTATTTATACTATTCAAGTGTTTCAAAACTTGTCAAATAAGCACTATAGTGATAACATTTTGCAGCTAATTCTTATAATAGCCAGGTAATTTTTTAATGATTAGTAAAAATTTATTCATTAAGTAGATCTTGAGATTAATCCTTAAATTACCAGTGTGCTGTGTGATTTTGTAACTAACTTAATCATTAAGACTTTAAAATGAAGGGATTAGACTAGGAAATATTCACTCCCTCTTATGTACAAAATTATATTTTTAAATATAATTGCTATATAAATGCTTTAATATCATTTTGGATTACCATCTTGATTTTTTTATATATTTTCTTTTTTTTAAAGATTACTTATTATTGTACAGAGAGAGAGAGCACTAGCAGGAGGGGCAGAGGGAGGGGGAGAGAGAATCTCAAGCAGACTCCGCACTGAGCACAGAGCCTGACACAGGGCTCAGTCTCACGACTCTGAGGTCATGACCTGAGCCGAAATCAAGAGTTGGATGCTTAACTGACTGCACCACCAAGAACCCTTGAAGTTTTTATGTATTTTCAATGAACAAAATGATAACTAAGTTAAAATAATCAGGAAAGATGTAAAGATTATAAAATAGAGGCAGAAAAGTTGCAGCAACTCTTAAACTCTTATCTACTTAGAAAAGAAATTTTGCTTGAGTAGAAACTCAGGAAAATATGAAAGATGCTTATTCAATGAAAATTCATGTCTTGAATCCTAGGATATGTTATTCCCAGTACCTGGCAATCATAAACCCTGAACCCTCATAATTTTGGCATGTGTGCATGTGTGTGTGTGTGTGTGTGTGTGTGTGCGTTTTATTAGTTTCAGGTGCACAACATAGTAATGGACATTTATATACAAAATGATCACCACAATAAGCCTAGTTACCATATGTCAGCATACAAAGTTATTACAATATTATTGACTATATTCCCTGTGCTATTCATTACATCCCCATGACGTATTTATTTTAATAACTTGAAAATTGTACCTCTTAATCCCCGTCACCTATTTTGCCCATCTTCCCACCTCCTCCACCCCATCTAGCAATTGCCAGTTTGTTCTCTGTATTTGTGAGTCTGTTTGTGTTTTGTTTTTGTTCATTTGCTTTGTTTTTTAGATTCTTTAATCATATGTTATTTGCCTTTCTCTGTCTGATTCATTTCACTTAGCATAATACCCTTAGGTCCATCCATGTTGTCACAAATGATGAGATTTCATTCTTTTTTATGGCTATTCATTCTATTCTATGGCCATTGTAATATCCATCTTTTTATGGCTAAGTAATAGTCCAATATTCCATACCACATCTTCTTTATCCATTCATCTACTAATGAACACTTAGCTACCATATCATGGCTATTATAAATAATGAGGCAATGAACATAGGAGTGCACATATCGTTCAAATTAGATTAACTGTCATAGCTTGATTATCTGGCCTCATAAAGGCAATTTTGGTAAAATTATAGGAAGAGATCATCTTTTGTACCTTCCCCACTTAACTTCATCTGTTCCCACTCAAAGAGCCTTCCCTCACAAGTACCTTGAGCCCTTAATCACTATTCAACAAATATTCACACAAAAGAATCACTATGGCATAATAACTTAAGCTAAAAACACAGACCTAGATAAAATGTGGTTTTGTCCTCAAAGAGCTAGCATTTATTGTCAAAGAGACCAGGTTAAGTAAAACACAATGCATTGTAATGGAAAGAATAAAAGTAGAGAAAAGAGATCTGGCAAAAAGCCAGAAAACTCTCTGATGAAGGCAATACATAAACTGAAATTTAAGAATTATAATAAAAGTGAGGTGAAAGGGAAGAACATTCCGATCAGAGGAAATACCATAGATTATGACAGAGGGTGAAAGAACATTATATCTTTGGGGAACTGCTAGTATTTCTTCATAGCTAAATCAAAGATAATTGTGGTAGTAACAGGAAGTGAGACCCAAGAAATAGCAAGGAAGAGATCATGAGGAGCTTACATGATAAACGTGATTACTTTTAAATGTATCTGATATAAATGAAGAAGTATGAAGAGTTTTCAACAAGAAAGTGACATTATCTATGCTGTCATTTAAAAAGTTGACTGTAGTAGTGTTGTAAAGTCCGGCAGAGCCAGCATCTTATTTTGCTCTAATCTGAATAATAATAATGTCAGTCCAAACTAAGGCAGTGGCATTGAGACTACAGAAAATGAGCAGGAGAAAGAACTTGAGACAAGCAGACTGGAAAAATGGATAAGTAAATGACGAGAGGAGAACACGGGTGAGCAAGAGTAACATGACTCAACCCTGATCACCAGATCCTTCTTAAGAAGCTTGGTTGTTAATGGTGACATTTGCCAAGGTGGGAAATATTGGAAGTTAAGTCAATTTGGTGTGTGAAACCATAGAGGAATGTTGAAAGATTACATTTAATAGATGGTTTAAGGGGCTATGAGATAGTCAAGCAGAGATTTCAATTAGACAGAGAGGGGAAGCATGAGAGTTTTAGAATGCAAATATATATTTGGGATACAATTGGTAGCAGAAGTTATACATTTGAATGAGGTTATCTTGGAAGAACATATAGTAGGAAGTGAGCATAAGGCTAAAGATACAGCCTTAAGCATTAAGAATATATGCAGGTCAAGCAGAGCAGAGGGACTCAGGTTTGGGAAGATCCCAGAGTTAAGAGGAAAACCAAAAATGTTCTTTTGTGTAAACCAAAGGTAAGAGTTTGAAGGAAAAGAAAATGGTCAGGGGCATCATAATCTACAGAGAGATTTAAGATAAAAAAGAATGAGAGAGACTTTTGAGTTTGGCAATGTGGAAGTAAAAGCTGATTTTACAACGAATAATTTGGTAGAACATGGAAATAGAAGCCAATCTGGGAAGGAACGGCCAATGAGGAAGTAGGGAAAACTTGAATGATAGATTGAGTTAAGAAGCTTTGTGGAAGGAAAAGGAAGAAATTATAGAATAACTAGAAGGGATTATGATTTAGAGGACCGAAACTGGAGGATGTTTAGGTGCTAAGAGTGACTGGATGAGTTCCTAGCAGATGGGTTCCCATCTCAGTTGACAGTTAGGGAGAGAGTGAGGACAGATCGAATCCACATCAGTTGAACATAACTTTCCTGGAGGAGAAGCAAGTAGGGCCACAGATAAAAGGAAACATGCAAATCATATGTTTGGATGAGAGCAGTAGAATTTGAAAAGCCCGTAACTACCATAACGCCTTTATATCACTAAACAATAAATACTATTTATGAGTTCATAATATGGATCTGTGATTTAAAATGACGTTCCTAGATTACAATTAGGGGGCGGAGCAAGATGGCAGAGGAGTAGGAGACCTGGATTTCATCTGGTCTCAGGAATTCAGCTGAATAGGGATCAAACCATTCTGAACACCTACGAACTCAACAGGAGATCGAAGAAGAGAGTAGCAACAACTCTCTGAACAGAGAAGCGACCACTTACTGGAAGGTAGGACGTGCGGAGAAGTGAATCCGAGGCAATATTCAGGAGGATAGATGGCGGGGGAAGGGGCCTCCGTCGGCCGCTTCTGGCAAGTTATAGAGCCGCGGAGCACAAAATCGGAACTTTTAGAAGTCAGTTCCGCTGAGGGACGTCACTCCAGTGGCTAAGCGGGAGGTGGAAACCTCGCGGGACAGTGTGGACTCAGGACCCACGGGGTCACAGAAAGACCAGGGGTGCCTGAGTGCAGCAGAGCTCCCAGGTACCAGAGAGGGGAAGCCGGCTGCAGAGACGGAGCCGAGGCGCGGGCTCGCAGCTCGGGGTGGCCATAAACTGTGATCCGTGGCCCAGTCAGGCCACTGCGCCTCCAGCAGGGACCCAACAAGCAGCAGAGCCAGGGAGACTCCCCTCCCTCCCCCAGGAGGAGCGGCGCGGGAGTGCACAGCAGGGATCTGCTGGGTTTGGAGACTCCACACGGGGTCGGGTGCCAGAGATAGAAACGCTGGGTCACAGGCCGGATGAGCACGGAGTGCGGCCGGAGACCAGGGAGACAGGAGTGATTGATTGCTTTTCTCTGGGGGCGCACTGAGGAGCGGGCCCAAGTTCTCAGCTCCTCCGGGCAGAGAGTGGGAGGCCACCATTTTCACCCTGGTCCTCCAAGCTGTACCGAGAGCTTGCAGGGAACAAAACCTCCTGAGAGCAAACCCAAGCAGCTTGCTTAGCCCGGACCGACAAGGGTGGGGCAATTCTGCCTCCCGCAAAGACATTTGGGTACCACAGCAACAGGCCCCTCCCCGAGAAGATCAGCACAAACAGCCAGCAAGCCAAGACCAAGTTTACCGATCAAGGAGAACGGGAGAACTCCAGCACTAGGGGAATACTGAGCATAGAAATCATGGTTTTTTTACCATGATTCATTAGTTTTTCAAAGTTAATTTTTTAACTGTTTTTTGTTTTTTTGTGTTTTTTTTTAATTTTTCTTTTACCCTTTTTCAACCAACATCTTATCAATCCCTTTTTTAAAAAAACATTTTTTATTTTTCATTTTTAGAGTCATATTTTATCCATTCATAGTAATTTCCCTTATTTTAGGCATATATATATGTTCTTCTCTCTTTAAAATTTTGAGATACAGTTTCTTCTAACAGATCAAAATATACCCTAAATCACTAGTATATGGCTTTGTTCTAGTCTCCTGCCTGACCACAGTCTCTCCCATTTCTTTCTTTTCTTTTTTCTTTTTTTTAAATCTTCTTCTTTCTTCTTTCAAACAACTTCTTATCAATTCCGTTTATAAAAGCTTTTATAAGTTTCATCTTTACAGTCATCTTCCATCCCTTCATTGTATCAGCCCTTATTTTGTACATATATAAGTCTTTCTTCCTTTAAAATTTTAGGAGACACTTTCTTCTAAAAGACAAAAATACACCCAAAATCTAGTGTGTGGTACTGATCTATGCACTAGCCTAATCATATTTGATCATATTCTGGTTTTTATTGTTTTATTCTGGTTTTGTTTGTTTTTATCTTTTTCTTTTTCTTTTTTTTCCTCTTTCTTTTTTCTTTCTTTCCCTTTCTTTTCCCCTGGTTTCAGGTCTTTTCTGATTTGTATAGAATATATTTGCTGGGGACGTTGTTAACCTGTTAGCATTTTGTTCTCTCATTTATTTGTTCTCCTCTGGACAAATGACAAGACGAAAAAAATCACCTCAGCAAAAAGAACAAGAAGTAGTACCGTCTGCCAGGGACTTACTCAATACTGACATTAGTACGATGTCGGACCTAGAGTTCAGAATCATGACTTTAAAGATACTAGCTGGGCTTGAAAAAAGCATGGAAGTTATTAGAGAAACCCTTTCTGGAGAAATAAAAGAACTAAAATCTAACCAAGTCGAAATCAAAAAGGCTATTAATGAGGTGCAATCAAAAATGGGGGCACTAACTGCTAGGATAAATGAGGCAGAAGAGAGAATCAGCAATATAGAAGACCAAATGATGGAAAATAAAGAGGCTGAGAAAAAGAGAGATAAACAACTACAGGATCACAAGGGCAGAATTCGAGAGATAAACGATACGATAAGATGAAACATTAGAATAATTGAGATCCCAGAAGAAGAAGAAAGAGAGAGAGGGGCAGAAGGTATATTGGAGCAAATTATAGCAGAGAACTTCCCTAATGTGGGGAAGGAAACAGGCATCAAAATCCAGGAGGCACAGAGAACCCCTCTCAAAATCAATAAAAATGGGTCAACACCCCGACATCTAATAGTAAAACTTACGAGTCTCAGAGACAAAGAGAAAATCCTGAAAGCAGCTCGGGAGAAGAGATATGTAACTTACAATGGTAGAAACATTAGATTGGCAACAGACCTATCCACAGAGACCTGGCAGGCCAGAAAGGACTGGCATGATAACTTTAGAGCACTAAACGAGAAAAATATGCAGCCAAGAATACTATATCCAGCAAGGCTGTCATTGAAAATTGAAGGAGAGATAAAAAGTTTCCAGGACAAACAAAAACTAAAGGAATTTGCAAACACAACACCAGCCCTCCAAGAAATATTGAAAGGGGTCCTCTAAGCAAGAGAGACCCTAAAAGCAGCATAGATCAGAAAGGAACACAGACAATATATAGTCACAGTCACCTTACAGGCAATACAATGGCACCAAATTCCTATCTTTCAATAGTTACCCTGAATGTAAATGGGCTCAATGCCCCAATCAAAAGACACAGGCTATCAGATTGGATTAAAAAACAAGACCCATCGATATGCTGTCTGCAAGAGGCTCATTTTAGACCCAAAGACACCCCCAGTTTGAAAGTGAGGGGGTGGAAAACCATTTACCATGCTAATGGACACCAAAAGAAAGCTGGGGTGGCAATCCTGATATCAGACAAATTAGATTTTAAAACAAAGACTGTAATAAGAGATGAAGGACACTATATCCTACTTAAAGGGTCTATCCAACAAGAAGATCTAACAATTGTAAATATCAATGCCCCTAACATGGGAGCAATCAATTATATAAGGCAATTAATAACAAAAGCAAAGGAACACATTGACAACAATACAATAATAGTGGGGGACTTTAACACGCCCATCACTGAAATGGACAGATCATCTAAGCAAAAGATCAACAAGGAAATAAAGACTTTAAATGAAACACTGGACCAAATGGACTTCACAGACATATTCAGAACATTCCATCCCAAAGCAACAGAATACACATTCTTCTCTAGTGTCCATGGAACATTCTCCAGAATAGATCACATCCTAGGTCACAAATCAGGTCTCAAGTGGTACCAAAAGACTGGGATCATTCCCTGCATATTTTCAGAGCACAGTGCTTTGAAACTAGAACTCAATCACAAGAGGAAAGTCGGAAAGAACTCAAATACATGGAGGCTAAAGAGCATCCTACTAAAGAATGAATGGGTCAACCAGGAAATGAAAGAAGAATTCAAAAACTTCATGGAAACCAATGAAAATGAAAACACAACTGTTCAAAATCTTTGGGATACACCAAAGGTAGTCCTGAGAAGAAAGTATATAGCAATACAAGCCTTTCTCAAGAAACAAGAAAGGTCTCAAATACACAACCTAACCCTACACCTAAAGGAGCTGGAGAAACAACAGCAAATAAAGCCTAAACCCAGCAGGAGAAGAGAAATCATAAAGATCAGAGCAGAAATCAATGAACTAGAAACCAAAAGCACAGTAGAACAGATCCACGAAACTAGGAGCTGGTTCTTTGAAAGAATTAACAAGATTGATAAACCGCTGGCCAGACTTATCAAAAAGAAAAGAGAAAGGACCCAAATCAACAAAATCATGAATGAAAGAGGAGAGATCACAACCAACACCAAAGAAATACAAACAATTTTAAGAAAATATTATGAGCAACTCTATGCCAGCAAATTAGATAACCTGGAAGAAATGGGTGCATTCCTAGAGATGTATCAACTACCAAAACTGAACCAGGAACCAGTTCAGTTTTGCAAGGGCAAAAATGAACTATTGGGATTTCATCAAGATAAAAACTTTTGCATAGCAAAGGAAACAGTCCACAAAACCAAAAGAGAACCGAGAGAATGGGAGAAAATATTTGCAAATGACATATCAGATAAAGGGCTAGTATCCAAAATCTATAAAGAACTTAACAAACTCAGCACCCAAAGAACAAATAATCCAATCAAGAAATGGACAGAAGACATGAGCAGACATTTTTCCAAAGAAGACATCCAAATGGCCAACAGACACATGAAAAAGTGCTCAACATCGCTCAGCATCAGGGAAATCCAAATCAAAACCTCAATGAGATACCACCTCACACCAGTCAGAATGGCTAGAATTAACAAGTCAGGAAATGACAGATGTTGGCGGGGTGTGGAGAAAGGGGAACCCTCCTACACTGTTGGTGGGAATGCAAGCTGGTGCAACTACTCTGGAAAACAGTATGGAGGTTCCTCAAACAGTTGAAAATAGAGCTACCATACGATCCAGCAATTGCACTACTGGGTATTTACCCCAAAGATACAAATGTAGGGATCCGAAGGCGTACGTGCACCCCGATGTTTATAGCAGCAATGTCCACAATAGCCAAACTGTGGAAAGAGCCAAGATGTCCATCGACAGATGAATGGATAAAGAACATGTGGTATACATATACAATGGAATATTATGCAGCCATAAAAAGGAATGATATCTTGCCATTTGCAACGACATGGATGGAACTGGAGGGTGTTATGTTGAGTGAAATAAGTCAATCAGAGAAAGACATGTATCATATAACCTCGCTGATATGAGGAATTTTTAACCTCTGGAAACAAACTGAGGGTTACTACAGTGGTGGGTAGGAGGGATGGGGTGGCTGGGTGACAGACATTGGGGAGGGTATGCGCTATGGTGAGCGCTGTGAATTGTGCAAGACTGTTGATTCACAGATGGGTACTTCTGAAACAAATAATGCAATATATGTTAAGAAAAAAAAAAGAAGAAGAAGATAGCAGAAGGGGAAGAATGAAGGGAAGTAAGTCGGAGGGGGAGAGGAACCATGAGAGACGATGGACTCCGAAAAACAAACTGAGGGTTCTAGAGGGGAGGGGGTAGGGGGATGGGTTAGCCTGGTGATGGGTATTAAAGAGGGCACGTTCTGCGTGGAGCACTGGGTGTTATGCACAAACAAAGAATCATGGAACACTACATCAAAAACTAATGATGTATGGTGATTAAATAACAATAAAAAATAAAAATATATTAATAAATAAATAAATAAATAAATAAATAAAATGACGTTCCTAGAAAGGTTCTGTATTTTATCAGAGTTAGAATTGTGCAACACTATGCATTTAGGAGAGGAGATCTGGAGAGTAAGGTAAAAATATTTATGGGGCAGCTACCTTGAACAAGGTCTTATGTGCTATCATGAGAAGGCACATAATTCACACTCATGTTAACCTTCTATTTATTCCAGTTTAAGAAAAGAGAAAAACAAGCCTCAGGAATCTGTAGTATTTTATCTGAAGTCACAAAATTAGTAAACACTCTTGTTACATTTTTATGTTGTCTTTTTTTTTTTTTCTGACTTCAAAGCCCATTCTTCTACCAACTATATCAGTTATCTCTTAAATTCTTCAAATCATACCAGGTCAGTTGTTGTCTCCATTGAAAAATGACACTAGTAAGAGATCTTTCATTGTAAATCCAGCTTGGATTATTCCAAAGTAGTACTGTCTTTCAGGTGCAGGGAAGAGCTCCAGAGACCAGAGGTGTTTTAGCATCTGAAATAACTCACTATTATTAGGAAGTGACAGAAAAGTTTAATAATGCCAATATTTCTAATGAAACAGTTTACCTTGAGAAGAAAAAAGATGTTAATTTTCTTTTCCAATTGGTGATTGTTGTAAGAAAACTTAAAAGAGCAATCAATACATTACCTATCAATCCAAACCTGCTCCATATTTTACATAAGTTTACTAACTTCTTCAGAAATACAGGGTCAGTCAAATACCTTTTTTTTAACCTGAAAGACACAAATACCAAGGCTCATTCTGTGAAAGTGTTTTAATTTTTGAAAAGTATCTTAGTATTTATTTAAATACTGATCAAAAATGGGCGTTTAAAGAATCTAAACATTTCACATTTTTGAAAAGTAGTGGAACATAAGAGCAAGGCCAAATGTTATGTCATCCTCCCTCTGCCATATTTATTTGGGGAAAAAATAACTGAAAGATCATCACAATAAAAATAAAAATAGCTATTCTTGTTTTCTTTTTTTTAAGATTTATTTATTTATTTGAGAGAGCGAGCATGGTGGGAGGGACAGAGGGAGAGGGAGAAAAGTCTTGAGCAGGCTCCACACTGGGTGTGGAGCCTGGTGCAGGACTGGACACACGACTTGATGCCAGGACCCTGAGATCACCACCTAAGCCAGCCACTACCAAGAGCTGGACGCTTAACTGACTGTGTCACCCAGGCACCCCTCATTCTTGTTTTCTTTTAAAACATATCAACCATAAAAAAGAAATTCAAGTGTCAGTTTACATAAATTCAAAAAGTAATTTACCATGTCCTTAACCAGAAGTTTTAGAAAAGATTTTCTCAAAATAGATCTGGGGCTCTGTATAAGCAATCTGAACACATAAAATAAAAAGAGAAATAATTCCCTTGTTCTGTGTCTACTCTATTCATATTGCAGTACAATCATTCAACAGTCCTCCCCTTCCTGGAATCCTTCAGTGAATAGTATTCCTGATTACTCCCAAGCTCTAAGGAATAGATTTCTAGGGTTCTTCCTATACCAGGACATGGATGGCTAAGAATTCATCTCAGTTCTCCTAAATTTCTTCCACAGTAGCTACTAAACATTGAAAAAGAAACTATTCTAAAAAAAAGAAAGAAAGAAAGAAAAGAAAAGAAAAGAAAAGAAAAGAAAAGAAAAGAAAAGAAAAACAACCTATTCTATTCTTGTTCTATATATTTGCTTTGCTTCTCTTTCTCTTGCTCTTCCAAAAGCATTTCTCAGCATCTCTGACCTTACTAAATGGCTGTGAGGAAATTAAATGTGTCTACAAAAATACAGATTTTTTAATGTCTTAATGAAGTTGTAGAAAAATTGCCTAATGCTCAACTTTCTTATTTCCATCTGACACCCTGGCACTCTTAGGACACTCTCCGATTTATCTTCTGATGCCAATCTGTTGACTGTAGGAGCAAGAAGCTGTATAAAACTATAGCCCAAGGCAACACTACTCAGACCACGGCTTTCCTGGCAGATTTGAAGGCAGAGCTCCTCATTAGTGGCCTCATGCCCTTGTGCTCTGAGCACTCCCTGGGTATAATAACGGGCCTTGCGACCATCAGGTTGCTACCAGTTGCAAAAAAAGAATCTACTTTTAGGGAGAAGCTTTTTTTTTTTTTTTTTAAGATTTTATTTCTTTATTTGAGAAAGAGAGAGCATGACCAGGGGAGAAAGCAGATACCCTGCTTAGTGGGGAGCCCAATCCCAGGACCCTGAGATCATGACCTGGGCCTAAGGCACTGAGCCACCCAGGTGCCCCCTAGCCACACTTTACATATTTGGTTGTCAAGGGACATTGCTATCACTGCAGAAAGTTCTGACAGTGCTGTGCATGATCTGACAGGTGGGGGAATTCAGTACTTCACAAATCAGAAACACAACAGCAGTAGAGCCGAAAGGTCTCACATTTATTACTGAACCAACCTACTGGCGCAGAGGCATAGTTGCAGAGAAAAATCATTTCCATGATAAGACAAGTCTATGGCCAGGTAGAAAGGATGTTTACAGAATGACAGAACAAATGATCTTCACGCAGCTTAATTAAATATGTGTGCCAATTAAGTGTGTCATCTCATGATGTGTGACGCCTTATAGACCCAGCTTGATCTTCTCCAGTGCCTCCTCTTGGAGTTGTACCTGATCTCATTACCAGTTTTCATCTGAATCCACTGGGGAATGGGACGATTCTGCTTTTGTTTCTTGGCCAGGAATCGCTTGATTCTGAAAGTCTTGTGAGAAGACATGGCAAGAAGCAGTCAGCCACGCAGAGCAGGATGGCAGCGAAAAAGAGACAGGGAGAAGCTTGACTTACACCCTTTGTCATCTAGACTTTCTTAAAATAAACTGACAGCAGAGACATCCCATTACCCTTTATTAGCCCACCCTGATCTTTTCTTTCTTTGACATTCCTCCTAAGAAATGTACTTCTGAAATTTTTTTCTTATATTGCCTGTTTTACTCCAGTATTTATTTTATGTTTCCTGTATGTGGGAAGGTCAGAATAGGAAAAGATATAGCATTGTACTTTATACTCTGAGTATCCCCTGTTATTCTTTGTTCATTTTGACTTCCTATTTCACACTCACATTTTTATTTCTACTCATCACTATATTAACGAGTTGTGTTTAATCGTGTTTCCTCAGTTTCTCAAATTCTTCTGAGAGGAAACTTCACTCATTTTTTTTATTACAAATCTGCCTTAAAAAAAATGCCCACGATCTCACTTATTCCCTAAGGCAGCATTCTCAGAGATCATTTTATTAGACTAGTATTTTTGGATTGTCATCTGAGGGCCACTATGAGGCTGCTAAAATGAAGCCATAAAATGTCATATAAAAGAGTGAGCTTCCTAGTACAGATGGCTTCTGAGTTCATTTCAGTAATTTTGTAACAGACTATTATTCTCTATCTTCTTTATCTACGAATAAGATTGCACTAAATTAGCACTCTTGAAGAGAAAATATTTTTAAAAACATAAAGGCCATTCCCTGGGTGTTGGCACTAAAAGGTAAAAAGACAAAATGGTATATCCGGGACCCCATGGGTGGTTCAGTCGGTTAAGGGTCTGTGGCTCAGGTCATGATTTCGGGGTCCTGGGAATCAAGCACCTTGCTCACAGGGGAGCCTGCTTCTCCCTCTGCTGCTTCTCCTCCTGCTTGTGCTCACTCTCTGAAAAATAAATAAATAAAATCTTAAAAAAGAATGGTATATCTGACCCAACACTTCCATTCTGTCATCCTGGCTTCACAAGAGAACAATTCGATGAACTTGGTTTTTGTTTTTAGAAGTTACATAAACTTACAGCTCTGACGCTTTCATGACTTACGTCATGACCAAATAGGTGACGTTACAGGTCAGAAGTTCAAGGTAAAGGTGAGGTCTGTTAGTTTGGTTTCAATGATTTTCTCCTCTGCTTCCCACCAGTTCTGTCGGTCTAAATAAATCTAGTTCCTAGCTGATGCCTGTCACATGGACTCAACTTCAGATTGCTCATTTCTGAAAACTCAGGCAGAACATTTGAATTCTAACTACTAGATCAATTATCTTTTCTTTCTTAGGGAAGAAAAAAAAACACTTTCCGGAAACATAACATTATTTTGGCTATTGACTTTGTATTACCCTAGAGAAAATATTTTCCTGTTTCTGCCTCGTGAGTGTTTCTGAGGAAAGAACACTGGGATGTTGGTTAGAAGACAAGCCTTGAAATTTAAAGGATGATTGAACAGCCACAGACAATGGGAGAGATTTAGAGTCTATTTGTTCACATTGCAAGTGGAGAATGAAACTTTGATCTGCAGAGTCAGTCATTTACATATCAAAAGATTGGAAAGGACTAAGTAGCAAAGGTCTCACTTAGGAGAGCAAGCAGGCATCATGTACCCTATGTGAATTAGCAGATTCATAATTTCAGGGTTCTTCTTTTGCAGTTCCAGGTCCCTGAGCTTGTTGCTTTAAGTAATGATAAGCCTCGTATCCAGAAAACCTTTTGTTTGCCTTCAGGGTAATATCAATTAATGTGGATGTTAAAAACTCATCAGACCTGTGAAAGTTATCTTTTAATTTATGATTCATATTGAGCCAAATATATTATCAGTTGATTTTTAAGAGAAGCAAATATGATAAAAAATATTCAGAATAGGAAAAGTCACATGCAAAGATCAACACCCTCTTTATGTTTTTGAAACATGCCTCAAAGTTGAAAATCACAAAGAAAAATGTAAGAATTTCATCTTCCATTTTCCAGTTTTATAGAAAAGTAAAGAAAGAAAATCTTTGGTGATAATCATTACTACAGATTAAAAGCATTATTTACAGCTATTAGAATGTCCAGAATCCAAAACACTGATAGCACCAAACACTAGCAAGGATGTGGAATAACAGCAAAGCTCATTTATTGCTTGGTGGAAATGCAAAATGGTATAGACACTTTGGAAGACAGTTTGACAGTTTCTTACAAAACAAAATATACTGTTACCATTCTACCCAGCAACTGCACTACTTGATATTTACCCAAAGAAGTTAAAAAACATCTGTCTATACAAAAAACTGCCCATGATTGTTTATAGTAGCTTTATTGATAATTGACAAAACTTGGAAGCAACCCAAATGTCCTGCAATAGGTAAGTGGATAAATAAACTGTGGTACATCCAGACAATGGGATATTATTATTCAGTGCTGAAAAGTGAGCCATCTAGACATGAAAAGACATGGGGAAACTTAAATGCGTATTACTGAGTGAAAGAAGCCAAACTGAAAATCTACATAGTGTATGATTCCAACTAAATGAATGAAAAGCTATGAAGACAGTAAAAGGATAAACTATTGTCAGGGGTTGGGGGAGGGAGGGGTGAATCAGTAAGAGTACAGAGAACTTTTAAGGTAGTGAAACTATTCTTATGATACTACAATGGTACATACATGTCATTATACATTTCTCAAGACCCTAGGATACACAACACCAAGAGTGAACTGTAGTGTAAACTATGGACCTTGGGTAATAATGATGTAAATTCATCAATTATAATAAATGTACCACTCTGATGGGGGATGCCGATAGTGGGGGGAGGTTGTGCCTGTGTGGGGACAGGGAGTACAAAGGAAATCTCTGTACCTTCCAGTTAGTTTTGCTGTGAATATAAAACTACCCTAAAATATAATGTCCACTTTAAAAAAATATCTGAGAGGGTCGCCTGGGTGTCTAGTGGGTTAAGCATCCATCTCTTGATTTCAGCTCACGTCATGCTCTCAGGGTCCTGAGATGGAGCCCCCTGCAAAGGGCTCCGTGCTGTGTGTGGAGCCTGCTTGAGATTCTATCTCTCCCTCTCCATCGGCCCCTCCTTCCTGCTTGCTCTCTCTGTCTCCAACAACAACAACAAAAAAACACAAACCTGAGAACTGTCTAGTTTATTCATTTATTCAGCATGGAAGCTTTTAAGGAGTACCTACTATATGCCAGATACAATGACCTCTGCCTTTGAAGAAATGTAAAACGGGAAAAAACAATAAACCAGATGAATTATGGTAGCTATTACAATTGAAAAAAAATCTAAGATATTCTACAGAAGACAGTCTCCAAAATTCATAACCACAAAGATCAAAAGTTATGTGGTCTAATCCTGAGATATTTTTGCTCTGTTTCTGCAGCAGTTCTCTGACACTATCCCTCTCCATAAAAGGAAAAATACTACTCTATCACACCTGATGGTTAAATGTAGAGTGGAACGTGTAGGTCGACAGTACAGTTTTATACATTGTTTGTAGAGTTTTTGACCTGTAACAGCAGAGGCAATGGGATGTGGGGATATAAAATTATATGCCTGCACTCCAGAGGAAAATCCTAAACTGTGATGCCCTTGCAAAAGGGAAACTGTAGTCACATGAGTAATTTGCTTATAACCTGACTTGGAGTTACACGCATAATCTATGCACAGTTAATTTTCCTTCCTTTACCTTTTGGTTACAAAATCTATAAATATATTTGGAAAATGATATAAAGTTTTATCAATACTGGATATTGTAATGTTAGTCAACAATTTACAAAAATTTATAATGAATTTCTATTACTCAAATACTATGTAACCTTGAGGTAAAATAATAGGAGTAAAGGTAGCAGACATATTTGAGAAGGAATGCTTTCAAATTCAAGTAAGAAGTCCAACTGTCAGTGGCTTAAATAAATGCTTATTTTTTATATATGAAATGAAGTCTGATGTTGGCTGTTGTTGTAGTTCAGTGCTCAGAAATGTCATACAGACCCAAGGCTAGGAGCTTTTTATATTTTTGCCTACATTTTCTATTTGTAATCATATTGGTTGCCTCATGGTCACAAGAAAGCTGCTACAACACAGTATCAGGACTGAATTCAAGGTAAAAAAAAAAAAGCAAAGGAAGAGGCTCTTGATCTTTTCTTCCTTATTTGGTCAGGGGTTTCCTGCCATGGCCCCTCAGGGAGGAGGTTTTAGTGTGCCAATATGGTAAAATGAAGGAATAACTTCATTTGTTTGAACTTTGACCTACTTTCTCAGCTATCTGGGGCCTGTCTTGTTTGATCTGTTTTCTAGTGGTTTTGTGTTGGAGTGCTGCCGTGACAGGCCTCTGACCTCCTCATGGTCGGCCATGACTTCCTCTTTCCCGGCCTGCTGACATGCTGTTAGCACCTAACTGCCTACTCTCATGAAACGAAAGGTGAAGTGGTAAGCAAGTGCTGTGGAGGGCAAAATAAATAATATACAAAGAGAATAAAAAAGAAACTGGATACAAAACAGGGACATGATAAGGCAATTAGGTTGTCATCGCAGAGTTCAAATCACCATTGAAATTTTTTTAAAGCATTGCACATGTTTAAATTTTAGTGTTCAGACTTAAAAACTACAGATTGGCCAACAAAGTTATAGACTGAGGGAAAATAAGAATGTGCTACTACAGGTAACATTTAACTTCTCTGAATCTGGTAAAAATGTTCTACTGAAAGATACAAAAGTAGTTTTGAAAAAGAGATTCTTAAATAACACTCTGTACTAGACAATAATCTATGTCAAAATGGTATTATTTAATTCTAACTACTGCCCAAGGAGGTAGCTACTTTTGTTATTCTGCTTTTTATCGATGAAAAAAACTGAGGCGCAGAGAAGCTAAGTAACTTGGATTCTGTGCCTACCCTAACTGGGGCACAGATCACAAAGACAGGAGGCAGTAAAACCAGGATTTGAACTGGAGCAATCCCTCTCTTGGCTCCTGACTCTGGGCTCAACATAATGCTGTGTAAACATGCTTCCAAAATGCATTAATAAAGATAATTTCAAACAAGTACCCAAGGCATATTTTTGCACTTGAAAAATTAATTGTAAATTATATTTCAAGAATCTTTAGGAATGTTTTGATTTAGAAGAATAATAGAGATTGATTTTACCACCAGTGATTATGGAATACATAATTAGTAATATTGTTCTATAATTAGACTAGATATATCATAACATACCAGAAAGTGACAAAACTAAGCTTACTAGAATGAAAAAAGGTGCAGTGATGAGATTTAAATCAGTGGTAAGAGGATTAGTTGCAAATGGACAGACATTTATTAGAAAATATTCCTATGTATACAATGAATTACAGACAGATTTAATGGTTGATCTGTTTAAATGAGAAAACTGTAAAATATATACATGGATATTTATCTGATCTTGAGTTGCATATTGTCTAAGTACAAAAAATGAGAAAGGTATAAATTGATAGATTTAAATATAAAAAGTTATGAGTCAAAATGGCAGAAATCATAAAAATAATTAAGAAATGATTTGAAAACTGAAGTATATTTAAAATATATACATGGGTGCCTGGGTGGCTCAGTTGGTTAAGCAACTGCCTTCAGCTCAGGTCATGATCCCGGAGTGCCAGGATCGAGTCCCGCATCGGGCTCCCAGCTCAGCAGAGGGCCTGCTTCTCCCTCTGACCTTCTCCCCTCATGCTGTTTCTGTCTCTCTCTCTCTCTCTCTCTCAAATAAATAAATAAAATCTTAAAAAAATAAAATATATACAAAAAGAAATAGAGTATTCTACCAAATAAGTTTAAAAAATAAATAATAATAAAATAATAAATAATAAAATAAAAATAATAAAATAATAAAAAATAATAATAAAAATCCCAATTGTAAAACATAAAAGGTAATTTCAACAAAGTTACCCCCTAAAAAAGAGACCATAAATGACTATTGAATCTGTAGTAAAATGAAACTTTTTATCAAAGACATAATAAAGTACTATTTGCATGTTATCAAATTGTTGAAGTTTTAAAAACTTTTGAAAATAGTTCCATGAATCAGATACTCTTATGCATTGTTGGCGGCCATATAAATTGGTACAACCTTCACCAAATGTAATTTGATAGAAATAAATTAATATACTAAAGCATTCATAAGCTCTTTTGAAGGATTCTGTGCTAAGAATTTTCTTTTAATTTGGTATAGGGGGTAGTAGTGGAGCATGATTTCTAAGGTTCCTTCCTATATTAGGTGTTTTCCTACCTACCTATCTGTCTATCATCTATCTATCTATTTATCTATCTATCTATCTATTGTCCACACACACACACACACACACACACACACACAATGTCCAAGATGATACACATGTAGAAAGCAAAGTGCAAAAAGGAAAACCACAGTCATGGAAGAGCTTACTTCAAAAGGAGAGAGGAAGAGAGATTCGCCTCTAGCAAGCACAAGTGCATAGTGCATAATTTATTGTACATTTCCTTCCAATTTTACATAATAACTTGCATTGTTAGCACCAATGTTATCTATACCAGTTTGACTGCTTTTTTATGGCAGAAAATTACAGTGCTGCAAAGTCCATTATTTTTTATATAACACTTAATAAACAATTCATTTTAGGGTTTTGGAACCAAGGAAATGAAAACTATCTCTTGCAGATGAGTAATCTCAATGGCTTCTATATTTAAAGGAAAATGAAGCCTGAATGCCTTGCTTACTCAACTGATTTTAACAACTACTGTATATATCACTGGGCCACGCTTTCAGATGCTCACTAGAAAATCTTACTGAAATTTGAATGCTTGAAGAAGTTGGGAAGAATATCATAGAGCCAAACTATGAAATGGTAACATAAGAAATATTGTTGGCAAGTCCTTCCCTAAATCAGAACTTCTTTTAACATGATATTTACATAAAATTCACATCCTCTGATAGGGGCACTGGGAGTCTGCTCAGGATAAATTGTAACAGTGGATAGAAAATAAAAGAAGGGAAGCAAAGAAAGGCTAGTGTAGAAATGTATGTATTGCTAGGTGCCCCCACATTTCAATGCAAAAGAAAACAAAATCCAGAGGATTTTTCTCTAGATGCTGTGAGCTCCTAAACTAATTTGTGACAGAGATTTGTGATTTTAAGGTCTTCAGAAAGGAGGAAGGATGTGTCTCAGGGATGTTATTTGCTCTCACTTATCATGACTTGGCCTTTTCTTTTCTGCCTTGATCCATTTTAGCTGGCCAGTGAAGGATGGAGTGGCTTTTATTATTTCAGTCTTTTTTGGTTAATCTATTCAATTAGATTAAAGGATTTTTTATTAAATGATTCAAGAAATCATTAATCTGAGTAGATAGTTATTGCTCTTCAAATAATATTTATATTTTGAGTAATAGTTTTGGAATGCTAAATATTTTTAAAAAACAATAGGGAAGCAAACATTTAAAAATTAATATTTTAGATTAGAATAAGAACAAGTAGACTCATTTGTCATTTCTTGGCGAAGCAAGTTATGTCTTATAGATACTTTTTCTTCATCTACACAGAAATTGTTCAGAGACACATCGCATATTTCACATGATTGATAGATTTCACTGTTCAGTGTCTAGAAACTGAAAACATCTCTTTTAACTTTAGACAACAAAGCAACATTTGTCTCAGTCAATTTTCCTGAAGTGAAACAGAAACAGAAACAGTTTTATGAAACTGTTTTTCTCCCTCTACTCTGTGAATGGTTTGATATTAAGGTTCGAAGTTCCTTTTAAGTACTTACATGCTGTAAATTCTATAAATCTATTTTCCTAGCAATGTGACTTCCTCACCATAGCATAGGGTGGCCACAATGAAAGCAAAGATGAAGCAGTGGTTCCCAGGCTTGTCAAAACCAAAAGAGGTAACTTACCTATAGTCATTTCCCAGGGCTGACAAGGTATCATATACTGGGTCTTAAACCAACAGAAATTGATTCTCTCGCTCTAAGACTGAAATCAAAGTGCTTGCAGATTATGCTCCTTCTGAAGCCTCAGGAGAAGGATCCTTCCTTGTCTCTTCCAACTTGTGGTGGCCCCAGGTGTTCCTTGGCTGGCGGCAGCATCACTCAGATCTCTGCCTCCATCTTCACTTGGTTATCTTGGTTATCTGTGTTGTGACTTTGTTAAATTCACACTTGTTAAGCAGAGCCTGGGACATTGGATAGCTAGCCAAGGTCCAACGAAAGACCAAAAGATGGCAAGAGAACGTGAAACAGAGTTTATTAATCACAGGTCCTGGAAGAAATATACAGCATGCCTTGAGGGGCCACTATGGGACATCAAGGCAGAATGCAGACAGTCAGGACCTGGGGCACATGCCTTTATGAGGGTCTGTGGGCAAAGTGCTTTGGGTTCCCCAGCTAAGGCTAGATTGGTCAATTCAAATCAAAAAGAGGGGAACTTTGGTAAGCTTCATGGGGGTCTTATCTAAGGGATACCAAAGGGAAGGGCCCTGGGAACTGGGGGAGACTCTTGTTTACATGGGCTGCTGAGCAGGTCTTATCAGAAACTTAAATTTGCTGTGACTCTACTCTGAGCTTGCAGCAGGGGTTGAGGTCCCTGGAGGCCACTTAGCCGTACAAAATGGATGTCGAGGCCACAATGCCATGCAGTACTTTAGCCAAACTCTCCATACTCTGCCTTCACATAGTCTTTTTATAAGGACTTTAATAGAGTTTAACAGCACCAGAGTCAAGTTTCTAAGGTCAAATCTGGGTATGCCTCCCTTATAGTCCCAAACCTTGTAAATTAATATAATTTAATATCAGAGATGTTAACTAAATTTAGTATCCACATTTTCCTGATATTTGTCTTGGGTTTCCTGGAAACATGTAGTTCCCTGAGTTTTGGAAATGTTGTAATTATGAGTAATATAAATATTCATTTGTAATGTTGGTAATATTTTTAAGACTATAAAGTTAATTTTATATCTACTAATGAGGAGCAGAAAAGATTTAGTAGAAGGATAAAAATAAAAAGAAGGATAAGATAAGCAGATTTTGAAAATCAAATAGAACTTTTACAGTAATTATATTTGGGAAATATATTCCATGTTTGCATCAATTATATTTTTTAAATTGAATATAAATGCTCAAACCCATACTATTTGTTAATAGCAAGTACATTTTCCTTTTTGAAATATCATGACATCCTTATTAATGCCTTTAGGTAGTTCAAAACCATGAAAAGTTTTGCTGTGGTCTGACTTTTGCTGCTTCTCTATTGCAAATATAATACAAAATGTAAAATAATGTAATATATCAAAATCCTCTTTGTTATCTATAACTTAAAGATGCAATCCTCACTAAAAATATACAATAAAGTTTTTAGGGCAAATATTCAAATTTTTATTATTCAACAAGTTGGTAGATACATTCTAAAAAGCAAATCAATGGCAATTTCTACCATCTTGCAAAATTCTCACCAATCTTCACAGCCTTGCCAATGTCACAAAACTGATAAATCTCTCATACAAATAAACTGGTAGGACAGAAGGAGACTAGGCTCCCTGTATCATCTGCCATCACTTTGACTAGGAAGTATGATTCTGAGGTTGATACAATGAGGAGGGATTTACCCTTCCAGTACCTTCTCCTTGAAACTAAATCCTTGGATAGTGGAATTAGAGAACTACGTTAGATGTGATGTAATTCTTCTTATCAGTTGCCATTTCCTTATTATTTGCTTAATTTTCCATGTTAGTAAATTATTCCAGCTACCTGGCTTTAAAGAATGTTTAGTGGGAGAAAACATACCCTTGCCTGTCTGAACATGTTTATTATATAGGCATACCTTGGAGATATTGTGCATTTAGTTCCAGACCATCACAATAAAGGAAATACTGTAATAAGGCAAGTCAAACAAATTTTTGGTTTCCCAGTGCATATAAAAGTTATGTTTATACTGTAGTGTGGTCTATTAAGCATTCAATAGTATTATGTCTAAAAAACATGTGTAACTTAATTTAAAAATACTTTATTGCTAAAAAATGCTAACCATCATCTGTGCTTTCGGCAAGTGGTAATCTTTTTGCTGATGGAGGGTCTTATCTCATTGCCAGTGACTGCAGGCTGATCGGGTTGGTGGTTGCTGAAGACTGGGGTGACTGTGGCATTTTCTTAAAATAAGACAACAGTGAAGTTTGCTGCATTGATTGACTCTTCCTTTCATAAATAATTTCTCTGTAACATGTGATCCTATCTGATAGCATTTTACCCACAGCAGAAGTCCTTTCAACATTGTAGTCAATCCTCTCAAACCCTACCCCAGCTTTATCAGCTAAGTTTATGGACTATTTTAAATCCTTCGCTGTCATTTCAACAATCTTCACAACATCTTCACCAAGAGTAGATTCCATCTCAAAAAAAAAACAAAAAAACAAACAAAAACAAACATTTTTTTGCTCATCTATAAGAAGCAACTCCTCATCTGTTAAAGTTTCATCATGAGATTGTAGCAACTCAGTCCCCTCTTAAGGCTCCACTTCTACTTCTAGTTCTCTTTCCACCACATCTGCAGTCACTTTCCCCATGAAAGTCTTGAACCCCTCAAAGTCATCCATGAGGGTTGGAATCCACATCTTCCAAACTCTTGTTCATGTTGATATTTTGATCTCTTCCCATGAATCATGAATGTTCTTAGTGGCATCTAGAATGATGAATTCTTTCCAGAAGATTTTCAATTAACTCTGCCCAGACCCATCAGAGAAATCACAATGGCAGCTAAAGCCTGGAATGTATTTCTTAACTAATAAAACTTGAACATTGAAATTGCTCCTTGATCCATGCACTGGATGGATGCTGTATTGTGTTGGCAGGCATGAAAACAATAATATTGTTTTGCATCTCCATGAGAGCTCTTGATCAGCTGCACTGTCAGTGAGTAATAATTTTTTGAAAGGAATCTTTTTATCTGAGGAATAGGTCTCACCAGTGGGCTTAGAATATTCAATAAGCCATGTTGTGAACAGATGTGCCATCATTCAGGCTTTGTTGTTCCATTTATAGAGCACAGCCAGAGTAGATTTAGCATAATTCTTGTGGATGTTGTATTTTGTTGGCAGGCATGAAAACAATAATATTGTTTTGCATCTCCATGAGAGCTCTTGGTCATCAGCTGCACTGTCAGTGAGTAATAATTTTTTGAAAGGAATCTTTTTATCTGAGCAATAGGTCTCACCAGTGGGCTTAGAATATTCAATAAGCCATGTTGTGAACAGATGTGCCGTCATTCAGGCTTTGTTGTTCCATTTATAGAGCACAGCCTAAGTAGATTTAGCATAATTCTTAAGGGCTCCAGAATTTGTAGAATGGTAAGTGAGCATTGGCTTCAACTTAAAGCCACTAAGTTGCTTTAGCCCCTAACAAGGGATTCAAACTATCCTTTGAAGCTTTGAAGACTTGAAGCCAGTCATTGACTTCTCCTCTCTAGCTATGAAAATCCTAGATGGCATCTTCTTTCAATAGAAGGCTGTTTCATCTGCATTGAAAATCTGTTGTTAATGTAGTCACCTTCATTAATTATCTGAGCTAGATCTTCTGGATAACTTGCTGCAGCTTCTACATCAGCACTTGCTGCTTCACTTTGCATTTTTATGTTATAAAGATGGCTTCTTTCCTTAAACCTCATGGACTGACCTCTACTAGCTTCCAACTCTTCTTCTGCAACTTCCTCATCTATCTCAGCCTTCATTTTATTGAAGAGAGTGAGGGCCTTGCTTGGGATGATGCTTTGGCCTAAGGAAATGTGGTTGGCTTGATTTTCTATCCAGACCACTAAAACCTTCTCCATAGCAGCAATAAAGATGTTTCACTTATCATTCACGTGTTCACTGGAGTACCACTCTACCATTTGCTTCAAGAACTTCTCCTTTGCACTCATAACTTGTCTAACTGGTGCAAGAGCCTTAGCTTTTGACATACCTGAGCTGTTGACATGCCTTCCTCACTAAGCTTAATCATTTCTAGCTTTTGATTTAAAGTGAGAGATCTGTGAGTCTTCCTTTCACTTGAACACTTAGAGGCGCTTGTAGGAATATTAATTGGCCTAATTTCAATATTGTTGTGTCTCAGGAATTAGGAGGCCCACGAAAAGGGAGAAAGATAAACGGATAGTCAGCGGAGCAGTCAGAACACATAAAACATCAAATATCACTGATCACAGATCACCATAACACATAGAATAATAATGACAAGTTTTGAAATATTGCAAGAATTACCAAAATGTGACACAGGGACAGTAAGTGAACAAATGCTATTGAAAAGTGGTGCTGATAGACTTGCTTGATCAAGTGTTGCCATACACTTTCAATCTGTAAAAAATGCAACATCTGCAACATGTGCACAAGAAAACAAGGTATGCCTGTATTACTGGGGGGAAAAAAGCTTATGATAGTTTTACATTTAAATAATTTACAGAATCAAAAAATTTCAAAGATACACAATGCACAAAGGTATAAGCAATAAACCAAAGCAGTAAACATTCTGGCTGACATTCCAGATGCCCTGAGAGCAGAGGGCATATTGAAGCAGGAACTGGGGCTGAATTCTCATGCCCACACAGAGACAACAGATGAAGCTAGGAAATAACAACAAGAACCTTTGTGAGAAGGTCCTTATAAATATCCTTGAAAGAGAGTAAGCGATCTAAAATTTCGTCTGGTCCCAGGAATTCAGCTAGAGAGTTATCAAACCATTCTAAACACCTATGAACTCAACAGGAGATCGAAGAAAAGAATAGCAACATCTCTCTGAACAGAAACACGACCACTTTCTGGAAGGTAGGATGTGCGGAGAAGTGAATCCGAGATGATATTTGGAAGGATAGATGGTAGGGGAGGGGGCCTCTGTCAGCCG
The DNA here is from genome assembly GCF_003265705.2 of Callorhinus ursinus. Taxonomy (NCBI): domain Eukaryota; kingdom Metazoa; phylum Chordata; class Mammalia; order Carnivora; family Otariidae; genus Callorhinus; species Callorhinus ursinus. The sequence continues at coordinate 149,839,129 of NW_027397066.1, forward strand.
CTACTGGCAAGCGATAGAACGGTGGAGCACAAAATTGGAACTTTTAGAAGTCGGCTCCGCTGAGGGATGTCGCCCCAGTGGCTAAGTGGGGGATGAAACCCTCGTGGGACAGTGTGGTCTCAGGACCCTTAGGGTCACAGAAAAACAGGGGGTGCCTGAGTGTGGCAGAGCTCCTGGGTATCAGAGCGGGGAAGCTGGCTGCAGAGACGGAGCCGAGGCGCAGGCTCTCAGCTCGGGGTTGCCATAAACTGTGATCCACAGCACAGTTGGGCCACTGCTCCTCCAGCAGGGACCCAACAAGTGGCAGATCCGAGGAGACTCCCCTTCCTCCCCTGGGAGGAGCGGAGCAGGAGCGCACCACAGGGATCTGCTGGGTTTAGAGACTCCACACCAAGTCATGTGCCAGAGATAGAAATGCTCAGTCACAGGCTGGATGAGCACGGAGTGTGGCCGGAGACCAGGGAGACGGGAGTGACTGACTGCTTTTCTCTGGGGGCGCACTGAGGAGTGGGGCCCCAAGTTCTCGGCTCCTCCGGGGCGGAGATTGGGAGGCCACCATTTTCACTCTTGTCCTCCAAAGCTGTCCAGAAAGCTTGCAGGGAACCAAAGCTCCCAGGACCAAACCCAAGCAGATTACTTAACTCAGACTGGCAAGGGTGGGGCAATTCCACCTCCGGCAAAGACATTTGGGAACCACGGCAACAGGCCCCTCCCCCAGAAGATCAGGAAGAACACCAACCAAGACCAAGTTTACCAATGAACGAGAACAAGCAGAACTCCAGCGCTAGGGGAATACAGCACATAGAATTCATGGCTTTTTCCCCATGATTCTTTAGTCTTTCAAAGTTAATTTTTTTAATTTTCTTTTTTTCTTTTCCTTTTTTTTTTGAATTTTTCTTTTTTCTTTTTTCAACCAACATCATATCAATCCCTTTTTCAAAAATCTTTTTTATTTTTCATTTTTAGAGTCATATTCTATCCCTTCACAGTATTTAACCTTATTTTTGGTATATATATATAAGTTGTCCTCTCTTTAAAATTTTGGGATACAGTTTCTTCTAACAGATCAAAATATACTCTAAATCTCTAGTATATGGCTTTGTTCTAGTCTCCTGCCTGATCATCTCTCGCTTTTTTTTTTAATTTCTCTTCTTTCTTTTTTCAACCAACTTCTTACCAATTCCTTTTATAAAATCTTTTATAGTTTTCATCTTCACAGTCATATTCCATCTCTTCATTGTATTTACCCTTATTTTTGTACATATATAAGTTTCTCTTTCTTTAAAATTTTAGGAGGCACATTCTTCTAACAGACCAAAATACAACCAAAATCTAGTGTGTGGCACTGAACTATTCACCAGCCTGATCATATTTGATCGTATTTTTTTCATCTTTTTCTTTTCTTTTCCCTTTTTTTTTCTTTTTTCTTCCATTCCCTTTCTTTTCCCCTGGTTTCAGGTCTCTTCTGATTTGTTTAGCGTATATTTTTCTGGGGTCATTGTTACCCTGTTAGCATTTTGCTCTCATTCATCTATTCTCCTCTGGACAAAATGACAAGACAGAAAAAGTCACCTCAACAAAAAGAACAAGAGGCATTACTGACTGCCAGGGAACTAATCAACACAGACATTAGTAACATGTCAGAAGTAGAGTTCAGATTGATGATTATAAAGATACTAGCTGGACTTGAAAAAAGCATGGAAAATATTAGAGAAACCCTTTCTGGAGAAATAAAAGAATGACAATCTAACAAAGTTGAAATCAAAAAGGCTATTAATGAGGTGCAATCAAAAATGGAGGCTCTAACTGCTAGGATAAATGAGGCAGAAGAGAATTAGTGATATAAAAGACCAAACGATGGAAAATAAATAAGCTGAGAAAAAGAGAGATAAACAACTACAGGATGATCACAAGGGCAGAATTCAAGAGATAAGTGATACCATAAGATGAAACAATATTAGAATAACTGGGATCCCAGAAGGAGAAGGAAGAAAGAGAGGGGCAGAAGGTATATTGGAGTAAATTATAGCAGAGAACTTCCCTAATTTGGGGAAGGAAACAGGCATCAAATTACAGGAGGCACAGATAACCGCCCTCAAAATCAATAAAAATAGGTCAACACCCTGACATCTAATACTAAAACTTACAAGTCCCAGAGACAAAGAGAAAATCCTGAAAGCAGCTCGGGACAAGAGGTCTGTAACCTACAATGATAGAAACATTAGATTGGCAGTAGACCTATCCACAGAGACCTGGCAGGGCAAAAAGGACTGGCATGATATATTCAGAGCAATAAACGAGAAAAATATGCAACCAAGAATACTATATCCAGATAAGCTATAATTGAAAGTAGAAGCAGGATAAAAAGCTTTAAGGACAAACAAAAACTAAAGAATTTGTAAACACCAAACCAGCCCTACAAGAAATATTGAAAGGGGTCTTCTAAGCAAAGAGAGAGCCTAAAAGTAACATAGACCAGAAAGGAAAATAGACAATATACAGTAACAGTCACCTTACAGGCAATACAATGGCACTAAATTCATATCTTTCAAAAGTTACCCTGAATATAAATGGGCTAAAGGCCCCAATGAAAAGACACAGGCTATCAGATTGGATTAAAAAACAAGATCCATCGATATGCTGTCTGGAAGAGACTCATTTTAGACCCAAAAACACCTCCAGATTGAAAGTGAGTGGGTGGAAAACCATTTACCATGCTAATGGACACCAAAAGAAAGCTGGGGTGGCAATCCTTATATCAGACAAATTAGATTTTAAACCAAAGACTATAATAAGAGATGAGGTAGGACACTATATCCTACTTAAAGGGTCTATCCAATAAGAAGATCTAACAATTGTAAATATCTATGCCCCTAACATGGGAGCAATCAATTCTATAAGCCAATTAATAACAAAAGCAAAGAAACACATCGACAACAATACAATAATAGTAGGGGACTTTACACCCCCCTGACTGAAATGGACAGATCATCTAAGCAAAAGATCAACAAGGAAATAAAGACTTTAAATGAAACACTGGACCAAATGGACTTCACAGACATATTCAAAACATTCCATCCCAAAGCAACAGAATACACGTTCTTCCTAGTGCCCATGGAACATTCTCCAGAATAGATCACATCCTAGGTCACAAATCAGGTCTCAACCGCTACCAAAAGATTGGGATTATTCCCTGCATATTTTCAGACCACAATGCTTTGAAGCTACAACTCAATCACAAGAGGAAAGTCGGAAAGAACTCAAATACATGGAGGCTAAAGAGCATCCTACTAAAGAATGAATGGGTCAACCAGGAAATTAAAGAAGAATTTAAAAAGTATGTTAAAAAAAAAGAAGAAGAAGAAGAAGAATATAGCAGGAGGGGAAGAATGAAGGGGGAGAAATAGGAGGGGGAGATGAACCATGAGAGACGATAGACTCTGAAAAACAAACTGAGGGTTCTAGAGAGGAGGGGGTGGGAGGATGGGTTAGCCTGGTGATGGGTATTAAAGGGGGCACGTTCTGCATGGAGCACTGGGTGTTATATGCAAACAATGAATCATGGAACACTACATCAAAAAGTAATGATGTAATGGTGATTAACATAACAATAAAAAATTTAAAAATTAAAAAAAATAAATGTAAAAAAAGAATTTAAAAAGTTCATAGAAACTAATGAAAATGAAAACACAACTGTTCAAAATCTTTGGGATGCAGCAAAGGCAGTCCTAAGAGGAAAGTGTATAGTAATACAAGCCTTTCTCAAGAAACAAGAAAGGTCTCAGATACAACCTAACCCTACAACTCAAGGAGCTGGAGAAAGAACAGCAAATAAAGCCTAAACCCAGCAGAAGAAGAGAAATCATAAAGATCAGAGCAGAAATCAATGAAATAGAAACCAAAAGAACAGTAGAACAGATCCACGAAACTAGGAGCTGGTTCTTTGAAAGAATTAACAAGATTGATAAACCCCTGGCCAGACTTAGCAAAAAGAAAAGAGAAAGGACCCAAATCAACAAAATGATGAATGAAAGAGGAGAGAAGACAACCAACACCAAAGAAATACAAACAAATATAAGAACATATTATGAGCAACTCTATGCCAGCAAATTAGATAATCTGGAAGAAATGGATGCATTCCTAGAGATATATCAACTACCAAAACTGAACCAGGAAGAAATGAAAACCTGTACAGACCTATAACCACTAAGGAAATTGAAGCAGTCATCAAAAATCTCCCAACAAACAAGAGCCCAGGGCCAGATGGCTTCCCAGGGGAATTCTACCAAACATTTAAAGAAGAATTACTACCTATTCTTCTGAAACTGTTCCAAAAAATAGAAATGGAAGGAAAACTTCCAAACTCATTTCATGAGGCCACCATTACCTTGATCCCAAAACCAGACAAAGACCCCATCAGAAAGGAGAATTACAGACCAAATATCCCTGATGAACATGGATGCAAAAATTCTCACCAAAATACTAGCCAATAGGATCCAACAGTACATTAAAAGGATTATTCAACATGACCAAGTGGGATTTATCCCTGGGCTGCAAGGTTGGTTCAACAACCACAAATCAATCAACATGATACAATACATTAACAAAAGAAAGAACAAGAATCATATGATCCTCTCAATAGATGCAGAAAAAGCATTTGACATCCTTTCGTGATCAAAATTCTGCAGAGTATAGGGATAGAGGGTACAAACCTCAATATCATAAAAGCCATCTATGAAAAACAGACAGCAAATATCGTTCTCAATGGGGAAAAACTGAGAGCCTTCCCCCTAAGGTCAGGAAAGCGGCAGGGATGTCCACTATCACCCTTGCACTTCAAAATAGTATTAGAAGTCCTAGCCACAGCAATCAGACAACAAAAAGAAATCAAAGTCATCCAAATCGGCAAAGAAGAAGTCAAACTCTCACTCTTTGCAGATGATATGATACTTTATGTGGAAAACCTGAAAGACTCCACCCCAAAACTGCTAGAACTCATAAAAGAATTCAGTAAAGTGGCAGGATATAAAATCAATGTACAGAAATCAGTTGCATTTCTATACGCCAACAACAAGACAGAAAAAAGAGAAATTAACGAGTCAATCCCACTTAAAATTGCACCCAAAACCATAATATACCTAGGAATAAATCTAACCAAAGAGGCAAAGAATCTGTGCTCAGAAAACTTTAAAATACTCATGAAAGAAATTGAGGAGGACACAAAGAAATGGAAAAATTTTCCATGCTCATGGATTGGAAGAACAAACATTGTGAAGATGTCAATGCTACCTAGAGAAATCTACACATTCAATGCAATCCCTATCAAAATACCACCAACTTTTTTCAAAGAAATGGAACAAATAATCCTAAAATTTGTATGGAACCAGAAAAGACCCCGAATAGCCAGAAGAATGTTGAAAAAGAGAAGCAAAGCTGGCGGCATCACAATTCCAGACTTGAAGCTCTATTACAAAGCTGTCATCGTCAAGACAGTATGGTACTGGCACAAAAACAGACACATAGATCAATGGAACAGAATAGAGAGCCCAGAAATGGACCCTCAACTCTATGGTGAACTAATCTTCGACAAAGCAGGAAAGTATGTCCAGTGGAAAAAAGACAGTCTCTTCAACAAATGGTGTTGGGAAAATTGGACAGCCACAAGCAGAAGAATGAAACTGGACCATTTCCTTACACCACACACAAAAATAGACTCCAAATGGTTGAAAGACCTAAACGTGAGACAGGAGTCCATCAAAATCCTAAAGGAGAACACAGGTAGCAACCTCTTCGACCTCAGCCAAAGCAACTTCTTCCTAGACACATCGCCAAAGGCAAAAATGAACTATTGGGACTTCATCAAGATAAAAGGCTTTTGCACAGCAAAGGAAACAGTCAACAAAACCAAAAGACAACCAACAGAATGGGAGAAGATATTTGCAAATGACATGTCAGATAAGGGCTAATATCCAAAATCTATACAGAACTTATCAAACTCAACACCCAAAGAACAAATGATCCAATCAAGAAATGGGCAGAAGACATGAACAGACATTTTTCCAAAGAAGACATCCAAATGGCCAACAGACACATGAAAAAGTGCTCAACATCGCTCAGCATCAGGGAAATCCAAATCAAAACCTCAATGAGATACCGCCTCACACCAGTCAGAATGGCTAAAATTAACAAGACAGGAAACGACAGATGTTGGCGGGGATGCGGAGAAAGGGAACCCTCTTACACTGTTGGTGGGAATGCAAGCTCATGCAACCACTCTGGAAAACAGTATGGAGGTTCTTCAAAAAGTTGAAAATAGAGCTACCCTATGACCCAGCAATTACACTACTGGGTATTTACCCCAAGGATACAAATGTAGGGATCCAAAGGGGTACGTGCACCCCAATGTTTACCTCAGCAATGTCCCCAATTGCCAAACTATGGAAAGAACCAAGATGTCCATCAACAGATGAATGAATAAAGAAGATGTGGTGTATATATATAATGGAATATTATGCAGCCATCAAAAGGAACGGAATCTTGCCATTTGCAATGACATGGATGGAACTGGAGGGTGTTATGCTGAGTGAAATAAGTCAATCAGAGAAAGACATGTGTCATATGACCTCACTGATATGAAGAATTCTTAATCTCAGGAAACAAACTGAGGGTTGCTGGAGTGGGGGCGGGGTGGGAGGGATGGGGTGGCTGGGTGATAGACATTGGGGACGGTATGTGCTATGGTGAGTGCTGTGAATTGTGTAAGACTGTTGAATCACAGACCTGTACCTCTGAAACAAATAATACATTATATGTTAAAAAAAAAAAAAAAGAAGAAGAAGAAGATAGTAGGAAGGGAAAAATGAAGGGGTGGAAATTGGAGGGGGAGACAAACCATGAAAGACTATGGACTCTGAGAAACAAACCAAGGGTTCTAGAGGGGAGGGGCGTTGGTGGATGGGTTAGGCTGATGATGGGTATTAAAGAGGGCATGTATTGAATGGAGCACTGGGTGTTATTTGCAAACAATGAATCATGGAACACTACATCAAAAACTAATGATGTATGGTGATTAACATAACATAATAAAATAAAAAAATATGAAGAGAAAAAAAACAAAATGAACCTTTGTGGGAGAATCAGTACCCAGGTTTGATACAACACATTATCTAAAATGTCTAATTTTAAACAAAAAACTCTAAGTCATGACAAGAAATAGGAAAATGTGGCCCATATACAGGGAAAAAAGCAACAGAATCTGCACGTGACAGGGCCGCGATGTCAAAGCAGCCATTATAAATGTGTTCAGAGGACTGAAGCAGAGCTAGAAGAGATAAAGGAAGGTATGATGACAATGTCTGATCCACTAGAGACTATCAATAAAGAGATGGAAATTATAAAAAAGAATCAAATAGAAATTCCAGAGTTGAAAAGTACAATAGCTGGAAAAAACCAATGAACTTAAAGATAGATTGACATGGATTATGTAATCTGAAAAGCAGAAAGAAAAAATATTTTTAAAAAAGAACTTCAGAGTACTGTAAGAACCAACAAGTGTACCAACATAAGGGTACCACACTATAGGAATGCCAGAAGAGAGAAAGACAGGAGAAAAAACACAAATAAAGTCTAAAAGATTTCAAAAGTTTATGAAAAACATTAATCTACACATCCAAGAAGCCCAACAAACTCCAAAAGGATAAGTGGAACGATACCACACCAAATACATAATAATAAAAATGCCATAAACCAACAACAAAGAGAAAATCTTGAAAGCAGTGAGAAAAAAAAACCAACCAAGTAAATAGTGCTATAACTGATTTATATGGCTTAGAGATACTTATATACTGTAACAGTGAATGATATAATTGTTCCTAGGCTTTATATCCTTTAGATACTTTTAATTTTCAAAGTGCCCCCCAAATTCTAGCATTCAAAGCCAAGTCTAAGAATAAAAAGAATAACAACCACTGGAATTCAAGAACAGACTGAGTGAAATTCAGTATTTTTTAGTTGGTCCTGGTTAATCACTTCTATGTAGAAATCTTTAAAAATCACTTACTTGCTGGGGGAGGCCTGGGTGGCTCAGTTAGTTGAGTAGCTGCTCTCTCTTTTTTTTTTTTAGATTTTATTTATTTATTTGAAAGAGAGAGAGAACAAGCAGGGAGGAGGGACAGAGGGAGAGGAAGAAGCAGGCTCTCAGGACCTTGGGATCATGACCGAAGCCAAAGGCAGCTGCTTAACCAACTGAGCCACCCAGGTGCCCTAAGGATTTGACTCTTGATTTTGGCTCAGGTCATGATCCCAGGGTTCTGGGATCTAGCCCTGAGTTGGGCTCCATGCTCAGTGTGGAGTCTGCTTAGAATTCTCTCTCCCTCTCCTTCTGCCCCTCCCCCACCCATACACACATGCACTCTCTCTCTCTCTTTCTAAAATAAATAAATAAATCTTTTAAAAATCATTTAACTTGCTTTTATTCACGAGCTCATAAACTCCTTCACAAGTAATATGTAACTACCATTCCACTTGCGATACAGTACAAATCTATCAAATTTCTTAAATATGCGAAATAATGTAAAAAAAAACCTGTACAACTGTTGAACCACTATATTGTACACCTGAAACCAACATAACAATGGAATTTAAATTAAATTAAACTGAATTGAAATCACATAAAAAATTTTAAAGTGATCCAAGAAAATAATACTTTTTGTATGTTGTTTATATTATTTCTAACAGTATTTATTGACCAAAAAAAAAAAAAAACCAATATCCCCAATATCATCTATGGAAAGAAGGCAGAATTTGTTATCTGAAGATCGGATTTTAAGTTTTCACTGACATTTACTAGCAGTATATATTGCTCACTTGAATCAAAGTGATTCAAAGAGGACTGTTAAGTCTTCATATTTTTACCTACGAACTAAAAATGTTTTCTTGATGTCCACGGAAACAAGTTATAGTAAAATGTACTGTGAGATATGAAGCATTTATAGACTAGTTTTCATGCAGGCTCTGGTATGGCTATTCTACTTCCCTAAACTATAAATTCTGTGAAGATAGATGTTATCAACTGTGTACAACACCTAATCTATGAGACTTATTTAATATACACTTGACAGGAACTGACACTTCTTGTGTAAATTGAAAGCACTGGAGAGTAATGTGGATTTGAAATACAAATGCTGTTCTTCTCAAAGTTGTGCTCTCTTGAACTATAATTAAAAATGTATTTTCTTATTTAACAGATATGGCAAGAAAATGAAATGTTCAAAGCAGTGAGTGGTGAATTATACAACACCAACAGGCAAAATAGCTTCTTGACTACTGAAAGTTACTTATTCTCGTGAAAAAAATTGTTTTACAAATTATATTTCTGTCTCAGGTTATTGATTTTGCTAAACCACTTTCTTCCTATCTCATGCAGAAATACATATTCCTAATAAAACACCAATATCTGTAATGTTGTATTTTGTTATCCCATTTATATAAAAAGATACATAGGTACAATCTATTAAAAAACATATTCTGAGGTGCCTGTCTATTCCATCAGTAGAGCATCTTACTCTTGATTTTGGGATCATGAGTTTGAGCCACATGTTGGATGTAGAGATTACTTTAAAAGAAAAAAAAAGAGTAAAATGCGTCTTCTTTTATAAGAGACTATATTATCTTATTATTTTCAATGGAGTTATCTTTCATTGTAAAAATAAATGGAAACTAGAGAGCCTTTTAAATTTCTCTGCCCCCTTTCTCCAACTCCTCTTTATTTAACCTTTTATTTTTAAGAGAAAGCATGCACGAGTAGCAGAGAGGGGCAGAGGGAGAGAGAGAATCTCAAGCAGGCTTCACACCCAGCATGGAGCCCAACTTGGGGCTCCATTTCATGACCCTGAGATCATGACTGGAACGGAAATCAAGAGTCAGACGCTCAACCAACTGCGCCACCCAGGTGCCCCTACCCTAACTTCCCCCAGCAACACCACTCAGCTCTTAAGAGAAAATCATTAACATTGTGATGGCAAAAGGTTTTGTTTTTAAGAACTATGTTCAACAAGAGTTAAAGCAAAATAAATCCATCAAAATGAACAAATAATTAGCCAAATAATTACCATCTTTATAAGTATTCCCTCCAATTCTGTAAGCAATGATGATCTTTGATAGATCAGGATTGACTCTAATCCTGTTGTTCATTATCTATGTGACCACCAATTTTTTTATTAATTTAGTAGGCTATGATGATACACAAGGCATTCCATTAAGTGCTTTGAATACTTTATCTCATTTTTATACTATTTTACTGAGAAGAAAACTGAGACTCAGAGAACTCATTTGCCCAGTATGGTATATTGGGGAAGAAGTATGAGACTAGAGGACACAAGACTGTTGGTCTTTAATAGCTGGGCAGCCACTAGTCAGGTATAGGAAGTAGAGTAACTTATTAAACACTTCCTGCCCAATTTCTTCCTCTGTACAATAAAAACAATCAAAATACCTACCTCATTAAATTATCGTGCTTATTAAGTGAGATGAGTTTATGTGAACACACTTCACAGAGTATTTGTCATATAATAAGCAAAGCTTAATAGTTAGACACAGGGCCTCCCCCAAACATATCACTCATTTAATATAAATTTCTAAATTTACAAATCATCTATCATAGAGATATCCCTCCCTCACCTATTATTTATTTACATTCTACTTGTTGGGAAACAAAAGTGAATTTGAATATAGTTAGAGTGACAATTTCTATTCCAAGTTATAGAATCTACCATTCCTTTTTCTATGCATGAATAATTTGATCTTCAAAAGCATTGCTTATACAGCCTGGAAAGAGAGGAATTCTAATTACTTATTGTTTTATAAAACTAAGAGCACATTTTGAAATTATTTGTTTTATTAAGATTTTCTCCTTCAGTAATAAAGAAATTCATGAAGCATAGAAGATAAAGACAGAGTGTGGGACCAGAAACGAAAAATTAAACTCCAAAGTATACAACTCCAGTGTGCTAAATAATAATACAGTGAAAACATCATTTTTACTATAGTTCCAAGAAATGTTCTAATTATGTTGATAAAAATTAGCTCATTTAATCTGAACAATAACCTATGAGGCAAGTATCATTATTATTTCCAGTTAACAAATGAAAAAACTGAGCATAAAAATATTAAGTAACTTCTCCAGGGTCACACATCTGAGTGTGTACAGATAGAGCACCCCCGGGAAAGTTATTTACCCCATCAGGGCCTCTGTTCTCAACTGCGAATAAAAAGGTTGAAGATATCACAGAAGGTAGGATTTTTAAATCACCACCGCCATGAGTCACATCTCTTACCCAGTGTCATTTTTTATTGATAATTCAATGGATAGGGATGGTTGGGAAACATAGACAAATATGGAAATTTCTGGAATTCCTGAACTAGCTGTCTGGGTCTTTTCTTGATGTATCAGAATATACCCTGGCCCAGAGCTAATATATGAGGTCTCTAAATAAACCAAACAGGGCCTCATGTGTATAATGAAAGCTCTTTTAATCATGAAATATCTCTATTTTTATACTCCCATAACTACACAATTCACACTGACATTTTCCAGTGAATCACAGCTCATCAATCCATAGACTCTTAGTTTGTTTGCCATAAACAACCCAAACAGACCATATACACCCCGCTAAAACTATTCTATAAATAAGAGCTTTAGCTTTCCATCAAAGAATAGCATCAGGAGGCATGTTTACAAGGTGATTTGATCAGGTCATTTTTCCTCAGGTGTCCTAGGTTAGAACTGGGTACCAATCATCTGCAACTTTTTTTCTAGATGCTGAACTAGATTATTTCCAAAATATCTTTCAAGTCTATCATTGTGATATTTCAAATTCAGTTGTGTTATAACCCATGCCCCTCTCAATTAACATATTAAATTTCTCATTAACATCCAAAATAATTTAGTAGGTTAAAGAGATAAGAATAGCAAAATATTACTGCTAGAATGTAATCCTTCAGTATGGAACTTAAAATGTTAAATATTTTTTTAACAGATCATGAGATTTTTGCCCTAGAATTACTCAATATAACAGCAGAGGAAAAAAACATAATAATTCAGTAAGCAATTTTTAAAGCTTCATAAGTGCTTGGGGTTTTTTTTTCCTCCTCTTGCCTGTTATAGAGCAACCAGAGATTCAGTAATAGCTGTTGAGAACTCATCACTCATCATATTAAAGTTATAACACATTGTCTTCAAAAACCAAAGTCAAGAATTACTTACATCTTTTAGGCTACACTCACGTTTTAAGAAAAATATTGGTAATAAGTATAAAGTTGGTGATAAGCATAAAAAATCTATCCAAACAAAAGGGAAATACACCATGTAATATTATGTGAAAGATTAAATAAGTAGAAACAATGAAATAATTAAGATAATAAAAATAAAACTAGAAATGAGAAAACACTAAAATATGGAATGCCAAATATATCCTAGCATCAGGATGTATGGGTATGTATACACATCTTACTGATTACATATTCATATATATACACTAATATGTAACCATATTAGAGCCATATTTCCCCAATTATTGTTTTATAGTTTTCAATCTTTAATCACATATGTGGATTTTCCTTTGTGATTTATTTTATTTATTCAGTTACAATTTCCCTACTCATCTAGTTGTCGGAAAAATCTTGACTTTATTGTGTTACAGTATCAGAGGTTTTATTTTTATATTTAAGTCATCAATCCATCTTGATAAAAAAGATAATGAGATTAAATTCTAGGGTAGTTAAAAATAGAAAACTCATGTACAACTGTACCATTTTCTGAAACAAGATAAATTTTCTAGTTGGTTCATAAAGGACTAGAAAACATAAAATAGTCAAGGATTAAGGGAGCTACTTAAAATTTTCAAACAATAAATTCTTAAAATACTGCAAAACTCATGGCTGGCAAAGAATATAAGAAACGAGGCACTGATGGATGTGTAAACTGCTACAAACATTCAGAACAGCAAATTGACAATAGATATCAGGAGCCATACAATTTTCCTCATCAATAACTTTACTTCCAAGAAGCAATGCTACTAAATAATCTCAAATTCAAATGATGACTTATGAATCAAAATATTGTGCCGTTAATTATAACAGTGAAAAACTGGAAGAAATTTAAATGTCCAACAGTGTGAAAATAGCCTAGTGAATTGTGATATACATATAAAGGAAAAAATTATATAGAGTTCAAAATAGATTTTACTAAAAATGTTTATTCCATGAATGTGCTTAAGGTTTACTGAAAATCTGTGATACAAAATTGTATATGCAATATAATCCTTTTAAAAAAGTATACAGTCTCTAATTCACACTTAATACACACACATGCATACATAGAAAAATGCATAGAAGAAAATGCACTAGAATGAAAACAGTGATTATCTTTGGGAGAAGAAATTGATATATAATATTTATTTGTCTTCTTTCACTTTTCTATGTTATCCATGTTAACATCTGTGTTATTTGAGTCTTTGATAAAGCAACCAAATCCATGTCCTAATTTATACATTGTTTTTGAGATTGTGAATTTGTCTTTAATAGAATTAAAAAGGATCCTTGAAGAGCAATTTATAAAAATGTTGAAGGATAATTTTTCAGATTTCAGGATCTTCAAAGTGTGACTTTTAAATTTCTGCTTGTTTTTCCAAAAGAAACTAAGTTTTCCATTAAAAACTCCGAGTCCTAATTGGCATCCTGTCATGATTTAGAATTTGCCATGCTGGGTTAGCTCACACTGAGACCAAAAATATCTCATAGACAGAAATGCCAAAAAGCCATTCTGTTCCTTGATTGTCCCATGTAGGATTGCCCCCAACAAATTAGCTATGATCTCCAAGTATCTATAGTTTAATCAAATAACTCATAGATCTGATAGGTATGCAAATATGGATTCCATTTTTCTCAACTCTCAAATAGTATTCTAATATCTTATAAATTTGTTCTATCAATAATCTTACTATATGTAGTTGTAAAATCTTTCAATTTGATAAGTTTCACACTATCTCTTTCTATTTCATTTGGAGGTGTATAATTTTTAATGGTATTCTTATCCATAAATTTTAATCCTCATTTATGCTTTTGTAAAGTCTGTTTCTTTCTAGTGATGGTGAGAAGGAATGTGATGGGCTGTGGGGAAAGGTGAGCCAGCTTGAGCTGAGCACTGAGCGCCCTGTTCCTCCTGCATGTCACCGGATTGCAGGAAAATTGCCCTGTGTCTCCCACTATAGTGCAGATGCTTACTGTTTCTCTCTGGGGCAACAGAGAGTATTATACAAAAAGCATATTGTTTAAAAGCAAAGATGTGGTCGATGTCCATCAACAGATGAATGGATAAAGAAGATGTGGTATATATATACAGTGGAATATTACGCAGCCAACAAAAGGAATAAGATCTTGCCACTTGCAACGACATGGATGGAACTGGAGGGTGTTATGCTTAGTGAAATAAGTCAATCAGAGAAAGACATGTATCATATGACCTCACTGATATGAGGAATTCTTAATCTCAGGAAACAAACTGAGGGTTGCTGGAGTGGGGGATGGGTGGGAGGGATGGGGTGGCTGGGTGATAGATATTGGAGGGTATTGCTATGGTGAGTGCTGTGAATTGTGCAAGACTGTTGAATCACAGATCTGTACCTCTGAAACAAATAGTGCAATATATGTTAAGAAAAAAAAGAAGAAGAGAGCAGGAGGAGAAGAATGAAGGGGTGGAAATCAGAGGGGGAGACGAACCATGAGAGATGATGGACTCTGAAAAATAAACTGAGGGTTCTAGAGGGGAGGGGGTGGGAGGATGGGTTAGCCTGGTGATGGGTATTAAAGAGGGCACGTTCCACATGGAGCACTGGGTGTTATGCACAAACAATGAATCATGGAACACTACATCAAAAACTAATGATGTAATGTATGGTGACTAGCATAACAATAAAAAAATTTTTAAAAAGCAAAGACTTGGTCAATGTCAGTATTACAAAGCAAGAAAATTGATTTCATGCTGTCCCAGACATCACCTAGTTAATATCCAGATTCCCATAGTGCTCCAGTATCCCCCACATCCAAGTTTAAAACACCTTCAGAACCACTGCCCTGAGTACTGACTGCAGTTCTCTCTTGAGCACATTTGGGGTTGAGTTATTTTGTTCAAACTCATCCCAATTGCCTTTCTGCTTCAGGTGGTTTTTCCTAGTTACTGCCCCCTTCCAACTTGAAAACTTGTTCTGATTGTCATGGTAATTATGCATTTTGCTTATCTTTTTTTATAAATATTCATACTCTGTCATTTTTAAGGATTTGAGTTCTGGGAAAGGATGGTACATTAATAAAACAAAACTTAAAAACACTTTTTCCAAATGTATCTTAGACATTTTTTAAAATCCCTTAGTTAATTAAAATAACATTATATTATTTAAATCTGGGGGGATTTGGTGGGGAAATATATATCTTTATGAAAGTCACTGTAACAAGGAAAATAGTTCTCCAGGCTTCTTTTATATTTCTTACAAATATTTGTTTTATAAAAGTCAGGCATGCTTTCTCAAAAGCATTTTGGTTTTGATATTATTATGTAACTTTAAATTAACTTTAAAGTAAACCACTTTAAATTAGTAAAGTGGTTTACTAATATTGAATTGATTTTCATGAATTTTTCATTTATTGAATTATATTATTATTTTTTATTTTTTATATACCTGTTACATTTTTTCTTTTGCTTTTTAATATTTCCTATTGTGTTATCTAATTTTTCAAGGAAAAAATTGTAAAATATAGGAGTCAGAATGGTTATGCTGGTATTTTTTTCTACCTAATTTACATGAGAGAAATCCCAAAATTGTTATTACTTTTTTATCAATTAATTCTTATGCTTTAACCAAATCTTAATTTATAATTTTTTCTATTCTACTATTGGAGACCAAAAAATCATGTGACAATCTTTGTCTTTCAAATCTTTATTGTAGGAGTGCCCAGGTGGTGTAGTTAGTTAAGTGCCCAATTCTTAGTTTCAGCTCAGGTCGTGATCTCAGGTTCCTGATCTCAGGGTTGTGAGATTGAGCTCTGCATTGAGCTCTGCACTTGCATGGAGTCTGCTTGAGATTCTCTCTCCCTCTCCCTCTGCCCCTCCCGCTCATGCTCTTTCTCTCTCTCTCTCTCTCTAAAATGAATAAATAAATCTTTAAAATATATATAAGTAAATAAATCTTTATTGTAGAATGTACGATATGTCACTATTATATGATTTTTCTCTTCATATTTTTTAACTAAATTTTTCCTGTTTCTTATATTAGTACTGAGATCCATGCTTTTGTTTTTGTCTTTTGTTTGCATTTTCCTATAATACTTTTATCAGGTCCTTTATTTTTCAAGTTTTTTTTAATTTTATTATGTTATGTTAGTCACCATACAATACATTATTCGCTTTTGATGTAGTGATCCATGATCCAGTGTTTTCGTATAACACCCAGTGCTCCATGCAATACATGCCCTCCTTAATACACATCACTGGGCTAACCCATACCCCCACCCCCCTCCCCTCTATTTACTTTGGGGTAAATACCCAGTAGTGCAATTGCTGGATCATAGGGTAGCTCTATTTTCAACTTTTTGAAGAACCTCCATACTGTTTTCCAGAGTGTTTGCACCAGCTTGCATTCCCACCAACAGTGTAGGAGGGTTCCCTTTCTCTGCATCCCTGCCAACATCTGTCGTTTCCTGACTTGTTAATTTTAGACATTCTGACTGGTGTGAGGTGGAATCTCATTGAGGTTTTGATTTGGATTTCCCTGATGCCGAGCAATGTTGAGCACTTTTTCATGTGTCTGTTGGCCATTTGGATGTCTTCTTTGGAAAAATGTCTGTTCATACTGTCTCAAATTTCCCCTCTAAAACCCTGTTTGTTTCTCAGAGTCCATAGTCTCTCATGGTTCATCTCTCCCTACGATTACCCTCCCTTCATTTTTCCCTTCCTTCTCCTAATGTCCTCCATGCTGTTCCTTATGTTCCACAAATAAGTGAAACCATATGATAATTGACTTTCTCTGCTTGACTTATTTCACTTAGCATAATCTCCTCCAGTCCCATCCATGTTGATGTAAAAGTTGGGTATTCATCCTTTCTGATGGCTGTGTAATATTCCATTGTATATATGGATCACATCTTCTTTAACCATTCATCTGTTGAAGGGCATCTCGGCTCTTTCCACAGTTTGGCTATTGCAGACATTGCTGCTATGAACATTGGGGTGTATATGGCCCTTCTTTTCACTACATCTGTGTCTTTGGGGTAAATACCCAGGAGTGCAATTGCTGGGTCAAAGGGTAACTCTATTTTTAATTTTTTGAGGCACCTCCACACTGTTTTCCAAAGTGGCTGTACCAACTTGCATTCCCACCAACAGTGTAAGAGGGCTCCCCTTTCTCCACAACCTCTCCAACATTTGCTGTTTCTTTCCCTGTCCATTTTTGCCATTCTAACTGGTGTAAAGTGGTATCTCAATGTGGTTTTGATTTGAATTTCCCTGATGGCTGATGATGATGAACATTTTTTCATGTGGCTGTTAGCCATTTGTATGTCTTCTTCAGAGAAGTGTCTTTTCATATCTTCTGCCCACTTTTTGATTTGATTATTTGATTTTTGGGTGTTGAGTTTGAGAAGTTCTTTATAGATCTTGGATACCAGCCCTTTATCTATACTGTCATTTGCAAATGTCTTCTCCCATTCTGTGGGTTGCCTCTTTATTTTGTTGACTGTTTCCTTTGCTGTGCAGAAGCTTTTTATCTTGATGAAGTCCCAAAAGTTCATTTTTGCTTTTGTTTCACTAGCTTTTGAAGATGTATCTTGAAAGAAGTTGCTGTAGGCTATGTCAAAGAGGTTACTGCCTATGTTCTCCTCTAGGATTTTGATGGATTCCTGTCTCACATTGAGGTCTTTCATCCATTTTGAGTTTATCTTTGTGTATGGTGTTAGAGAATGGTTGAGTTTCATTCTTCTGCATGTGGCTGTCCAATTTTCCCAGCACCATTTATTGAAGAGACTGTGTTTTTTCCATTGCATATTTTTTCCTGCTTTGTCAAAGATTATTTGACCATAGAGTTGAGGGTCCATATCTGGGCTCTCTATTCTGTTCCATTGGTCTATATGTCTGTTTTTGTGCCAGTACCATGCTGTGGTGATCACAGCTTTGCAATATAGCTTGAAATTGAGCAACGTGATGCCCCCAGCTTTGTTTTTCTTTTTCAACATTTCCTTGGCTATTCGGGGTCTTTTCTGATTCCATACAAATTTTAGGATTGTTTGTTCCAGCACTTTGAAAAATGTCATTGGAATTTTGATCGGGATGGCATTGAAGGTATAGATTGCTCTGGGTAGCATAGACATTTTAACAATGTTAATTCTTCCGATCCATGAGCATGGAATATTTTTCCATCTTTTTGTGTCTTCTTTAATTTCTTTCATGAGTGTTCTGTAGCTCCTAGAGTATAGATCCTTTACCTCTTTGGTTAGATTTATTCCGAGGTACCTTATGGTTTTTGGTGCTATTGTAAATGGAATCGTTTCTCTAATTGCTCTTTCTACAGTTGCGTTGTTAGTGCATACGAAAGCAACTGATTTCTGTGCGTTGATTTTGTATCCTGCCACATTATTGAATTGCTGTATGAGTTCTAGTAATTTGGGGGTGGAGTCTTTTGGGTTTTCAACATAAAGTATTATGTCGTCTGTGAAAAGAGATGCCAATTTGAATACGTTTTATTTCTTTTTGTTGTCTGATTGCTGTTGTTAGGACTTCTGGTACTTTGTTGAACAATAGTGGCAAGAGTGGGCATCCTTGACGTGTTCCTGATCTTAAGGGAAAGGCTTTCAGCTTTTCCCCATTGAGGATGATATTCGCTGTGGGTTTTTCATAGATGGATTTTATGAACTTGAAGAATGTTCCCTCTATCTCTTTACTCTGAAGAGTTTTAATCTGGAAAGATGTTGTATTTTGTCAAATGCTTTTTCTGCATCAATTGAGAGGACCATATGGTTCTTCTCCCTCCTCTTATTAATGTGTTCTATCACATTGATTGATTTGCCTATGTTGAACCACCCTTGCATCCCAGGGATAAATCCCACTTGGTCGTGGTGGATGATCCTTTTAATGTATTGTTGGATCCTATTAAGCTAGGATTTTGTTGAGGATTTTGGAATCCATATTCATCAGGGATATCAGTCTGAAATTCTCCTTTTTGATGGGGTCTTTGCCTGGTTTGGGGATTAAGGTAATGCTGGCCTCATAGAATGAGTTTGGAAGTTTTCCTTCTGTTTCTATTTTTTGAAATAGCTTCAGTAGAATAGGTATTATTTCTTCTTTGAATGTTTGGTAGAATTCCCCAGGGAATCCATCAGGCCCTGGACTCTTGTTTTTTGGGAGGTTTTTGATCACTGCTTCAATCTCGTTACTGGATATTGGCCTATTCAGGTGGTCAATTTCTTCCTGTTTCAGTCTTGGCAGCTTATAGGTTTCCAGGAAGGCCTCCATTTCATCCAGATTGCTCAGTTTATTGGCATACAGTTGTTGATAATAATTTCTAATAATTGTTTCTATTTCCTTGGTGTTAGTCGTGATCTTTCCCCTTTCATTCATAATTTTATTAATTTGGGTCCTTTCTCTTTTCTATTGGATAAGTCTGGCCAGTGGTTTATTGATCTTATTAATTCTTTCAAAGAACCAGCTTCTAGTTTCATTGATCCGATCTACTGTGTTTCTGGTTTCTAATTCATTGATCTCTGCTTTAATTTTAATTATTTCTCTTCTAATGCGTGGCTTAGGGATCGTTTGTTGCTTTTCCTCTAGTTCTTTAAGGTGTAGAGTTAGTTGGGTGAATTTGGTATTTTTCTATTCTTTTGAGTGAGGCTTGGATGGCTATGTATTTGCCCCTTAGGACCGCCTTTGCATATCCCATAGATTTTGGACCAATGTGTTTTCGTTCTCATTGATTACCATGAATTGTTTAAGTTCTTCTTTGATGTCCTGGTTGACCCAAACATTCTTGAGCAGAGTGGTCTTTAGCTTCCAAGTGTTTGAATTTCTGCCAAATTTTTTCTTGTGATTGAGTTCCAGTTTTAAAGCATTGTGGTCTGAGAATATGTAGGGAATAATCTCAGTCTTTTGGTATTGGTTGAGACCTGATTTGTGACCCAGTATGTGGTCTATTCTGGAGAACATTCTATGTGCGCTCGAGAAGAATGAGTATTCTGTTGTTTTAGGGTGGAATGTTCTGTATATATATCTATGAGGTCCATGTGGTCCAGTGTATCATTCTTAGCTCTTGTTTCCTTGTTGATTTTCTGCTTAGATGATCTGTCCATTGCTGAGAGTGGAGTATTGAGGGGTCCTACAATTAACGTATTGTTATCAATATGACTCTTTACTTTGGTTAACAGCTGGCTTATGTAAATGGCTGCTCCCATGTTGGGGGCATAGATATTTACAATTGTTAGATCTTCTTGTTGGATAGACCCTTTAAGAATGATATAGTGTCCTTCTGTGTCTCTAATTACAGACTTTAGTTTAAAATCTAATTTGTCTGTTATTAAGAATTGCTACCCCAGCTTTCTTTTGAGGTCTGCTGGCATGGAAGATGGATCTCCATCCCTTCACTTTCAGTCCAGATGTATCTTTAGGTTCCAAATGAGTCTCTTGTAGGCAGCATATGGATGGGTCCTGTCTTTTTATCCAGTCTGTAACCCTACGCCACTTTATGGGAGCATTTAGGCCATTCACGTTGAGAGTGACTATTGAAAGCAATGAATTAATTGTCATCATGTTGCCTGTGAAGACGTTGTTTTTATAGATTGTCCCTGTAAATTTCTGTTGTATATCACTCTTGGGGTCTTTCTCCTTTTATAGAACCCCCCTTAATATTTCTTGCAGAGCCGGCTTAGTGGTCGCATATTCTTTCAGTTTCTGCTGGTCATGGAAGCTCTGCATCTCTCCATCCATTCTAAATGACAGCCTAGCCAGATAAAGTATTCTTGGCTGCATGTTCTTTTCATTTAGTACCCTGAATATGTCTTGCCAGGCCCTTCTGGCTTGCCAAGGCTCTGTGGATAGGTCTGACGTTATTCTGATGTTCCTGCCTCTGTACATAAGGAATCTCTTCCCCCTAACTGCCCTTAAGATGGTTTTCTTGGTTCTAAGATTTGCAAGTTTTACTATTACATGCTGGGGTGTTGACCTGTTTTCCTTGATCTTGAGAGGGGTCCTCTCTGCCTCTAGGATGTGAATGTTTGTTTCATTCCCCAGATTAGGGAAGTTCTTAGGTACGATTTGCTCAAATACATCTTCTAGTCCTCTCTCTCTCTCCACTCCCTCTGGGATTCCAATTATTCTGACATTGGAATGCTTCATAGTATCACTTATTTCTCTGATTCTATTTTCATGGATTCTGAGTTGTTTTTCCCTGGCCTCCTCTTTTCTCTTTTTATCTATTATATTGTCTTTCAGGTCATTTATTCGTTCTTCTGCCTCACTTACCCTAGCTGTTAGATTATCTAGATTGGATTGGATCTCATTGATAGTATTTTTAAGTTCTGCCAATCCAGCTTTCATTTCTGCCCTTAGAGACTCTATGTTGCCATTAATTGATTTCTCCATTCTAGCCATTGTCTTCACAATTGCTAACTTGAATTCCATCTCTGACATCTTGGTTATATCTGCATCCATTATGTAAATCTGCAGCATAAGTCATAATCTCTGAGTCTTTTCTATTTGGGGGGTTCCTCCTCCTAGTCATTCTGTTAATGGGTGTTTGAGGGAATGTATAGAGTCCAAATTATTGACCAGAACCCAAGCAAGATGCACCTGTTTTCTTGGGACCTTAGGGTTGCTTGCCTCTTGTTTTCCCAGCCTGTCTTCTGCAGGAGGGGCCTGCCGCCCTGTTACTCAGGCAACCCTGTTTGGGCAGAGTTGCCCTGACCTGCTGTGGTGGGGGATGGGCTCAGCGGGAATCAGTTTTTGGGGCTTTTGTTCTCTAGTGGCTTTCTGGTCTCTTCCATGAGTCAGAGCAGAAGAGACTGTTTCCAACCCTCTGCCTCAGAGCATAGAGACCGCAGTCTGTTCTTCAGTGAGCTCTCCAGGCCACACCGTCTCCGTTTCTGTCCATGCTGCTGTAAACTGCAGCATCCTGGGTTGTACGCCCCTCCGCAGCACTCCCAGTCCTGCCTCCAGGTCGAGGCATGTCTCTGCCCTTTGTGCTTCTAAAACCGCCAGGCGCTCCCAGTTTGCATGCGCAACCCCGCTGCTCTGGGTTTCTGCCCCAGGGGCTGCCCTAAAGTCCTTTCCCCCGCCGCTACCAGTCTGCTAGTCTGTGCCCTGTCCCCAGCACGCCAGGCTGTCTCTCACTGGCAGTGTAGGATCCCCACGGCCAGGCACCCTTCCACTGCTGTTTATCCTCCAATATCTGCCCGTGGAATCACAGCTCCCTGCTTCATACCTCAAAACCAACCTTCTGCGATATTCTGTTTGTAGAGATCCAGATCTTCTTACATCTCAGGCTGGTTTTGTGGGTGCTCAGAGTGGTCTGGTAGATATCCAGCTCATTCTGGGGACCAGTTGAAATAGGGTCCCCTACTCTTCCACCATCTTTCCTTCCTCCCCCATCCTCCTATTTCTTAGGGAAAAATCATCTCGGATATTTGCCCTACAAATTTAATTTCTCCTTCTAGGGTCTCTGTATCACACTAAAGGAAAAAGAACTCCACATTTATAGGGTCTTTTTTCCCCCACATGGATAGAGTGCACCATAAGATGTCCCTTGTCCCTCCTTATTTTATCTGAAAAAAAAATGTTAAAGTCATTTCTTTCTCATTAAGCCCTGGGTATAAGCTTCCATTTATCCATGTGATCACACTAGAAGCAAATTAAGAGAAACTATTCCTAAACTATGTTGAAGAAGTACTTAGGAGTCCCAGTTGGAATTGGATATCCACCTATCATGACTGCCCTTCTTTCCAAATCCATGCCTCCCTGAATATGTTGCATTTTACTTTTCCCAGACCAGATCTGCCAAATTTTCATCAGGTATGGATACAACATAGGTAGTATGTAATAGTTCTTACTTCTTCTCAATAAATTCTGACTCATTTCTTCCTCCAACTCCACCACAGCCAATTAACACCATTCAGTTAACTATCATACTCTGCTGTTAGAATCGTCTTCTTAATTCATAAGTCTGATCCTGTTTCTCTTCTGCCCAAAAATATTATACAATAAAATTCAAACTCCTCAAGATCACACTCATGGTTCTCAGTCATCTGGCCTCAATCTACATCCAAATCTTAACTTTTACTGTTCTTTCTCATCTTTTATACTGCGTTTAAATCAGATTGCTTGCAAAACCATTAGCAGAGCTAGATTTTCATGCTTTCTCTGAATGCTTTTTCCACTTAAAATGTTATCGACTCTTGGACACAAACAGAGGATCAAAGGGAAGGGAGGGGAAAATAAAACAAGACAAAATCAGAGAGGGAGACAAACCATAAGAGACTCTTAATCATAGGAAACAAACTGAGGGTTGTTGGAGGGGAGGGGCTGAGGGGAATGGGGTGACTTGGTGATGGACATTAAGGAGGGCAGGTGATGTAATGTGCAATAGGTTTCATACAAGACTGATGAATCACTGAACTCTACCTCTGAAACTAATAATACACTCTATGTTAATTAATTAAATTTAAATATAAAAATAAAAAAAGAAATGTTATTGACACTTGGAAAACTGTTTATCAAGCCTATAATTTGAAATCTTTTTTTATGTTTTTATTTATTTATTTGACAGAGAGAGACACAGCAAGAGAGGGAACACAAGCAGGGGGAGTGGGAGAGGGAGAAGCAGGCTTCCCGCGGAGCAGGGAGCCCCCCAGGACCCTGGGATCATGACCTGAGCCAAAGGCAGACGCTTAACAACTGAGCCACCCAGGTGCCCCTATAATTTGAAATCTTATCAATCTCAAATCTCATGTTCATCACTGGCCCACATTATTCCTCACTTAGAAATTATCACTCCTGACTTTTTAATCCCACTGGAAAACAATATTCTACTCTCCCTTTTTATTGTCATTGCAGGTATATGATTAACATTACATTGACAGTCCAATGAATGCTGCCCTTAGTATTCATAGTCTTCATGTCTTATGTTATATTCATATTCTCCTACAATGACCCTGGACTTGGCAACATTACGGTTTGTAAAATGGGACATTAGCAGATGTGATACAAGTAGAGACTTGGCCCTTATCTCCTTGGGAAACTTCCTCTTAGAATTCAAGAAGTTGTTATACTAAAAGAATTTCTAAGACTATCCTGCTTAAAGAGGGCCTATGTCAAAAAACCCTGGAAGATTGTACACTAGATGTAGAAAGGGATCACTTAGAAAAAAAAATGAAATGCTCTACATATGGTCATCACCAAGACCCAAACACATGAGAGAGCTCTCCTTCAACATTTTAGCCCAACCCATTCACCAGTTTCCTAACCACATGGACAAAAGAATGACCTACTCAACTCACAAAACCATGCAAAATAATAAGTTATGTTCTAAATTCCTAAGATTTCAGGTGGATTGTTATGCACTGACAGATAACTAAAACAGTATGATTTTCTTTTCCACTGGACTGAAAACACTTTAAATTGATCCATGTGTTTTCACTTTCTTGAACAATACTTCGTATAGTGCCTTATAAACTGTATATATTAAACAAATATCTAATTTAATATGGTCTCCTGTTATACTGATTACAAATCTGGAAGGTCAACATGACAGAATTTTTAATCCTTATTTTAAAATAATAGGAATATCAGTTAACATTTGTATAGTAATTTAAAATGGTTCCAAAATGGATAAAAAGTAAGAAGGCCAATTCTGGAACTAATAAGCAGTTTCAGTAAGGTTGCAGAATACAAGATTAATATACTAAAGTTAATTGTTTTCCTATATACCAGCAATGAACCATTGGAATTTGAAATTAAAAACACAACAAAGATGACTTGCAAAGAAAAAAGGAGAGATATTCTATGTTCATGGAGAGGAAGACTCAATATTGTTAAGATGTCAGTTCTCCTCAACTTGATCTATAGATGCCACAAAATTCCAGTAAGTTGTTTTCTGAATATCAACAAATGGATTCTATAGTTTATACAGAATGGCAAAGGACCTAAAATAGCCAATGCAATATTTCAGAATAGCAAAGTCTGAGAACTTACACTACGTGACTTCAAGATTTACTATAATGCTACAGTGATCAAAATAGTGTGGTATTTGTAAAAGAACAGACAAATGAATGGAGCAGAAGAGAGAGCCCAGTAATAAAACTACATAAAGAGAGTCAACTAACTTGACAAAAGAATAAAAGCAATCCAGTGGGGAAAGGACAGACTTTTCAACAAATGGTCCTGGAAAAATTAAACACACACACACACACACACACACACACACACACACACACACACAAACCCTATTGGTTCTGTTTCTCTGGAGAACCCAAATACATATAGTAAGTACAAATTAAATTTTGTTGACCAGATGACAAAATTACATCCTAATTTTTGTAAAGTCCACTTGCACTGAGGTTCTTCTTTCATTCATTAGGACTGCTTTCTGTCTATTCTTTTCCTGAGAAGCCTGACTTCCTTTTCACATATACTTTGAGAATAAGATTACCCTTAGGATTATTTGTGTGACCTTAGTGAATCTGTTTCCTATCACACAAGGGACCTACAGGTACATCTTTGTCACTGCCCTTAATATTACAACATTATCCACAAAGTATCTACATTTCTGTAATGCCGGTTATCATTTTTTTTATTAAACTACTATGGAATTATTATTTCTGTAAGATTTTCCCTTAAAATTTTCCAGATTTCTTGTCTTTTAAGTTATAGCAGCTTTCAGAATTTATACTGTATTTGATGTTCATAAGAATTTAAAATACGTGTCAAGTAAGTCTGTGTTGTTTGTTTCTTTTCTATAGAGGTCTTTTCCAAAATATCTCTTTCTCTTACCCCATCTCCTTTATCCTGTCGACTCCTTTGATAAATTTGTTAGTTTTTTTCTTTCTGTCTTTCTTTCTTTCTTTTTTTCTCATGCACAGCTAGTGGCAATTCTGGAATCTGAAAAAATAATGGCTGGAGTTTGGGATACCCCACAACTAACAACTTTTTTTTTAACCTTAAAAGAAGGGTAAAATGATCTCACTCTGAATTTCCTGTTCCATTTTTCACCAGTTAGAGAAAAATGGGAGATGTCTGTAAAGTGTATTTTTTAACATATTTTGGCTGAAACTCTTGAGTCAGGCTGAAATTTCTGTGTGCTTTTTTTCTATCCAGCAAGACCTCCGCTTTAGACAGCTCTGGTGCATGCTGTACTACCTTTAAGCTTTCCACTTAATGTTTAAACTCTGGGTTGGTAAAATGCATTTACCGTTCACGGGGGTTTACCAGTAGCTCATGAAATATGGAAAAATGATGTATAGATTGTTTGAAAAAAAGAAGTAGTATAGATTAACATTTACTTACTGTTCTGCTTTAGATTCCAAGAAGCTCAGTGATAAATGAATTGCTCTACTACATTATTATTAAGAATAACTAACTTATTGAGCAAGATGGCGGAGGAGTAGGAGACCTGGGTTTCCTCTGGTCTCAGGAATTCAGCTGAATAGGGATCAAACCATTCTGAACACCTACGAAC
>NW_027397066.1:149865897-149872001 GCF_003265705.2 Callorhinus ursinus
CCGGGGAGACTCCCCTTCCTCCCCCGGGAGGAGCGGCGCGGGAGCGCACCGCAGGGATCTGCTGGGTTTGGAGACTCCACATGGGGTCGGGTGAAAGAGATAGAAACGCTCGGTCACAGGCCGGGTGAGCACGGAGTGCGGCTGGAGACCGGGGACACGGGAGTGACTGCTTCTCTTGGGGGGTACACTGAGGAGCGGGGCCCCGAGTTCTCGGCTCCTCCGGGCAGAGATTGGGAGGCCACCATTTCACTCTGGTCCTCCAAAGCTATACTGAGAGCTTGGAGGGAACAAAAGCACCAGGGAGAGCAAACCCGAGCAGATTGCTTAGCCCGGACCGACAAGGGCGGGGCAATTCCGCCTCCGGCAAAGACATCTGGGAACCACGGCAACAGGCCCCTCCCCCAGAAGATCAGCACGAACAGCCAGCAAGCCAAGACCAAGGTTACCGATCAAGGAGAACGGGAGAACTCCAGCGCTAGGGAAATACTGCACATAGAATTCATGGCTTTTTTACCATGATTCATTAGTTTTTCAAAGTTGATTTTTTTTAACTGTTTTTTTCTTTTTTTGAATTTTTCTTTTTCCCTTTTTCAACCAACATCTTATCAATCTCTTTTTAAAAAAAATTTTTTTTATTTTTCATTTTCTAGAGTCATATTTTATCCCTTCATAGTAGTTAGCCTTATTTTTGGCATCTATATATAAGTTGTTCTCTCTTTAAAATTTTGAGATACAGTTTCTTCTAACAGATCAAAATATACCCTAAATCACTAGTGTATGGCTTTGTTCTAGTCTCCTGCCTGATCACATTCTCTCCCTTTTTTTTTTCTTCTTTGTTTTATTAACTTCTTCTTTCTTTTTTCAAACAACTTCTTATCAATTCCTTTTATAAAATCTTTTATAATTTTCATCTTTACAGTCATCTTCCATCCCTTCATTGTATCAATCCTTATTTTGTACATATATAAGTCTTTCTTCTTTTAAAATATTAGGAAGCACTTTCTTCTAACAGACCAAAATATGCCCAAAATCTAGTGTGTGGCACTGATCTATACACTAGTCTGATCATATTTGATCATATTCTGTTTTTTTGTTTTGTTTTGTTCTGTTTTTGTTTGTTTTTATCTTCATCTTTTTCTTTTTCTCTCTTTCTTTTTTCTTTCTTTCCCTTTCTTTTCCCCTGGTTTCAGGTCTTTTCTGATTTGTATAGAGTATATTTGCTGAGGACATTGTTAACCTGATAGCATTTTGTTCTCTCATTCATCTATTCTCCTCTGGACAAAATGACAAGATGAAAAAAAATCACCTCAGCAAAAGAACAAGAGGTAGTACCATCTGCCAGGGACCTACTCAATACGGACATTAGTACGATGTCAGACCTAGAGTTCAGAATCATGACTTTAAAGATACTAGCTGGGCTTGAAAAAAGCATGGAAGTTATTAGAGAAACCCTTTCTGGAGAACAAAAGAACTAAAATCTAACCAAGTCGAAATCAAAAAGGCTATTAATGAGGTGCAATCAAAAATGGGGGCACTAACTGCTAGGATAAATGAGGCAGAAGAGAGAATCAGCGATATAGAAGACCAAATGATGGAAAATAAAGAGGCTGAGAAAAAGAGAGATAAGCAACTACAGGATCACAAGGGCAGAATTCGAGAGATAAGCGATACGATAAGACGAAACAACATTAGAATAATTGGGATCCCAGAAGAAGAAGAAAGAGAGAGAGGGGCAGAAGGTATATTGGAGCAAATTATAGCAGAGAACTTCCCTAATGTGGGGAAGGAAACAGGCATCAAAATCCAGGAGGCAGAGAGAACCCCTCTCAAAATCAATAAAAATAGGTCAACACCTCGACATCTAATAGTAAAACTTATGAGTCTCAGAGACAAAGAGAAAATCCTGAAAGCAGCTCGGGAGAAGAGATATGTAACCTACAATGGTAGAAACATTAGATTGGCAACAGACCTATCCACAGAGACGTGGCAGGCCAGAAAGGACGGGCATGATATCTTCAGAGCACTAAACGAGAAAAATATGCAGCCAAGAATACTATATCCAGATAAGCTATAATTGAAAATAGAAGGAGAGATAAAAAGCTTCCAGGACAAACAAAAACTAAAGGAATTTGCAAACACAACACCAGCCCTCCAAGAAATATTGAAAGGGGTCCTCTAAGCAAAGAGAGACCCTAAAAGCAGCATAGATCAGAAAGAAACACAGACAATATACAGTCACAGTCACCTTACAGGCAATACAATGGCACTAAATTCCTATCTTTCAATAGTTACCCTCAATGTAAATGGGCTCAATGCCCCAATCAAAAGACACAGGCTATCAGATTGGATTAAAAAACAAGACCCATCCATATGCTGTCTGCAAGAGGCTCATTTTAGACCCAAAGACACCCCAGATTGAAAGTGAGGGGGTGGAAAACCATTTACCATGCGAATGGACACCAAAAGAAAGCTGGGGTGGCAATCCTGATATCAGACAAATTAGATTTTAAAACAAAGACTGTTATAAGAGATGAAAAAGGACACTATATCCTACTTAAAGGGTCTATCCAACAAGAAGATCTAACAATTGTAAATATCTATGCCCCTAACATGGGAGCAATCAATTATATAAGCCAATTAATAACAAAAGCAAAGAAACACATTGACAACAATACAATAATAGTGGGGGACTTTAACACCCCTCTGACTGAAATGGACAGATCATCTAAGCAAAAGATCAACAAGGAAATAAAGACTTTAAATGAAACACTGGACCAAATGGACTTCACAGACAGATTCAGAACATTCCATCCCAAAGCAACAGAATACACATTCTTCTCTAGTGTCCATGGAACATTCTGCAGAATAGATCACATCCTAGGTCACAAATCAGGTCTCAAGTGGTACCAAAAGACTGGGATCATTCCCTGCATATTTTCAGACCACAGTGCTTTGAAACTAGAACTCAATCACAAGAGGAAAGTCGGAAAGAACTCAAATACATGGAGGCCAAAGAGCATCCTACTAAAGAATGAATGGGTCAACCAGGAAATTAAAGAAGAATTCAAAAAATTCATGGAAACCAATGAAAATGAAAACACAACTGTTCAAAATCTTTGGGATACACCAAAGGTAGTCCTGAGAAGAAAGTATATAGCAATACAAGCCTTTCTCAAGAAACAAGAAAGGTCTCAAATACACAACCTAACCCTACACCTAAAGGAGCTGGAGAAACAACAGCAAATAAAGCCTAAACCCAGCAGGAGAAGAGAAATCATAAAGATCAGAGCAGAAACCAATGAACTAGAAACCAAAAGCACAGTAGAACAGATCCACGAAACTAGGAGCTGGTTCTTTGAAAGAATTAACAAGATTGATAAACCGCTGGCCAGACTTATCAAAAAGAAAAGAGAAATGACCCAAATCAACAAAATCATGAATGAAAGAGGAGCGATCACAACCAACACCAAAGAAATACAAACAATTCTAAGAACATATTATGAGAAACTCTATGCCAGCAAATTAGATAACCTGGAAGAAATGGGTGCATTCCTAGAGATGTATCAACTACCAAAATTGAACTAGGAAGAAATAAAAAACCTGAACAGACCGATAACCACTAAGGAAATTGAAGCAGTCATCAAAAATCTCCCAACAGGGGCGCCTGGGTGGCTCAGTTGGTTAAGCGACTGCCTACAGCTCAGGTCATGATCCTGGAGTCCCGGGATCGAGTCCCGCATCAGGCTCCCTGCTCAGCAGTGAGTCTGCTTCTCCCTCGGACCCTCCCCCCTCTCACGCTCTCTCTCTCTCTATTTCATTCTCTCTCTCAAATAAATAAATAAAATCTTTAAAAAAAAAAAAAACTCCCAACAAACAAAAGCCCAGGGCCAAATGGCTTCCCAGGGGAATTCTACCAAACATTTAAAGAATTAATACCTATTCTCCTGAAACTGTTCCAAAAAATAGAAATGGAAGGAAAACTTCCAAACTCATTTTATGAGGCCACCATTACCTTGATCCCAAAACCAGACAAAGATCCCATCAAAAAGGAGAATTACAGACCAATATCCTTGATGAACATGGATGCAAAAATTCTCACCAAAATACTAGCCAATAGGATCCAACAGTACATTAAAAGGATTATTCACCATAACCAAGTGGGATTTATCCCTGGGCTGCAAGGTTGGTTCAACATCCGCAAATCAATCTATGTGATACAATATATTAACAAAAGAAAGGACAAGAATCATATGATCCTCTCAATAGATGCAGAAAAAACATTTGACAAAGTACAGCATCCTTTCTTGATCAAAACTCTTCAGAGTATAGGGATACACACCTCAATATCATAAAAGTCATCTATGAAAAACCTACAGCGAATATCATTCTCAATGGGGAAAAGCTGAGAGCTTTGGCCCTATGATCAGGAACGCGGCAGGGATGTCCACTCTCACCACTGCTATTCAACATAGTTGTAGAAGTCCTAGCCACAGCAATCAGACAACAAAAAGAAATCAAAGGCATCCAAATCGGCAAAGAGGAAGTCAAACTCTCACTCTTTGCAGATGATATGATAATGTATGTGAAAAACCCAAAAGACTCCACCCCAAAACTGATAGAACTCATACAGGAATTCAGTACAGTAGCAGGATATAAAATCAATGCACAGAAATCAGTGGCATTCCTATACACCAACAACAAGACAGAAGAGAGACAAATCATGGAGTCGATCCCATTTACAATTGCACCCAAAACCATAAGACACCTAGGAATAAATTTAACCAAAGAGGCAAAGGATCTGTACTCAGAAAACTATAAAATACTCATGAAAGAAATTGAGGAAGACACAAAGAAATGGAAAAATGTTCCATGCTCATGGATTGGGAGAACAAACATTGTGAAGAAGTCAATGCTACCTAGAGCAATCTACACATTCAAAGCAATCCCCATCAAAATACCATCCACTTTTTTCAAAGAAATGGAACAAATAATCCTAAACTTTGTATGGAACCAGAAGAGACCCCGAATAGCCAGAGGAATATTGAAAAAGAAAAGCAAAGCTGGTGGCATCACAATTCCAGACTTCCAGCTCTATTACAAAGCTATCATCATCAAGACAGTATGGTACTGGCACAAAAACAGACACATAGATCAGTGGAACAGAATAGAGAGCCCAGAAATGGACCCTCAACTCTATGGTCAACTCATCTTTGACAAAGCAGGAAAGAATGTCCAATGGAAAAAAGACAGTCTCTTCAACAAATGCTGTTGGGAAAATTGGACAGCCACATGCAGAAGAATGAAACTGGACCATTTCCTTACACCACACACAAAAGAAGACTCCAAATGGTTGAAAGACCTAAACGTGAGACAGGAGTCCATCAAAATCCTAAAGGAGAACACAGGCAGCAACCTCTTCGACCTCAGCCACAGCAACTTCTTCCTAGAAACATCGCCAAAGGCAAGGGCAGCAAGGGCAAAAATGAACTATTGGGATTTCATCAAGATAAAAAGCTTTTGCACAGCAAAAGAAACAGTCCACAAAACCAAAAGAGAACTGACAGAATGGGAGAAAATATTTGCAAATGACATATCAGATAAAGGGCTAGTATCCAAAATCTATAAAGAACTTAACAAACTCAGCACCCAAAGAACAAATAATCCAATCAAGAAATGGGCAGAAGACATGAACAGACATTTTTCCAAAGAAGACATCCAAATGGCCAACAGACCCATGAAAAAGTGCTCAACATTGCTCGGCATCAGGGAAATCTAAATCAAAACCTCAATGAGATACCACCTTACACCAGTCACAATGGCTAAAATTAACAAGTCAGGAAATGACAGATGTTGGCGGGGATGCGAAGAAAGGGGAACCCTCCTACACTGTTGGTGGGAGTGCAAGCTGGTGCAAACACTCTGGAAAACAGTATGGAGGTTCCTCAAACAGTTGAAAATAGAGCTGCCATATGATCCAGCAATTGCACTACTGGGTATTTACCCCAAAGATACAAATGTAGGGATCCGAAGGGGTACATGCACCCCGATGTTTATAGCAGCAATGTCCACAATAGCCAAACTGTGGAAAGAGCCAAGATGTCCAT
>NW_027397066.1:149877001-149895306 GCF_003265705.2 Callorhinus ursinus
TGCACAAACAATGAATCATGGAACACTACATCAAAAACTAATGATGTAATGTATGGTGATTAACATAACAATAAAAAATTAAAAAAAGAATAACTAACTTATCTTTAGGGCTCCTTTTTAACCACATTTTGGGCCATTATATACTAATTAGAATTTGATACACATATATGAACATTAACAGCCTCCATAATTTTTTTTCAAGTTGGTGTTATATTTAATTAACAAAACAGAACTATTTATACAGAAAACATGATTATAGTCTTTACAGATAAATATGAAATGAAACTCACATTGAGGTCTTTCTTCCTTATGTACAACAAAAGAATAAGAAACGTATTGTAAAATAGTGCTTACTGTGATTCCAAGAATTTCTGAAACATTATACTGGTATAAACAATAAGAAAAGCCTTCCAAACACCCCCAGCCCCCCAAAATCACATCGTCATATAAACTTCAATAAAGAACTTCACCCCTCCCCAAAAAAGAACTTCAAACCCAAACTCAAGAGTCAGCATTTTCTTCAAGTATGATAAAAGAGGACTTCCCTCTGACTATCATTAAATGACTCTTTATCCTTCATAAATTCATTTGATTTTTATAGAATAAGTGTATTCATTTTTAAAAATCATAATATTATACAAGTGACTTATCTTATAGGAGCATTGATGCCTATCAGGGAAATGAAAGTCCATCTCCTACTTTAACTAACATGAGGCTATTAGGTCAACCAATTCTACATGTAGATGCAGGAAAGGCAAATTTTGCCTCTGATGGGTTTAGCTAACCTCACTGCATGCACTTTCTTCAAATAACATATCAACACATTTAAAAAACGTAAAGGTTATTTTTAAATTCATTTTGTCACACTTTTAGAATTGGAAGTCATGAAACTATTCTTGACTTCTTATTCCCACATCTCTCTTTACTTCTAGAGATATAAGTTATCATAGTGAAATTTTCTCTGACAGCTAAAACTCATGCTTAATATTCTATTTCCTGTGAAAAAAGATTGGATTATATAAATGTGATATGTGTCAAATGGCAATTTCAAACATTACAAGTTACCATCTTAGCTGGAGGCCATCACTCTGAATTTAAAGAAGAAATTTTTTTTAAGATTTTATTTTATATGAGAGAGAAAATGAGAGAGAGAGAGCACATGAGAGGGGGAAGGGTCAGAGGGAGAAGCAGACTCCCTGCTGAGCAGGGAGCCCGATGCGGGACTCAATCCCGGAACTCCAGGATCATGACCTGAGCCGAAGGCAGTCGCTTAACCAACTGAGCCACCCAGGTGCCCTAAAGAAGAAATTTTTAACTATTTAATAAGATTAAACATCATATTTTGAATTTCATTCATTCTAAATCTTGTATCAAAGTCCATGTTTTGAATGTTTGATATCAGCGATAAATATGTGAATGCTATGGTTTCAGCATGTGGCCAGACTCCAAGTCACATTTTGTCTTTTTGGGGTTTGGACACTCACAGCACATTGTTTTCAACGGAATTAGAACTTCAAGTCTGTGTTCCAAATAACACCAAATCTGCAAACAAAACATTCCAACACATAAAATACACTGATGACTCTGATAGTGATGATTTTGACATAGCCAAAATGAAGACAGCTTGAGCTGTGTGCCCTTTCAAAGCAATCAAAACTGTTCAGCGTCAAGAGAAAAAAAAAACAGAAATTGTCACAATGCGAATGTTTACTCAACTTAGGTTGAGTATACTCTAACCAAGTACACAAATAACTGATCTGAGTTGACTGAAGTTGTGTGGATATAAAAGGGAAACACAATGAATTGACACCGATAACTTACTGCAGAACATCACAATAGGTTAGATAAAGGGGAAAATAAATAAATAATGTTAAACCAGTTTCCTTAGCAACTAACCAGTCGACATAAAAAAGAAAAGGATATGTTCTGTCTGCTTTGAACTATATGCTACTACATAATTTGCTTATTATAAACTCTCTGTAGAGGAGTATCTGATGTAGGCTTTTTTTCATTACCTCCATGTCCAAAAGTCCTGGGATTTTTCAACATGTAAAGGTCATTTAAATAACAGTGTTTTTCTATCCGTTATTTAGAACAAGACTGTAAGAAACATAAACAAACCCAGAGAATTTCACTGGGTTTTTAATATCATATTGAAATAACTGATTTACCTTTGTTGTCTTTACTGTGTGAAATTGCATGAATATGACAAATGTCACAGTGAAAATACCTAGATTTGTATTTATATGAGAAATGTGATGGGAAGGTAATTTTGCAAGACTGGTAAAAACAGAATATCTTGGCGACACCATGACGAGCCAGAATCTGTAAGTGCAGCGTGGGTACTGTCTCCCTGCTACCTGGAGACAAATAATGGACACTCAGAAGGACATTCAACCCACAAAGCAGCAGCCAATGACACTTATCTGTGGGAAATGTCTCACGGAAAATGACATAAAATCCGGGAACCCAGTCAGATGCAGAGATTGTGCATACAGAATAATGTACAAGAAAAGAATTAAAAGGTTGGTGGCTTTTGACACTCAACAAAACACAGAATTCAGAGAAATGCCTTTGTTTGTA
The DNA here is from genome assembly GCF_003265705.2 of Callorhinus ursinus. NCBI lineage: Eukaryota > Metazoa > Chordata > Mammalia > Carnivora > Otariidae > Callorhinus > Callorhinus ursinus. The sequence continues at coordinate 149,879,585 of NW_027397066.1, forward strand.
TTTGGGTTTGCTGTTTTGCTTCTCATTGTTGTATGGATTTTCATCAGGACACTTACCTTTATGAAATAAAATACAAATATCAAATACCAAATACCAAATACACATGATTTCATATTTCAACCACATTGCATTTAGGTGTCTATTAATAGTTTTTATGAGAAAATTACTTCTGTTCAACTACTTGAACAATAAGAACTTATTTTTTTGTTCAATTACTGGGTGTGTAATCTGACACACAAAGGAGGTTAAAAGAGCTTCCCCAAACTACACTTTTAATCAAAACCTGAAATCCTCGGGGGCTACTGTTAAAAATGAGGGTTTCTAGAGCCCTCTAAAGGGCTGATTAAGTAAGCTCCTCGGAAACCACTCTGGCATCACCAACTGTTAACTCTCTAGCATCATATGGTATAGGATATACAGATGCACTTACTGTCAGTGTGCACACATGATTTGGAGTTATATTTTTCATTTGTTACTTGATATAGGCCTTTCTGTATCTGTATCTAATGCTTGGCTATCTATTTAAATCTTTATTTTAATTCCAGCTAATTACAGTGTTATATTAGCTTCAGGTATACATATAGTAATTCAACACTTCCATAGGAAAGAAATTTTAATGGTTCTTTTCTGTAAAGCAAAATCAACCCCAAGGGAAAGTGGATAAAGCAGACTAGTAAGGCAGGTACAGTTTCCTAAGTGTAATCATTTGTTAGGGTAAAAAATTCTTTCAGAATATAAAAATAAAAGGGATTAGTTTACACAGAATTATTGGATAAATGCTTAAAACTTTTGCCTTGATCTTAGGGATGAGGAACTTATGGTCATACCTATACTCAATCTATCCCAGGATTGCATCATTATGGAAGGTCGTGGTGGCCTCCTTAACATTCATTTTGAAGACTAGATATATTCCAATTATTATTTTTATTAATATCTATGTCTCTGACATTTGAAAATCTATCTACGCCAATTTTTTAAAAACACCTGTCTTTCTACTCCCATCCTCAAATACTAAGTTCTATAAATGTATTACGTGCTCTACAAATACTGCTATGCTCAAATTTTCAGTCTTTCATTGATCCAGGTTTTTCTTTAGCCATGTCTTTTGTAATTCTGTCATTGTACCATATTAATTCTAGACCTTGTTATTTTTAGACAGAGGGGTCCCATAAATGTGATTTCTCTATGAAAGCCCTTATAACAAACCCTAACTCATTGGAAAATGTAGTTACTCTACTCTTCACTGTTAATTTGATCACGGGTCCTTTGCATGCCAATAGTTTAATTAAATATTATTATTTAGTTAACTAGAGAGCAATTTAATGGAAAAAGTATTACCCCTGGAACACAAGACTGCCATTTCAGACAGTCACCTACCTTTTTGTGTCTCCTTCACCTATAAAATCAGGGTAATTTGACCTCTTGCTTACCTTGACAGTTTTAAGGGAAAAAAATGGAAAAATATAAAATTGTTTTTAAAAAATTATTTGGACTAGTGCTCATAAATATAAATATCAGTACCTGAGCTTGAAGTTAACACATAACTTGTCCCATACTAAACTGTTTACCAACAACCATGGACTTCAGGAAAAGCATATCCAGGTCTATGGGAAAAACACTGGAAATGGGTTAAAATCTAGTCCTGCTACTCACTGATGGGCCAGTTCACTTCATTTCTTTTAGCTTCAGCTTCGTTATCAAAGTGGAGGAATTATGGTGATCAGTACATGAAGGAAACCGTGCTGTGAGACTCTGAAGCTATATTCAGAGATTGAATTTACAAAAAATTTAAAAACAGCAGATGAAATCAGAAATGACCAGTCCTGGGGTGCCTGGGTGGCTCAGTGGGTTAAGCGTCTGCTTTCAGCTCAGCTCATAATCTCAGGGTCCTGGGTCTGAGCCCTGCATCAGGCTCTCTGCTGAGTGGGGAGTCTGCTTCTCCCTCTCCCTCTTCCTGCCACTCCCCCTGCTTGTACTCTCTCTCTTTCTCTCTCAAATAAATAAATAAAATCTTTAAAAAAAAATGACCAGTCCTAAGGAAGAATAAAATACCATATAAGGTAAGAAAGTGTAAACTGAGAAGTTGTAAAAGTAAGGTGCCTCTTCACATATATAAATACACGCACACCTCCATCCCTCCTAGAGAGAGTGTCATGTAGGAAATTAGTCAAGAAAGCATGGTTGTTCGAGCACAGGGTTCAAGGATGACAGGAAACCTGTAGGAGAAAGACAAGGGGAAGGAGCATTCCTGAAAGAGGAAACAGCCAGTGGAAAAGCTATGGGTAGAAAGTAAGCTTGCCTTGTTCGTACTTCAGAATGAAGCCCAGGCAACACAAATTTAAAGGTAGATGGAGGCCAGCTCACTTGGGGCCTTGGGATGGGAAGCCACTGGGACAGTTTAAGACTTGAAAGTTCTGTGACAATGGACAATACAGAGACAGGTGACAGTAAGGAAGCCCAATGAGGAGGCCCCTGTGATGATTCAGGCTAACAATAACAGGGCCTGGGCCAGAGTGACAGCTTGGAAGGCATATGAAGTAGCTAGTTGTGAGATACATTTTGAAGTTGAGTTAATGGGACCTATTTGAAGGATTGGCTCCAATGCTCAGTAGACAGTGTGGACTTTGGTGAAAGGCTTTGAGTCCAAATACCCACAGTGCCCCTTGTTAGCAGCGTGACTTTCCCAGGGTTCACTTTCCTCATTTGTAAGATAAACATGAACTAATATCACCGATCTCAAAGGTTTGTTGTAAGATAGAATGAAATAATACATAACTGCTTCCAGTCTAATAAACGTTCACTATTATTATCACCACTACCACTTGATCTCCCAGCTACTGTCCTTCCTGTCTTCCACACTCTTCAAATTGCTCTTTCTCAAATACAAATTCCATAGCTCTGTCCTGTTGAAAATCTTCAGTGGCTCCCCATCTAGATAAAATCAACGGTGGAGAATAGTATATTTGGTCCTTGATAATCTGATTCCTTTCTTACCTCTGTCACCACTTCAACCCACCTCTTACTTAACCCTTGGGCTCTAAGGAGACACTTACAGTTCCCTAAAGAGGTGACAGGCCTTATTTCTTTCCTGCCCATGCCTTTTCTCGTGCTTTTCTGTCTGCCTGAAATTACCTTTTCTGGGGTTCTTTTCAGGACTCAACTTGAGTTGTAGCCTCCTTCAGGAAGCTTTTCCTGTCTTAACAATCTGGTACAGAGTCCTCTCTTAAGAGGCCCCATAACATCTGATCTAGATTATAAATTCTGAACAAGAAAAACTGTTGTTAAGATCAAAGCTGGGTCCAGTGTGGATCAAAAATAGATGCTCAATAAATGAGGAGAGAGTTGCACTTTTTTAAAAAAAAAATCTTAAAGCATAAAATGTGTTCTTCTTTTGACATTCTTCTGAGCATAGGAGGGAAGACCTGCTGATATGGCACCCAGGATTGCTGGGATTCTCAGCTGTCGTAAAAGAATGCTAAGCCTACTGACACATCAGAATGACATATGCTTGTGAATTCAATCGGCATTCAAAGAGCTACAGGAACTAGTTTTCAGAGACTAGCCCACTGGACTAGATAATATTGTACCTGCTCTTCTATCATTCTAGATCAGTGGAGAGATGTGGATTTAAACTATTTCATTTTTACCCCATCCAAATTATTTTTACTAAAAGGAGCTCCAGTGTATGGGCACCTGGGTGGCTCAGGTCATGATCCCAGGGTCAAGAGATCGAGCCCCTCATTGGACTCCCTACTCAGTGGAGAACCTGCTCCTCCCCCTCCCTCTGCTGCTCCCCCTGCTTGTGCTCTCTCACGGTCTGTCAAACAAATAAATAAAATCTTTAAAAAAAAAAAAAAGGAGCTCCCATGTAATGATATCAACATATATTGGGGATTATTAAAACAGTCTTTGAAACACTATAAGAATATTGACCCAAAGGTTGTGGGAAACACTTTTACATAATTACCACTTTAGGTTGAATGGCAAGAGAAATCCCTACATTATCATACTTTGTCTTGTGAAATTGCTCGCATTTGTGTTCTTATATTGTGATTTGCTTATTAATCAGAATTAGTCTCCTTTGTCTTAGATCCAAATCTGTATGCCTCTCCAAGTAAGTATAGAGGTTATAATAGTGTGGGGTTTGTTTTGTTTTGTTTGCTGCATTCTTAATCTATTATCCCCACCCTATTTTATTTTCTCCTTTTGTCTTGCCTCAAATTAGGAATCCCAGTATTAATTGGTAACACTAGGGGCGCCTGAGGGGCTCAGTCAGCCTTCAGCTCAGGTCATGATATTCGGTCCCGGAATCGAGCCCCACATGGGGCTTCCTGCTCATCAGGAAATCAGTTTCTCTCTCTCTCTCCCTCCCTCTGCTCCTCTCCACTGCTTGTTTTCTCTCTCTTTCAAATAAATAAATAAAATCTTTTTTAAAAAATTGATAACACTAGTTATAATAAAAAGTAGCAAATATGCTGCAGAATCTCTCACATGCACAGAATCTCTTGACATGCACAGTCTAGGAAAGGTGTTTCTAGCAGGCTGAGTCTACCTCCAGGTGGTCACTCCAGAACCCAGCTAACAGTGACTTTGCCATCTCCAATATGTGGTTTTCAATGTAATAGATGTCATTTTTACCCCGTTCAATAAGAAGAGAGAAAGAACATGGAGGAATATACATAGAACTTCCTTCTGGCCAGGCCTGGAAGGGATACCCACCACTTCTGCTCACACTATCTGGCTAGAATTCAGCAGCATGGCCTCATCTACCTGCACTGGAGGCTTGGATATACAGTTTAATTATGAGCGCCAAGCAGAATCCAATGTCAGCTTGTTAAATAGCTAACAGTATCTTCTACAAACATACTGGCAAGTCCCAAACCCTTGTTAGACAGAGAGAGTAAGATTAAATAGAAGCATCCATATGGAAAAATGTTTTTAAAACATTTATAATACAAGACGAGTATTAGGTAAAAATTCAAGTTAAATAATGTAGGATATAAAAGTAGTTAAAATTTCAGTCTCCCTAAATCTCATATTTTTGTCACATTTAAAGAAAGTTAAACACTTAGGAAAGTAAATATTGAGCATTAGTTATTTAGATTTAAGTAAATGTATTCTCATTTTGGAAGAGAAAACATAACCAAAACTGAACTGAGCTTAGTGTATAGTGTTTATATTTTGTGGAACATATTTTTTTCAGATTAAGGTTGATTGCTGATTCATGTATACAGAATTTATTGGAGGATGAACATAATATTTTATTAGCAATGCCATCTCGTTATGCTGAATGAGTCAAATGAAGAACAAAATGCTTTTCACACAGTGTCAACAGGGAGATGGAGATATCTTATATACCAACATTATATGAGTACTTAGAGTTGTCAAAATCATAAAGACAAAAAGTACAGTGGTGGTTGCCAGGGGTGGAGAAAGGGGAGAAAAGGTACAGAGTTTCAGCTTTATTTCAACTTCACAAGAGAAAAGAGCGGCTCAGATGGCATGATGGTTGTACAACAATGTGAATGTATTTAATACCACGAACTGTACACTTAAAAATGGTTAAGATGGGAAATCTAAGTTATGTGTACTTTAACCCAATTAAAAAGAAGGAAAAAAAAAAACCCAAAGGATAGCACACGAAGAAGAAAGAAGTGGTTAAAATGGTATATGTGCAAAACTCCTAAATAAACATTAGCAAAGTGAGACCCACACACTGTACCGAAAGCCTAACGTATTGTGACCAAGAAAGGTTTTGTCCTCGAAATGCAAGACGACTGCAATTTATCGGGAAAACTACTAAGGAATGAGTGTCAACAGATTAAAGGAGAGCAACCTCTGATAATCACACTAGATACTGAAATTGCAACTGATAGAATGCAACATATGCTCCTTTAACAAAATCCTAAACAGCTAGAGATACAAGGAAACCTCTTTAAGTCGCTGAAGGCATATTTGGCATAAGCCAGCTGGGGCAGCAACCAGGGAATCCCTAGCATCTCACCACCAAGGTGTCTCCGTGCCTGGGGTTTGATCCCTGTGAGGAACCTTGATCTTCACTGTAGGTTCAGTTTAGTAATTGCACTGTTTCTTAAAAAGAGGAAACAATGGCTGTAGAAGATGCTTTGGTCACGTAGTTCCTAGAATTAAACACAGTGACATTTCAAAACTCTGATGGGAATCACATATAATTTCAAGGTCACTGCTTTGTTTGTGACATTCCTTAGGTATTTATTGCAACTGATTTTGAAGTAACTAGGAAAACTATGTGCCTTAATCCTACCTATGTTTTTTTTTTCTTCTTTTCCAATAATTCTTTAACTGGCCCCGTTCTTTAGAAAAGCATGTGCATTTTCCTATTCGGTGTACACTTTTCCTCCACGCACGAATAAAACACAAAAGTATGGATAAGGTGTGTGCTCACAAAACAGGCCATGGTCCGTGGGAAAGGAAGAAGCCATACATTTGAGCTCTACCACCACCTTCTGTACAACAACAACAAGAGAGGTTTCCAGTTGCCAACATGGTGAGTTGCAAGAACCAGAGAAGACATAAAAGCTTAAGAATTCTGCCAAAGGAGAGAGCAAAAAGAGTGGAGCAGGTGTGCGGATACAAAGAGAAAGCCTCAGTTAGTAATAACACCATCAAACAGAACACCTCATCCAAAGGTAACTAGCAAAGATTTCAGTAGGTGTCTGTTGCTTCAAATGTAAAGACAGCAATACAAAACTACAAGAAACATGAAAGATCAAGGAAACATGTCATCACAAAAAGAAAATAATAATTTTCCAGTAACCGCACTTGTCTTCCCAGCTGTGTCAGTCATGGCCAGAGAAGTCTTGTTTCTCTCCAGCAGCATTCAGAGTACTGAGGCATGACCTCCAAGTCTGAGAGGGAGGAGGAAAAAAAGGAAGCAAGTAAGAATTTCAAAGGGCATTAAAGGGATGCAGCCCCTGCTCACTGCTTCAGGACTTCAGCAGGAAGTCTGCACACAAGCCTTTGGGAGTAACCCACCGGAGGATCACCCCACAAGGGCACCCCCAACACCCCCCTCCACAGTGTTAAACCAACACCCCACCCCACCCCCACTCCCACCCCAGACCCTCAGACTTGCTCCCACGTTCCGCGGTGAGCAGGTCTGGTAACTAGAACGCTCTCAGAAAAACAGACCAGGGTCAGCAAGGGAAAAACTACAAACTGATGCTTTAGTGCCACCCTCTGGAAAACAAAAAGAAGTTTCCAGCAGCCAGCCTAGTAAGTTGTAAGAATGTGAGAAAACATAAAGAATCTAGAATTCTGCCACAAGAGGGAGAGAGAGTGGAGCAGTTCTACCCGCACAAATCCTCAGCAACCCCAGATAAAGCAACAACAATGAATAGTGCCACATTCATTGGCATAAGGAAATCAAGGAAATATGCCATCACCAAAAGGAAAATAATAATTCCCAACAACTGAGTTCAAAACCATGGAATATTGTGATCTAGATGATAAAGAATTTAAAATAGCTGCTTTGAGAAAACACTAATTCAGAAAGATATCTGCACCCACATGTTCATAGCAGCATTATTTGCAATAGACATAGACATGAAAACAATCCAGGTGTCCATCAACAGATGAATGGATAAAGAAGTTGTGGTACAAATATATACAATGCAACATTATTTAGCCATCACACACACACACACACACACACACACACACACAAAAGGGGCGCATGGGTGGCTCAGTTGGTTAGGCAGCCAACTCTTGATTTTTGCTCAGGTCATGATCTCAAGATCCTGGGATCAAATTCTGAGGCAGGAGTCTCCTTGAGGATTCTGTCTCCTTCTCCCCCTGTCCCTCCTCCTGCTCATGCTCTCTCTCTCTCTTTCAAATAAATAAATCTTAAAAAAATAAAATTTAAATTTAAAAAAAAACACAAGGAAATCCTGCCATTTGCAACAACATGGATGAACTTTGAGGGCATTATGCTATGTGAAATAGAGAGAGAAGGCAAATACTATATGATCTCACTTATATGTGAAATCTAAAACAAACGAGCAAGCAAAAAACACACCAAACTCAGAAAAATATATGATTTGTGGTTACCAGAAACAGGGGGGTAGGAGGAAAGGGAATGGAGGAAGGGGGTCAAAAGATAAAAACTTGCAGTTACAAGATAAATAAGTACAAGGGACGCAATGTACACATGACTATGGTTAATGCTGCTGTATTATATATGGGAAAGTTAAGAGAGAAAACCCTAAGAGTCTCATCAAAAGGAAAAAAAAAATTTTCTTTCTTTGTTTTCTCTTTTTATTGTATCTATATGAGATGATGGATGCTAACTAAACTTATTGTAATCATCTCACAATATATGTAAGTAAAACCATTATGCTGTACCCCTTAAACTTATACAATGATGGATATAAGTTGTGTTTCAATAAAACTGGGAATTTTAAACAACAACAAAAAAAAACAGCTGGTTTGAAAAAAAGAAACTCAGTGGGCTACAAGAAAACTCAAATAGCTTAATGATATAAGGGGAAAAATACACAACCAAAATGAGCTTGCCACGAAAGATACCAACAAATTCCAGAGTTAAGTCAACGAATGAGGACAACGTTCAAGATGGCGGTGTAGGAAAATCCTGAGCTCACCTCCTCTCGTAGACCCAACAAATCCACAACTACAAATGGAATAATTCCCTCTGAAGGGGACCTAGAAACTGAATCAACGAAGCCTCTACAACAAGGGACAGCAAGCACCCAGAGAGATAAAAGATGCTCCACAACCCTCAGATCCTGCATAGGAGAGAAAAGCCCCCAAAACACATGGATTTGAAAACCAACAGGGAATATCTCCAGGAAAATTATAGAACTGAAGGGAAAGGAAAACCCACTCTTAAGGACTCATTCACAAACACACTCAACCTGGAAACCAGCACAAAAACGCCAGATTGATAGGTGATGGAGACCCACTGACTAATCTTGGAGTACCTGCTGGAGAGGGAGGAGGCAGACAGGGCTCTGCCTGAGACTGAGACGCTGGTAGCAGCCATTTTGTTATCTTGTTCTGGTCTGCTGATCCTCGAGCTGGCAGGCAACATTTTAAAATCCTCCCTTTAGGCTATTAACACCAGGTGGCCTGCCCCATTGACAGCCATGCACAACGTGCACCTTGGTCAGAACTATAGTTGACAAGACAATATCTTCAGCTACCAGTGCACCCACAGTAGTCACAACTGGGCTTCATAGCCAGCCTGGCTGGTGGGCTACTCCCATCCAACAGCATGGCCTTAGGAGTCATGGATGAACCATGCAGCCAGCCAGGCATAGGAGTAGTCCCACAAATCAGTACATCCCCCAGCAGTCACGGGCCCACCACAATAAGAAGGTTGCATAAAAAATACTAAAGGGACTTCTTTAAGTGAAAAAGAAAAGACCATTACCAGAAATAAGAAAATAGATGAAAGAAAAAAATCTCAATGGTAAAGGCAAACATATAATAAAGGTAATGGATCAATCACTTATAAAGTTAGTGTGAAGTTGTTAAAAGACAAAAATTATAAAATCAAGTATAACTGCAATATGCAATATTAGTTAAGGGATACACAAAATAAAAAGACTTAAAAGATATCAAAAATATAAAACATGGAGAGGGGAGAATGTAGAGCTCTTAGAATGCATTCAAATTTAAATGACCACCAATTTAAAATAGACTGCTGTATACATAGGTTGTTACATGAACCTCCTAGTAAACACAAACAAAAAACTTATAATAGATACACAAAAAGTAATGAGAATGGAATCCAAACATAACACTAAAGAAACTCATCAAATTATAGGGGAAGAGAACAAGAGAAGAAAAGAACAGAGAACCACAAAAGCAATCAACAAAATGACAATAAGTACATACCTATCAATAATTACTTTGGGGGTGGGTGATGGGTATTAAAGAGGGCACGTTCTGCGTGGAGCCCTGGGTGTTATGCACAAACAATGAATCATGGAACACTACATCAAAAACTAATGATGTAATGTATGGTGATTAACATAACAATAAAAAATATTAAAAAAATAAAAAAATGTAAACGGACTAAATGTTCCAATCAAAAAACATAGGGTAACTGAATGAATTAAAAAAAAAAAAAACCCAAGATCCATTTACATGCTGCCTACAAGAGATTCACTTCAAACCTGAAGACACACATACACTGAAAGTGAAAAGGTAGAAAAAGATATTTCATGCAGGGATGCCTGGGTGGCTCAGTGGGTTAAGTGTCTGCCTTCGGCCCAAGTCATGATCTCAAGATCATGGTATCAAGTCCCATGTTGGGCTCCCTGCTTGGTGGGAGCCTGCTTCTCCCTCTCCTCCCCACTCATGCTCCCTTGCTATCTCTGTCTGTGTCTCTCAAATAAATAAATAAAATCTTTAAAAAAAAAAAAGATATTTCATGAAAAGAAAAAGAAAGCTGGGGTAGCAACACTTATATCAGACAAAATAGACTTTTTTTCCTAGTTAGTTAGTTAAATAAATCTTTTGTTTAAATCATATCTTTTGGGGCACCTGGGTGGCTCAGTTGGTTAAGCGACTGCCTTTGGCTCAGGTCACGATCCCGGAGTCCTGGGATCGAGTCCCATATCAGGCTCCTGGCTCAGTGGGGATCCTGCTTCTCCCTCTGACCTTCTCCCCTCTCATGCTGTTTCTCTCTCTCTCTCTCAAATAAATAAATAAAATATTTTAAAAATATAAACAAACAAATAAATAAATAAATAAATCATATCTTTTTGTTTTTTAAATCTTTATTTAAATTCCAGTTAGTTAACATACCATGTAATATTAGTTTCATGTGTACAATATAGTGTTTCAACACTTCCATACAAAACCTAGTGCTTATCACAACAAGTGCACTCTTTAATCCCCATCACCTATTTGACTCATCCCCCCCCCCCACTTCCCCTCTGGTAATCATCAGTTAGTTCTCTAAGGTTGAGTCTGTTTCTTGGTTTGTTTCCCTCTCTTTTCCCCTCTCCCATATGTTCATCAATTTTGTTTCTTAAATTCCACATGAGTGAAATCATATGGTATTCATCTTTCTCTGACTTATTTCACTTAGCAATATACTCTTTAGCTCCATCCATGTTTTGCAAGTGACTAGCTTTCATTCTTTTTTATGACTGAGTAATATTCTATGGTCTATATATACCATATCTTCTTTATCCATTCATCAGTTGAAGGACACTTGGGCTGTTTCCATAATCTGGCTATTGCAGATAATGCTGCTATAAACATTGTGCAAAAGAGACTTTAAAACAAAGTGTAACAGGACAAAGAAAGTCATTACATACAGAGGAGCACTTAAACATACAAAACAAATATTAAAAGACACAAAGGGAGAAATTAACTGTAATACAATAGTAGCAGGGGACTTTAACACCCCACCTACATCAATGGATAAATCGCCCAGACAAAAAATTAATACGGAAATATTGGTCTTAAATGATACATTAGACCAAATGGAACTAGTAAACATATACATAGAACATTCAAACCCAAATCAGCAGAACACACATTCTTCTTAAGAGTGGATGCACATGGAACATTCTCCAGGATAGATCATATATGAGGCCACAAAACAAGTCTCAATAAAGTTAAGAAGATTGAAATCATATCATGCATCTTTTCCAACCACAATGATATAAAACTAGGAATCAATTACAATAAAACTGGAACAAACATACATATACATGGAAACAAACACGCCACTAAACAACCAATGGGTCAATGAAAAATTCAAAGAAAATCAAAAACTACCTAGAGATAAATGAAAATGAAAACACAGGCTTTGCAGACAGCTGCTCTAGAGCCACCTGTGCCACCCAGCCATGGTCAACCCCACTGTGTTCTTCAATATCGCCATGGATGGCAAGCCTTTAGGCCACATCTCCTTTGAGCTGTTTGCAAACAAGTTTCCAAAGACAGCAGAGAACTTTCATGAGCACTAGGGAGAAAGTATTTGTTTATAAAGATCCCTGCTTTCACAGGATTATTCTGGGATTTATGTGCCAGAGCGGTGACTTCACGTGCCATAATGACACTGGCAGCAAGTCCATTTACAGGGAGAAATTTGATAATGAGAATTTCACCCTGAAGCATATGGGTCCTGGCATCTTGCCCATGGCAAATGCTGGACCCAACATAAATGGTTCCAGTGTTTCATCTGCATGGCCAAGACTGAGTGGTTGCATGGCAAGCACATGGTCCTTGGCAAGGTGAAAGAGGGCATGAGTACTGTGGAAGCCATGGAGTGCTTTGGGTCCAGGAATGGCAAGACCAGCAAGAAGATCACCATTGCTGACTGGACATATCTAATAAATTTGTTTTACTATTAAAAAAAAAAATGAAAACACAATGTTCCAAAATCTGTGGGATACAGCAAAAGCAGTTCTAAAAGGAAAGTTTATAGTGATATACGTCCACCTCTGGAAACAAGAAAAATCACAAATGTAAGCAATCTAAACTTAATTTATTTTATTTTATTATGTTATGCTAATCACCATATATTACATCATTAGTTTTTGATGTAGTGTTCCATGATTCACTGTTTGCAAATAACACCCAGTGCTCCATTCAATACATGCCCTCTTTAATACCCATTACCAGGCTAACACATCCCCCCCACCCCCTCCCCTCTAGAACCCTCAGTTTGTTTCTCAGAGTCCATAGTCTCTCATGGTTCATCTCCCCCTCCAATTCCCCCCCTTCATTTTTCCCTTCCTACTATCTTCTTCTTTTTTTAACATATAGTGTTTGTTTCAGAGGTACAGGTCTGTGATTCAACAAACTTACTCTTAAAGGAACTAGGAAAAAAAAAGCACAAAATTAGTCAAAAGAAGGAAATAATAAAACTGAGAGCAGAAATAAACAGAGACTAAAAAAATAAAACTTTTCTTCAAAAAGATAAACAAAATTAATAAACCCTTAGCAAGACTCATCAAGAAAATAAGAGAGAGGGCCCAAATAAATAAAATCAGAAATGAAAATGGAGAAGTTACAACTTATAACACAGAAACACAAAGGATCGTAAAAATTACTAAAGACTACTACAAGCAATTAAACACCAATAAATTAGAAAACCTAGAAGAAATGGATAAATCCCTAGAAACATACAGTACTCTAAGACTGAAACAGGAAGATATAAAAATCTGAACAGACTGATTACTAGTAATGAAAATCAATCAGCAACCAAAAATCCTAACAAACAAAAATCCAAGCCCAGATGGCTTCACAGTTGCATTTTACCAAATACTTAACAGTTAATACCTAGTCTTCTCAAATTATTCCAAAAAGTTGAAATGGAAGGAATTCTTCCAAGCTCATCCTATGAGGCCAGCATTACAGTGATACCTAAACCAAAATAAAAGGCATCCAAATTGTAAAGGAAGAAGTAAAATTGTTAACTACATGTTGATGATATAATACCATATATATATAAACCTTTAAGGCCACCACCAAAAAACTATTAGAATAAATAAATGAATTCAGTAAATTTGCAGGATACAAAATCAATATTTGGAAATCTGTTGCTATACACTAATTTCTAAACACTAATAATGAACTATCAGAATGAGAAATTAAGGAAACAATGCCATTTACAATTATATCAAAAAATAAAATAAAATAAAATGCCAAGGAATAAATTTAATAAATTTACCAAGGAGGTAAAACACATGTATTCTGAAAACTATAAGACACTGATGAAAGAAATGAAGATAACACAAATAAATGGAAAAATATACTATGCTCATGGATTGTAAGATATAATATTGTTAAAATGTCCATACTACACAAAACAGTCTTCAGATTCAATGCAATCTCTATCAAAATACCAAAGGCACTTTTCACAGAACTAAAACAAATAATCATAAAATTTTTATGAAGCACAGAAGACCCTGAATAGCCAAAGCAATCTTGAGAAAGAAAAAAGCTGGAGGTAAAAATGGTCCCAGATTTCAAATTATACTACAAAGCTATAGTAATCTAAACAGTATGGTACTGGCAAAAAATAGACACATCGATCAATGGAACAAAATAAAAGCTCGGAAATAAATCTATGGCTTAAATGGTCAATTAATCTATGATAAAGGAGGCAAGAATATACAATGGGGAAAAGACAGTCTCTTCATCAAACTCTCACTCTTTGCAGATGATATGATACTGTATGTGGAAAACCCAAAAGACTCCACCCCAAAACTGCTAGAACTCATACAGGAATTCAGTAAAGTAGCAGGATAGAAAATCAATGCACAGAAATCAGTGGCATTCCTATAAACCAACAAGACAGAAGAGAGACAAATCATGGAGTCGATCCCATTTACATTTGCACCCAAAACCATAAAATACCTAGGAATAAATTTAACCAAAGAGGCAAAGGATCTGTACTCAGAAAACTATAAAATACTCATGAAAGAAATTGAAGAAGACACAAAGAAATGGAAAAACGTTCCATGCTCATGGATTGGGAGAACCAACATTGTGAAGATGTCAATGCTACCTAGAGCAATCTACACATTCAGTGCAATCCCCATCAAAATACCATCCACTTTTTTCAAAGAAATGGAACAAATAATTCTAAAATTTGTATGGAACCAGAAGAGACCCCGAATAGCCAGAGGAATATTGAAAAAGAAAAGCAAAGCTGGTGGCATCACAATTCCGGACTTCCAGCTCTATTACAAAGCTGTCATCATCAAGACAGTATGGTACTGGCACAAAAACAGACACATAGATCAATGGAACAGAATCGAGAGCCCAGAAATGGACCCTCAACTCTATGGTCAACTCATCTTTGACAAAGCAGGAAAGAATGTCCAATGGAAAAAAGAGTCTCTTCAACAAATGGTGTTGGGAAAATTGGACAGCCACAAGCAGAAGAATGAAACTGGACCATTTCCTTACACCCCCACAAAAAAAGACTCCAAATGGTTGAAAGACCTAAACGTGAGACAGGAGTCCATCAAAATCCTAAAGGAGAACACAGGTAGCAACCTCTTCGACCTCAGCCGCAGCAACTTCTTCCTAGAAACATCGCCAAAGGCACAGGAAGCCAGGGCAAAAATGAACTATTGGGATTTCATCAAGATAAAAAGCTTTTGCACAGCAAAAGAAACAGTCCACAAAACCAAAAGACAACCGACAGAATGGGAGAAAATATTTGCAAATGACCTATCAGATAAAGGGCTAGTATCCAAAATCTATAAAGAACTTAACAAACTCAACACCCAAAGAACAAATAATCCAATCAAGAAATGGGCAGAAGACATGAACAGACATTTTTCCAAAGAAGACATCCAAATGGCCAACAGGCACATGAAAAAGTGCTCAACATCGCTCAGCATCAGGGAAATCCAAATCAAAACCTCAATGAGATACCACCTCACACCCGTCAGAATGGCTAAAATTAACAAATCAGGGAATGACAGATGTTGGCGGGGATGTGGAGAAAGGGGAACCCTCCTACACTGTTGGTGGGAATGCAAGCTGGTGCAACCACTCTGGAAAACAGTATGGAGGTTCCTCAAACAGTTGAAAATAGGGCTACCCTATGATCCAGCAGTTGCACTACTGGGTATTTACCACAAAGATACAAATGTAGGGACCCGAAGGGGTACGTGCACCCTAATGTTTATAGCAGCAATGTCCACAATAGCCAAACTGTGGAAAGAGCCAAGATGTTCATC
>NW_027397066.1:149895706-149979961 GCF_003265705.2 Callorhinus ursinus
CTGTTGGTGGGAATGCAAGCTGGTGCAACCACTCTGGAAAACAGTATGGAGGTTCCTCAAACAGTTGAAAATAGGGCTACCCTATGATCCAGCAGTTGCACTACTGGGTATTTACCACAAAGATACAAATGTAGGGACCCGAAGGGGTACGTGCACCCTAATGTTTATAGCAGCAATGTCCACAATAGCCAAACTGTGGAAAGAGCCAAGATGTCCATCGACAGATGAATGGATAAAGAAGAGGTGGTATATATACACAATGGAATATTATGCAGCCATCAAAAGGAATAAGATCTTGCCATTTGCAACGACGTGGATGGAACTGGAGGGTGTTATGCTGAGTGAAATAAGTCAATCAGAGAAAGACATGTATCATATGACCTCACTGATATGAGGAATTCTTAATCTCAGGAAACAAACTGAGTGTGACTGGAGTGGTGGGGGGTGGGAGGGATGGGGTGGCTGGGTGATAGACATTGGGGAGGGTATGTGCTTCGGTGAGCGCTGTGAATTGTGCAAGACTGTTGAATCACAGATCTGTACTTCTGAAACAAATAACGCAACATATTTTAAGAAAAAAGAAAAAGAAGAACATAGCAGGAGAGGAAGAATGAAGGGGAGTAAGTCAGAGGGGGAGACGAACCATGAGAGAGGATGGACTCTGAAAAACAAACTGAGGGTTCTAGAGGGGAGGAGGGTAGGGGGATGGGTTAGCCTGGTGATGGGTATTAAAGAGGGCACATTCTGCATGGAGCACTGGGTGTTATGAACAAACAATGAATCATGGAACACTACATCAAAAACAAATGATGTAATATATGGTGATTAACATAACAATAAAAAAATTTTAAAAAAAAGAGTCTCTTCATTAATTGGTGTTGGGAAAACTGGACAGCTACATGCAAAAGACTAGAACTGGGCCACTTTCTTACACCACATGCAAAAATAAATTCAAAATGAATTAAAGATTTAAATATAAGACCTGAAACTATGAAATTCCTAGAAGAAAACATAGGCAGTAAGCTCTTTGACATTAGTCTTAGTGATTTCTTTGAATCTGTCTCCTCAGGCAAGGACAACAAAAACAAAAATAAACAAATGAGAGTACATCAAACCAAAAAGATTGTGCACAGTAAAAAATACCATCAACAAAACAAAAAGGCAACCTGCTGAATGGGAGAAGACATTTGCATATATCCAATAAGGGGTTGGCATCCAAAATATATTTTAAAAACTCATAAAACCCAATATCAAAAAAATCAAACCATCTGATTAAAAAATGGGAAGAGGATCTGCACAGACATTTTGTCCAAAGAAGACATGCAGATGGCTAACGGACATATGATAAAAAGGCTCAACATCACTAACCATCAAAGAAATGGAAACCAAAACCACAATGAGGTATCACCTCACACGTGTCAGGATGGCTATTATCAAAAAAACAAGAAATAACAAGGGTTGGCAAAGATGTGGAAGGAAAAAGAATTCTCATGCACTGCGGATGGGAACGTAAACTGGTATAGCACTATGAAAACCAAAATTGAGGTTCCTGAAAAAATTAAAAAACAACTATCATACTGTCCAACAATTTCACTTCTCGGTATTTGTCCAATGAAAGGAAAATAAGAATTCAAAAGACATATGCACACCTATGTTCATTGCAGCATTATTTACAATCACCAAGATATGGAAGCAACCTAAATGTCTGTCAATAGACAATGGATAAAGATGTGGTGTGTGTGTGTAAGTAATATTACTCAGCCATAACAAAGAATGAAATCTTGCTATTTGAGACAACATAGACAGATCTAAAGAGTATTATGCTAAATGAAATAAGTCAGACAGAGAAAGACAAAATACAGTATGATTTCACCTATATATGGAATCTAAAAACAAGAAACAAAACAAAACAGAAAAAGACTCATGGATAGAGAGAACAAACTGATACTTGCTAGAGGGGAAGTAGGGGAGGAATGGACAAAATAGGTGAAGGGGATTAAGAGGTATATTCTTCCAGTTATAAAATAAATAAATCAGGGAGATATAATATATAGCATAAAAAATATGGTCAATAATTATAACAACTTTGTATGATGAGAGATAATTAGACTTATTGCAGTGACCACTTTGTAATATATAAATACCAAATCACTATGTTATGCAACTGAAACTAATACAATATTGTATGTCAATTATCCTTCAACTTTAAAAAAGGATTTAATGAATGAGATGAAGAATTAATAGAGAATGTCTGTAGTAGAGTAGAACAGTAAGTAAGTTAGAGGATAGGAATTTTGAAATAACACAGTTGGAAGAGACCAAAGACAAAAGAATTAAAAAAAAAACAAGCCTGAATGATCTATGGCATCCCAACACAAAGATATTAGAGTAATCTGGATGCCAGGGGTGCCTGGGTGGTTCAGCCAGTTGGGTAACTGACTTTTGATTTCAGTTCAGGTCATGAACTCGGGGTCCTGGGATAGAGCCACCTGTCAGGCTCCATGCTCAGCAGGGAGTCTGCTTGAGATTCTCTCTCTCCCTCTCCCTCTCCCCCTACCCCAACTCTTTCTCTCTTTCCAAAATAAATAAATAAATCTTTAAAAAGAAGAAGAAGAAGAAAAATCTGTATTTCAGAAGGAGAAAGAGGGATTATGGGACAGAAAGTTTATTTAAAGATGTGAGAGTTGATTAGTCTCCCAAACCAAGGGAGAGACTTAAACATTCAAGTTTGCAAAGCTAATAGATTATTATCTGTGCCCTATTATCTCAATGTGAAAAGATGTTCTCCAAGTAACTTTATAACAAAACTATTGAAAATCAAAAATAAAGAAGAATCCTAAAGAAATTCAGAGAACAAAGTGCATAACTCACAAAGGAACCACTATTAGTCTATCAGTGACTATCTCAGCAGAAACCCCACAGGCCAGGAGAACGTAATAATTTACTCAAAGTGTTGGAAGATAGTAATTGGCATCCAAGAATAGTCTATGGCAAAAAATAAAAAAATAAAATAAAATAACTAAAATAAAATAAAAGAGAATAGTCTATGGCAAATTTTGCTTCAGATATGGAGAAATAAATACATCCCCAGATAAACAAAAGATGAGGGAGCTTATCAACACTAGAACCGCTTTACAAAAAAATAAAATGAGTTCTTTAAGCTCAAATAAAAAGATGCTAAGCAGCAACATGAAAATGTATGAAAGTATACAACAAACAGGTAAAAGTGAAAAATATATTGTCAAGTTTTGAAAACTTTAGTTCTATAATAGGATAGTGAGTTAACCACTTAACTATAGTATAAAGGTTAAAGGAAAAAAGTAATAAAAATAATTACAGTGACTTTAATTTGTTAACAAATACACAACATAAAATGAGGTAAATTGTGACATCAAAAATATAAAAGGTGAGAGTAAAAATGTAGAGCTTTTGTCAGCTATTGAAGGTAAGTTGTTATCAGCATGAAATGGATTGTTTTATCTATGAGATGGTCTACGTAAGCCTCATGACAACCATAAAGCAAAAATCTAGAGTAGATTCACAGCAGATTAAAAAAAAGAGAGGTAACAGAGCATGCCACATTGAAAATCACCAATTTAGAAAGGTTGGCAGAAACAGAAGGAAAAAGAAACAATGCAAATACAAAGCAACCAGAAAGTAATCAATAAGATGATATTAGTAAGTCCTCACATATCAATAATTACTTTAGGTAAATGTATTGAATTCACCAACTGAAAAGCACAGAGTGGCTGAATGAATTTTAAAAAAAAAAAGATCCAATCATATGCTGCCTACAAGAGACTCACTTCAATTTTAAGGGCACACATAAGTTTAAAGTGTAGGGTTGGAAAAAGGTATTCCATGCAAGTAGAAACAAACAAACCAAAAAAGTAGGTATAACCGAAGTTAGACAAAATATACTTAAGTCAAATGGTAACAAGAGACAGAGCCCATTACATAATGATAAAGATGTGAATTCATCAAGAAGATATATCAGAAATATATACACACCCAACATCAGAACAGCTAAATACATTAAGCAAATACTAACAGATCTGACAGGAGCAATACAGAATAACACAATCATTGTAGGAGAACTCAGAAACCCACTTTCAGCAGTAGCTAGAAAACCCAGAGAGAAAATCAGCAAGGAAACATTGGACATGAACCATACTTTAGGCCAAATGGACCTAACAGACATAGATAAAACATTCTATCCAGCAGCAACAAAATACACATTCTTCTCAAATACACATGAAACATTCTCCAGAATAGATCAAGTGATAGGATGCAAAATCAAGTCTTAGCAGATTTAAGAGGACTGGTATCATGCCAAGTATTTTTCTGACCATAATGGTATGAAACTAGAAACTGACAACACAAGGAAAGCTGTAAAATCTACAACTATGTGGAAACTAAACAACATGCTCCTAAACAACTAATGGGTCAAACAAGAAACCAAAAGAGAAATCAAAAAATATTTTCAAACAAATGAAAAAGAAATACAACATACCAAAACCTATGAGATGCTGCAGTTCTTAGAAGGAAGTATATAGTGATAAATAAATATATTAAGAAATTAGAAAGATCTCAAATAAACAATTTAACTTTACACCTCAAGGAACTAGAAAAAGAATATACTAGATTGGATATAGAAGAAATACACCTTAACATAATAAAGGCCATATATGACAAATCCATACCTCACATCATCCTAAATGGTGAAAGACTGACAGCTTTTCCTCAAAGATCAAGAACAAGACAAGATGCTCACTCCCATCACTCTTATCCAATGTAGTACTGGAAGTCCTAACTAGAGCAATCAGGCAAGACAAAGAAATAAAAGGCATCCGAATCAGAAAAAAAAGTTACATTATCATTATTTACAGATGATATGATTTTACATATAGAAAAACTCAAAGACTCAACCCAAAAAAACTGTTGGAACCAATCAAGAATTCAATAAAGTTACAGGATATAAAATCTACATACAGACATCAGTTGCATTTCTATACACTAATAATGAAACAGATAAAAGGAAATAGAGAACACTAATTTACAATAACATCAAAAACAAAATGAAATACCTAGGAATAATTTTAACCAAGGAGGTAAGAGATCTGTATGACAAAACTACAAGATTTTGTTGAAAGAAATCAAAGGAGACACAACTGAAAAGACATCTATATCATGGATCAGAATAATTAATATTATTAAAATATCAATACTACCCAAAGCCATCTACAGATTCAATACAACCCCTATGAAAATTTGAATGGCATTTTTCATAAAAATAGAAAAAACAATCCTAAAATGTTATGGAACCACAAAAGACCCTGAATAGCCAAAATAATCATGAAAAAAAGAAAAACAAAATAAAGCTGGACACATCACACTTTCTGATTTCAATCTATACTACAAAACTAGTAATTAAAACAGCAGGTTACTGGCATAAAAATAGACACATACAGCAGAAACACAGCACAATAGAAAGCCCAGGAATAAACCCCTGCAGATATGGTCAACTAATATAAAAGAGAGCCAAGAAAACCCAAAGAGGAAAGGATAGTCTCTTTGGCAACCCAATGGTGTTGGGAAAACTGAACAAACACATGCAGAAATATGAAGTTGGACCCCTCTCTTACACCACTCACAAAAATCAACTCAAAATGGATCAAAGACTTAATTATAAGACCTGCTACCATAAAACTCCTAGAAGAAAACAGAGAATCTCCTCAACATTGGTCTTGGCAATGATTCTCTGGATATGACACCAAAAGCACAAACAACAATAACAAAATCAAGTTGGACTGCCTCAAACTTAAAATCTCTGCACAGTAAAAGAAACTATCAATAAAATGAAAATGCAACCTAGAAAATGGGAAAAAATATTTGCAAACCAAATACCAGGTATGGGGTTAATATCCAAAATATATAAAGAGCTCATATAACTCAATAACAAAAAGAACCCAAACAATCCAACCAAAAAATGGGCAGATGAACTAAGCAGACATTTTTTTTAAAGTCACCCAAATGGCCATTAGGTACATACATGAAAAGATGCCCAACATCACTAATCACCAGGGAAATGCAAATAAAAACTACAATGACACATCACGCACACCTGTTAGAGCAGCTATCATCAAGAGGACAAAAAGTAACACGTGTTACTGAGAATATGGAGCAAAGGGACTACTTGTACTCTATTGGTGGGAACGTGAACTGGTTCAGTCACTATGAAAAACAGTATAGAGTTTCCTCAAAAAATTAAAAATACACCTATAATATGATCCAGCCATTCTACTTCTAAAGAAATGAGAACAGGATATCAAAGAAATATATGCACTCCCCTGTTTATTGCAACATTATTCACGATATCCAAGATATGAGACCCTAAGTGTCCATCAATGGATGAATGAATAAAGAAGATGTAATAAAAATGGAATAAATTTATGTATTAAAATAATTGATTTTCTCAAGTTGGCCCAACTTTTCATTCCCAAACAACCACTCCTTGGTCATGATATATTATTCTTTTACTCTGAAGTTAAATTCAACTTGAAAATAGTTTATGTAGCATTTGTATGTATGTTGATAGGTTTGATTGGCTATTTTTATCTTTTGCTGTCTGTGGTAAGTAGCACCTAAAGTAATCCTTAATTATCCCTACCCCTACGTTCACACTCACATGCAAACTATCCCCTTGAGTGTGGGCTAGACTTAATGACTTAGATATAATGAATAGAGTATATCACCTGAGATGGGATGCCATCTTCAAAATTACATTATGAAAACTATGGCTTTCCTTTTGTGTATGCTCTCTCACTTTTTCTCAGATCACTTGCTCTTTTTTTTTTAAGATTTTTTATTTATTTATTTGACAGAGAGAGAGCACAAGTGGGCAGAGTGAGAGGGAGAAACAGGCTCCCCACTGAGCAGGGAGCCCGATGCGGGACTCAATCCCAGGACCCTGGAATCATGACCTGAGCCAAAGGCAGACGCTCAACTGAATAAGCCACCCAGGCATCCCCCAGATCACTTGCTCTTGAGCAAAGCAGCTATCATGTTATGATATAGTTCTATGAAGAGGCCCATGTGGCAAGGGACTCAGGTCTACCAACAGCCACGTGAGTGGGTTTAGAGAGAGACCTCCCACAACCTTCAGATGAGAATACAGCCCCAGCTGAAAATTTTCTCAACTTCATAGACCTTGAGCCAGTCACCCAGCTAAGCCACACCCAGATTCTTGACCCACAGAAACTATAAGGTAATAAATGTTTGTTGTTTTAAGCCACTACATTTTGGAGTGTTTGTCACGCAATTAATATGTAATACATTGTCCTTGTGACATTTCTATATTGTGGCTATTCTATTTCATAAAATGTGTTGAGTAGCTATCTTAAACCGTTGTGTGAGTTATTCTCATAAAATAGAAATTATCCCTTCCTTGAAAGTTGTACATAAATTCTAGCTTGAATGTGAAAAGATAGAACTTTGACTACTTGCAATTTTATTTTATTAGCCAACTTTATTGATTTATATTTCCCTAAAAGTGTCCATTTCACTCAGATATTTAATATAGGAAGTTTGTAGTATTGTGTTATAATTTTTAAACTCTTCTCTACCTGTTATTTCAATGGAAAAGAAATAAACCAAAATAATAATGAACTTTTAAGTGGTAGAATAATGCATTATATTTATTATTATCTTAGTAGTTTTATGGGTTTTCCAATTTTAAAATAAAAAATACTATTTAGGAATCAAAATAAAAAATATAACAGAGTTTATAAGCATCTATGTGTGAACATATATTTGTTTACATACAGAGAAAAAGTTACTAGTGACTTAGCACAAGTATATTCAGTAGAAAAATGAGGGGAAATGTCAGAAACCTGTAAGATAGGAAGTGAATGCAAAGAATTGGAAACAGAACATATACTACTATTTTCCTGAGAGGAAGGGGGGAAAGTTAGAGTCTTACATAAAAAGTAAACTAAGCAGGGACGCCTGGGTGGCTCAGTTGGTTAAGCAACTGCCTTCGCCTCAGGTCATGATCCCAGGGTCCTGGGATCAAGCCCCGCATCAGGCTCCCTGCTCAGCCAGAAGCCTGCTTCTCCCTCTCCCACTCCCCCTGCTTATGTTCCCTCTCACACTATCTCTTTCTCTCTGTCAATTAAATAAATAAATAAAAATCTTTAAAAAAAAAGATTTAATTTAAAAAAAGTAAACTAAGCAAAAGAAAAGTAATTTTATATTTTGTTTTTAAAGTGCAAGAACTTGAGGATGTTTATAGACTAAAGGTAAGGAAACATTTAATTTAGAAAGAGTGCAGAAACAAGAAGAGAAAGAAATAATTGAGGTATTAAGGACTGCAAAGCTTTTGGGGCGCCTGGGTGGCTCAGTTGGTTAAGCGACTGCCTTCGGCTCAGGTCATGATCCCAGGGTCCTGGGATCGAGCCCCGCATCGGGCTCCCTGCTCAGCAGGGAGGCTGCTTCTCCCTCTCCCATTCCCCCTGCTTGTGTTCTCTCTCTCTCTCTCTCTCTCTCTCTCTGTCAATTAAATAAATAAAATCTTTAAAAACAAAAAAGGACTGCAAAGCTTTCAATACTACTAGTAGAGGGAGGGGATGTAGACAATAAACACTTGATTTTAAATTATTCATTGAGTATTTAGTGCCTTTCTGGAGAGCTAAATCCAATAAAACCTAGTAATTCCTAGTTCTAATTTACTATCTCATGGTAAATCAACTCCTTTCTACTTCTCCTGTGACAATTTGTACTTTGATAACTTGATGGCTATCTGATTTTCTTCTCTGTGTTCTTTTAAGGAAAGGCATTTGTCAATGTGCCTTTTTTTTCCTGAGGCCCTAAGCAATTTGGTGATAAGCTACCTTTCAACACTCACCTGGTGCACACCAACCCACCCCCAGAATGCAGTGAACCTTCTTCCCATCCTTCCTTTGATGTCCCTGATTGCCAGCCCATGGATCACACAATGTTCTTGGGCCTCCTGAGCAGCCTTTCAAGCCCACCTTCTGGCCCCAGATTTACCTGGATGGGAAATAGGTATTTATAGAAAATGTCAAAGTATCACTGAAAATTCTGCCCTCAGTATTCCATAAGGGAACTCAATGACTTGTGCTCATATATTTGATTTCTTTGCAATGTAAGCTATACTTCCAAAGTTTTTCCTCATGATCAAGAAGGCAAGAATTCCAAGACATATAAGAAAAATCAGTAACTTCTGAATTTATAATCAGAGATCCTAAAGACTCCAGGTGAGATAAATTTAAGTAAATGGAGCAGTCTGTAATAACCAGCACACACCCCAATGACCTTAAAATCCCACTGTGACTTTTTAGGGTGCTGGGAGATGCTTATTTCCAAGTACCACTGTCCCAGCAATTTCAGAGAAAAAACATGAACCCAGACTTAGGGAAAGTCATCCTCAGAGCTTCCAGCACCCTCACTGGCTTCGGCTAAGACTTTTGAGGTTTACCTCTTTCAAGACCTATGTTAATAGCACCACAAGCCTCCACCAATCCCATATCCTGAGTCAGCTCAAGAAATCATTTTCAAAGTCTCAATAACCAGGGAGGACCTTCTCCAATAATGAAACTGTGTGTCCCATTCACTGAAATCCTGAAATAGAAGCAGTACCCAGAGGAAGCCACAGCAGAAAGGAGCTGGAGTAAGACCATCTAAAAAAATAGAAACATCAAATAAGATCATGAGTGTGAATGCACTTTGCAGTTTCTAAAATTGGTATTTTTACTGTGCCTTCTTTAAACAGTCCCTAAGCCACCCAAACTACTCTGGTGTTCCCTTATGTTCATTTCATTTGTGTCTCTGAGGTCATTTATGCCACTTTGTCAGCCATATGCTCATGTTGCATTGCCATTGATTTTTCTGTATTACTTGCTGTCCTAAGTGCATCAAAGTTCCACTCTTCCTTTTTGATTCCTCTCACATTACATATAACTGTGATGTGTAAACAATTTGTATTCACTAAGACTTTAGATATAAAAATTAGTTTCATTCAGGTAGTTGGACAGAAGGCAATCAAATAGAAGCTTTTTTTTATCTCTCAGCCTGTATATATGGTTTTAAATGTAATTTCATTGCTTAAGTCTGGTAAGATACGTTCCAAAAAATATCAATAAATAGACATGCTGTTATAATAATGTTTCTCCTGAGGAAATAAATTGGAATACTTTAACTCTGGAAATGCCTTAACCTTTAACAGTTCTGCCAGGAGCCATAAGATAATGGTTTTTCACAGACTTCCTCCTCTTCCTTCATTATGGCTGCCCCTCCTCTGTAAGTGCTGTGCATCCTACTGTCTTTGCCTACAACCTGTCAACATTTGACAAATGTACTTTGAATGACTGATAGTCATGTCCATTGCATGCTGTCTCCTGATATAAAGGCTCATTGGAACACAGAAATGTTCTTGGTACTAAAAGGTTCAATAATCATACAGCAACTCATCTCTTGAGTACTAAATATACAAAGAAGTTCTCTTCATCACAGCTACTGATTCTCTCCAGTTATTCAACCATGAGGGTCTTGCATTCCATCCTTGGAGTCCTTGCTTTGCTGTCCATAGTTCCTCAAGGTAAGACAGAAATCTTTCATTGCAGAGATATGAAAATATAAATGAGAGAGAATAAAAGGTCTTCCAAGAATTTGAAAATAAATTAGTCAGGTGCAGATCATACCACACAATGAAGAATGTCAAGGAGTGCTTTGGCCCTAACAGGAATGGAGAGTTGCTGCTAAGGACATATTCATAAGGTGGTCCCCTTCAGTGATTTCACTTATTTTGAACTCTAACTTGAGGACTATTGTTTGATCCAAAGATGGTGAGAGGATGTTCACAGAACACAGGAAACTTGGGAAATTGAAACAATGGAAGTGAGTGATGATTAGAATGGCCAAGGGTGAAGAGGAGGCTGCCGCATCATTATCTGTGGTTCACAGAACTCTGATCACCAATCTTGGTAAGGGCCTCAGTAGAAATGACTTTGTGTATGATGGGAATTAAGATTCCATCTTAACACTATCCAGATGACCAATTATACAGGCATATTATTGAATAATCAATCTAACCTTCCCAAGTTAATTTTTAAATTCACCAATAATATATAATAAAAATATATTAATCATTGGATTTATAAATGGGGTTTATATTATTATCTATGGGCTTACCTATCTCTTCTGATGCACCCATTACCTTAGAGCACATTTTAATAGCTGGCAATTCAAGATTCCCCTCATTGTTCTTGTTTTTTTATGTATTTTTAATGAGATAAAATTCACTCTTTTAAAGTATACCATTTCAGTGGTTTCCTATATATTCATAAAATTGTGCAACCATCACCACTATCTAATTCCAGAACATTTCATCACCCCATAAAGAAACTTCATGTTCATTAACAGTCATTCCCCGTCCTCCCCTCCCTTCAGACCCTGGCAGCCACTAATCTACTTCCTGTCTCTATCAATTTACCTATTCTGGATATTTAATATAATCAAACAATATGTGACCCTTAGAGTCTGTTTTCTTTCACTTGGCATGTTTTTCAAAATTCATCCAGGTAGCATGCTTCGGTGCTCAATTTCTTTCAATTGATGAATGGTTTTCTATTGAATGGATACATTACCTTTTACTCATCCATTCATCAGTTAATGGACATTTGGATTGTTTCTACTTTGGAGCTATTATGAATGATGTGCTGTGAACACTTAAAGCCAAGTTTTTTTGTGGACATATTTTCAATTCTCTTGATATATAACTTGGAATAGAATTGCTGTGTTATACAATAACTATGTTTAGGGGCACCTGCGTGGCTCAGTCGATTAAGCATCTGACTCTTGATTTTGGCTCAGGTCATGAGCTTGGGGTCCTAGAATCGAGCCTTGAATCGGGCTCCCCACTCAGTGTGCAGTCTGCTTGTCTCTCTCCCTTTGCCCCTCCCCTTGCTCGCTCTCTCAAATAAATAAATCTTTTTTAAAAATAACTATGTTTAACTTTCTGAGTAATTGTCAAACAATTTTCCGCAGCTGCATGCTTCATTTTATAATCCCACCAGCTGTGCATGAAGGTCCAATTTCTCCACATCTTCACCAACATTTGCTTTTGTCTGTCTTTGTTACTATCATTATCCTAGTTGCTATAGCAATATCTCATTGTAGTTTTAATTTGTATTTAATTTGCTACTTAATGATATTGATCATCTTTTCATGTTTTATTGGCCATTTTTATATCTTCTTTGTAGAAATGTCTATTCAAATCCTTTACTCCTTTTTTAATTAGGTCGTCTTTTATTATTGAGATGCCAGTTCTTTGTATATTCTGGACACTAAACCTTTATCAGACATAGGTTTGCAAATATCCTCTCCCATTCTGTGAGGGTTTTTTTTTTTTATATTTTACTGTAAATGCTTGCTGTACCAGTGAGTATGTTTTCAGGTTCAAGCAACAAACAACTCAGATTCAACTGGCTTAAACAATAAAGAAAATATATTATTGCAGATAAGAAGTCCAAAGTTCAGACAATTCTGAAATTGGCTAATGCCGCAGATCATCCACAATATCAAGTATTGGAAAAGAGTCAGATTTATCCTTGACTAGCTTTTCCTATGGTCGCAAGATACCTGTCACTGTTTTGAACGTCATATCCAGATCCACCACATTACACCAAAGTAAAAGGAGTACATTTCTTCTTTATTGACAAGGAATACTTTCTCAGAATTTCCCCAGGAATGAATTGCATACCCACCCTCAAACTAATCACAGGCAAAGAAATAGAGAACACTATCATTGGCTTAAACTAATACAAATTTATGCCTAGGATATCTAGAAGAATGGTAGGCAACCAAACATTAGGATTCTGGCTGCAAGAATATATATTAGGATTCTGTCACCTAAGCACATATATCTATACACTATTGTTTAATTTTGTCACCTTGCTTTAAAATTTATACAAATGAAATGATATTGTAACTGTCTTACTTTACTCCATATGACATGCATGAAATTCAACTATGTTGCTGTGTACTACTGAAGTTCATTAGTTTTTATTCCTATATAGTGTTCCATCATAGTAATATGCCACAGTATATTTATTCATTTTACTGTTGATGAACATTTAGATTGTTTCTAGGATTTGGCTGCTATAAATACTATTACTGCTATGAATTTTTGCTCAATAATTCTTGTTGTATATATGAACACATACTTATCAGGTATATACCTAGGAATTAAACTTTTTTCATAGAACATGTGTATCTTCAACTTTAGGAAATAATGCCAAAGAGTTTCCCAAGCAGTTGAACAAATTTACACTATCTTCAGCAGTGAAGAACAGCTCTTATTGGCCCACATCCCCACTAACAATTTATATGATCAAGGTGTTAAATTATAGCCATTCAGCAAACTATGGTCACAATTGAATGCACTTTACATTCAAATTCCTATATTAGTAATAAGATTGAAGATACTTTCATTTGGTTTTTTTGCCATTTTAATATCAGTTCCCAAAGTACCTTTCAATTATTTTGTCCATTATCCCCTTGGGTTATTTGTTATTTTCTCAGCAATCTGTAGGGTTTCACTATAAATTCTGGATGCAAATGCTTTATTACATGTCTTAAAAACCATCTTCTGCTCTATGGCTTGTCTTTTTACCTCCTTTATGATGTCATTTTATAAAAATAAATTTTTAATGTCAACACAGTCCAATTCATCAGACTTTTTTTTAATTTGGGCTTTTTTGTGTTCCTTTCTCACCTAAAGGTCATAAAGGTATTCTCTGAATATCTTCCTCAAAATGCTTTATCTTCCAAAAGTTTTATTATTTTGCCTGTCAAATTTAGATTGCAAATCTCCACCTGGTATTGATTTTCATGAAATTGAGGTCAAAATTTATTCTGAAATTTGTTTTTATCATATATGTAGCTAATTGATCCAACAACATTTCTTGGAAAAAAATTTTTTTCTCAATGACTTACAGTGCCCTTTTGTCATAAACCTAGTGTATATCCTAGGCTATCTACTCTGTGTCTTGTTCTGTTTGTCTCCCTTGGTACAAATAATACACTATTTTAATTAATGACAGTTTATGATGTCTTCATATATGGTAGAGAAAGATATCTACATTTTCTTTTTTTCAAGGACTGTCTTGAATATTCTCACTCCTTTAAACTTCCATATAAACTTTAGAATAAGCTATTCAAGTACACATACATACATATTCAGTGAGAATTTTCATTGAGAGTGCAGTGAATCTAGAGATCAGTTTAGGGAGAGCTGGCATCTTTACAAAATTAAATCTTTCTACAGCTTTGTAATATTTTGAAATCAGGAAGTGGGATGCCTCCAGCTTTGTTTTTTGCTTTTCTTTCCCAAAGTTACTTTGGCTGTTCAAAGTATTTTGTGGTTCCATATGAGCAAAAATAATTGACATAGAGACTAAAAAAAAAAATTAGGAAAAAAGTCAATTAAACCAAAAGTTGGTTCTTTGAAAATATAAACAAAATGGATAAGCCTTAGCCAGACTCATCAAGAAAAAAAGAAAAAGGACCCAAATAAGTAAACTCGGCAACTAAAAAGGAGATTTAACAATTGACATCATAGAAATACAAAGGACTATAAGGGAATATTATGAAAAATACATGCCAACAAATTCGACAACCTAGAAGAAATTGATAAATTCCAAAAAAAAAGACCTTTAATAAAGTAGCAGAAAGAAGAAATTAAGAAAACAACCTTATTTGCAATTGCACCAAAAAGAATAAAATACCTAAGAATAAACTTAACCAAGGAGGTGAAAGATTTGTATTCTGAAAACTATAAAACACTGATGAAAGAAATTGAAGACTACACAACTGACCATGCTTATGGATTGGAAGAATTAATATTGTTAAAATGTCCATATTACCCAAGGCATTCCACAGATTCAATGCAATCCTTATCAAAATACCAACAGCATTTTTCACAGAACTAGAAATATCCTAAAAAATGTATGAAAACACAAAAAAAAAAAAAAAAACCAAATAGCCAAGCAGTCTTGAGAAAGAAAAATAAAGCTAGAGATAACACGGTTCTGGATTTCAAGATATACTACAAAGCTATAGTAATCAAAACAGTATGGTACTGACACAAAAATAGACACATAGATCAATAGAACAAAATAGAGAGCCCAGAAATAAACCCTTGCTTATATGGTCCATTAATTTATGACAAAAGAGACATGAATACACAACAAGGAAGAGATGGTCTCTTCAATAAATGCCACTAAGAAAACTAGACAACTATACATAAAAGAATGAAACTGCCACTTTCTAACACTACATACAAAAATAAACTCAAAATAGAGGGATGCCTGGGGTGGCTCAGTTGTTAAGCATCTGCCTTCAGCTCAGGTTATGATCCCAAGGTCCTGGGATTGAGCCCTGCATCGGGCTCCCTGCTCGGCGGGAAGCCTGCTTCTCCCTCTCCAACTCCCCAACTTCCCTCTCTTGCTATGTCTCTGTCTGTCAAACAAAAAATAAATTTTTTTAATTTATTTTTAGTTTAAAACAAAAACAAATAAAACAAAACAAATATAAAACAAAAAATAAGTAAAAGATACGAGCTTTAAAAAAAAAAAAAACTCAAAATAGATTAAGGACCTAAATGTGAGACCTGAAACCATAAAAATCTTACAAAGGACCAAGGCAGTAATTTCTTTTACATCAGCCATAGCAACAGTTTTCTAGATTTGTTTCTTAAAGCAAGGGAAGCAAAAGCAAAAATAAACCATTGGGATTACAACAAAATAAAAAGCTTTTGCACAATAAAGGAAACTATCAACAAAATAAAAAGCAACCTACTGAATAGGAGAAGATATTTGCAAAATGATATATCTGATAAGGGGTTAATATGCAAAATATATAAAGAACTTATGCAACTCAACACCAAAAAAACAATTCAATTAAAAATGGGCAGAGGACCTGAATAAACATTTTCCCAAAGTCATACAAATGGCCAACAGACATATGAAAAGATGCTCAACAGCACTAATCATCAGGGCGATACAAATCAAAACCACAATGAGTTATCACCTTATACCTATCAGAATGGCTAAAATCAAAAAGATAAGAAACAACAAGTGTTGGCAAGGATATGGAGAAAAAGAAACCCTCATACGCTATTGGTAGAAATGAAAATTGGTACAGCACTGTGGAAAACAGTATGTAGGGTCTTCTAAAAGTTAAAAATAGAATTACTATATGATCTAGTAATTCCACTACTGGGTATTTACCCAAAGAAAATGAAAACACTAATTTGAAAAAATATATGCACCCCTATGTTTATTGCAGTATTACTTACAATAGCCAAAATATGGAAGCAACCTAAGGGCCCATCAATAGATGAATGGACAAAGAAAATGTCACACACACACAACACACACACAGACACACACACATAGAATATTACACAGCTATAAAAAAGGGTGAGGTCTTGCCATTTGCAACAACATGGATGGATCTAGAGGTTATTATGCCAAGTGAAATAAGCGAGACTGAGAAAGATAAATATCATGATTTCATTCATATGTAGAATCTAAAAAATAAAATAAATGAATAAACAAAAAGTAGACTCAGTTCTATAAATACAGAGAACAAACTGATGGTTGCCAGAGAGAAAGGGAATAGGAAGATGGACAAAATGGGTGAAGAGAAGTGGGAGATACAGGTTTCCAGTTATGGAAAGAATAAGTATGGTAATAAAAGGCACAGCTTAGGGAATAGTCAATGATATTGTAATAGTATTGTATGGTAACAGATGGTAACTACACTTGTGGTGAGCGTAACATAATATATAGAGATACTGCATCACTATGCTATACACCTGAAACATGTAACATTATGTGCCAACTATCCTCAAAACAATTTTTAAAAAATGAAAACAGAAATATTTCAAGTAAATTAGCTCACTTTATATCCAAGGAACTAAAAAGAAAAACAAACGAAGACCACAGTCAGCCAAAGGAAGGAAATAACAAAGATTAAAGTGGAAATGAATGAAATAGAGACCAGAAGAAAATAGAAAAGATCAGTGAAATGAAGAGCTGTTTTTCTGAAAATATAAAATATACAAACCTTTAGCTAGACTACCTACAGGGAAAAAAAAGAGAGGGGCTGCAAATAAATAAAATAAAAAATGAAACAGCAGACATTACAACTGATACCACAAAAATACTTGGATCATAAGAGACTATTATGAACAATTATATGCCAATAAATTGGATAACCTAGAAAAAATGGATAAATTTCTAGAAACATACAACCTACAAAGACCGAATCAGGAAGAAATATAAAATCTGAACAAATCAATAATAAGTAAAAAGATTGAATCAATAATCAAAAACCTTCTCACACAAAGAACCCCAGGACCAAATGGCTTCATGGGTGAGTTCTACCAGCTATTTAAAGAAAAATTAACACCAATTTTTCCCAAAGTGTCAAAAAAATTGAAGAGGAGGCAACACTCCCAAGCTCATTTTATCTGGCCAGAATTTATGTTGACATGAAAGCCAGACACAGAACACTACAAAAAATAGTAAAATCACAGACCAATATTCCTGACAAATACAAATGCAAAAATTTTCAACAAAATATTAGCAAACTGAATTAAACAACATATTAAAAGTATGACACAACATGATCAGGTGGGATTTATCCTTAAAATGCAAAGATGGTTCAACATATCCAAATCAAAAAATGTAATACACTAAATTAATACAATGAAAGAAAAATCATATGATATTCTCAATAGATGCAGAAAAATTATTTGACAAAGTACATCTATTAATGATTTAAAAAACCCTCAAAAAATTTGGTATAGAAGGAACATACCTCAACATAATATAGACCACATGACAAACCCACAACAAACCATATTCAAATATAAAAAGTTGAAAGCTTTTCCTCTAAGATCAGGAACAAGACAAGAGTTTCCACTCTCACTGATCTTATTCAATATAGTTCTGGAAATCCTAACTGAATCAATTAGGCAAGACTAAGAAATAAAAGGCATCCAAATAGGAATAGATTAAGTGAAAGTGTCATTATTTGCAGATGATATAATCATATATAGCAAAACCTTACTCAGCCAAAAAACTGTTGGAATTAATCAACAAATTCAGTAAGGACTCGGGATATAAAATCAACATACAGAAATCAGTTTCATCTCTATATACTAGCAACTAAATATCAGAAGAAATAAAGAAAACTATCTCACTCACAATACCATAAAAAAAACAAGAAAATGTAAGTTGGGTTCAAAATGACAGCATAGGAAGATCCTGAATTCACTCCATCCCAAGGCTACAACAACCATATATGTACTAATTTCCACTGAAAAAGACCAGGAAACTAGATGAACAGGGCACCACAACAAAGGACCAAAGGGACAGCATGAAGATGGGTAGGAGAGGCAGAGACACCATCTTACCAAGTAAGCCCCACCCCAGGTGTGCTGATCCACAATTGAGGGGATGTCAAAAATATGGAAATTTTCCCTGAGAAGAAAGGAACGTGTGCTCCACATCAGGCACCACAACCCTTAGATGTTTCACAAACCCTCTAAACACTGGGCTTTGAAAACTAATGGGAATTATTTTCAGAAAAACCATAGAACTGTAGGGAATAAGAACCCACTATTAAAGGGCTTGATGGCAGACTGACTCTGGGACCCCGTACAAGGGCTTGATGGCAGATTCACACTGGGACCCAGTGCAAAAACACCAATTTGAAAAGAGCCTGGACCATATGTGATGAAAACCTACTTAATATTCTTACAATACCTGCCAGAAAAGCAAGCAACCACTGGGACTTTTCCAGGGATGGAGCCACTAGCTGAGGCTATATTTGTGATCTCATTCTATCTTGCTAAGGTTGGCAATGGCATGTGACATTTTGAAAGTATTCCTATAGCCTTTTAGGGACAGTGGGCATGCCCAGCTGAGAACCCCATCAATCCCTGTAGAACAACTGTACATCACTGTTGGGTCAGGTAACAGCTCAGCCAGCACCCATGTCTCAGCATAGCCATGTGTCACAGTCAGGCCAACTCCCACAGTGCAGCCATGTGTGGCAGCCCCACCCACCCTTCCACCACATACATATCCCACCACAGCAGACAGGTGTGTACAGCCCATACAGGAGACACCTCCTGAACATGCAACTCCAGCAGCCTGGGGGGATTGCATTCCAGGGCTCCAGGTGACATCTTCTACAAAGACTGCTCCTTCAGGACTAAGAAGGGTACTTAATTTACCTATTAAATAGAGCCAACACAGAATTAGGCAAAATGAGAAGACAGACAAATATGTTCCAAATGAGAGAACAAAACACCAAAAAAAGGAAAAAAAAAAGCATTAGTAAAACAGAGATAAGAAATCTACTTGGTAAAGAGTTGAAAGTAATGGTAATAATGGTGCTTGATGAACTCAGGAGAAGAATGGATAAAGACAGTGAGATCCTCAATGACGAGATAAAAAATATAAGAAAGTTCCAAATGGAAATTACAGAAATGAAGAACACAATAATTGAACTAAAAAATATGCTAGGGGATTCAACAACAGACTGGGTGAATCTGAAAATCAGATCAGTGAGCTAGAAGACAAGCAATAGAACTCATCCAGACACAGCAGCAAAAAGAAAATAAATTAGTGAAGATAACTTAAGAGACCTTTGGAACATCAACTGTAATAACATTTGTATTATAAGGGACCAAATAGAGAAGAAAGAGCAAGAAAACTTATTTGAAGAAATAATGACTGAAAACTTGCCTGATCTGAGAAAAGAAACAGACATATAGATTCCCAGAAATTTCCAAATAGGATGAACCCAAAGAGACCCACACCAAGACATGTTATAATTAAAATGGTAAAAGTTGAAGTTAGAAAAAAAGAATCTTAAAAGTAGTAACAACTTATTATATACAAAGGAAACTCATAAGGCTACAAGCAAACTTTTCAGCAGAAACTTTGTAAGCGAGAAGAGAGTGGCACAACTAGTCAAAGTGCTGGAGGAAAAAAGTTCCAACCAAGAATTCCCTACATGGCAAGACTATAATTCAGATTTGAAAGAGAGATAAAGAATTTCACAGACAAGCAAAAACTAAAGGGGTCTATCACCACTAAACCAGACTTATAAGAAATGTTAAAGGTTCTTCTTCAAGTGGAAAGAAAAAGGCCATAATGAGAAGAAAATTATGAATGGAAAAAAGTTTCACTGGTAAAAGTAAATACATAGTAAAGGTAGTAAATCAATCACTTATAAAACTAGTATGAATATTAAAAGACAAAAGTAATAATCAGTAATATCTACAATATTACTTAAGGGACACACAAAATGAAAAGATGTAAAATGTCACATCATATACACAAAACATGGAATGGGGAATAAAAATGTAGTTCTTTTAGAATATACTTGAACTTACGCAACTACCAACTTTAAATAGACTGCTATATGCATAGGATGTTATATAGGAACCTCATGGTAACAACAAACCAAAAACCTATAATAGACACAAAAAAATAAAGAGAAAGGAAATCAAGCATAACACTAAAAAAGTCATCGTCACAAAAAAAACAACAGAAGAAGGAAGGAACAGAGAACTATAAAACAACCAGAAAGCAATTAATAAAATGACAATAAGTACATACCTATAATAATTACTTAAAATGTAAATGGACTAAATGTTCCAATTAAAAGACATAGGATGTCTAAATGGATTTAAAAAAAAAAGATCCATCTATATGCTGCCTAGAAAAGACTCCCTCCAGACTGAAAGATACATACAGACTAAAATGAAGGGTTGAAAAAACTTTCTACAGCAGTCTTCCCTGGTCCAGCAAGTGAACAGAATTTTCATTCCAACATTTGAACATATTCAAAGCTGATTATCGGAAGATTTATTTTCCTTCCAATAAATGTTTGTTAGAATCTGCCATTATTGAAAGAATTTAAACCATTTATTAACCCTCAAAGCAAATCATCATGTTAGAGTTGCATGCTTGGGATTTACTCCTCCTACTTCTTTCATTGCTACCACCTTTCCAGGACAGTAAGAACTTTTTATTCACTGTATATTTCAGTGTCCATAAACATGGCAAGCATATAATCTCTGTGCTCTATTTGTGAAACAGGTGAATTAAGCATAACATACTACATCATCAAATACTTGCTAAAAGCCTGAGCTTTTCTTTTACATATAGTAAATAGAAATAATACCTTAAAAATATATTCTATAAATTCATTGCAACAGCTCATATAAATTTCAGCAATCAATCCACTGAAAAAGTACATATGTAAATTACACTACTTGGGTTTCTGAAAAGCTCTTTTAAAACAACATTAAGCTCTTAACTATAATTCCAAATTTAATATAAACAATTTAAAATTGCTATAGAGACTTTCTTCTGGTTTCTGGTTTATCATGTAAGGAGCTTAGAACCATCACTGTAATTTTCATAGCAAGAAAAAGCTGAACAGGGGCGCCTGGATGGCTCAGTCGTTAAGTGTCTGCCTTCGGATCAGGTCATGATCCCAGGGTCCTGCGATCGAGCCCTGCTTCAGGCTCTCTGCTCCACAAGAAGCCTGCTTCTCCCTCTCCCACTCCCCCTGCTTGTGTTCCCTCTCTCGCTGTGTGTCTCTCTCTGTAAAACAAATAAATAAAATCTTAAAAAAAAAAAGAAAGAAAGAAAAAAGCTGAACAAACTGAGAACCAGCAACTCTTCTTAGATACCTCAGAGAAGTGAAGTCACAGGGCAAACCACAGTCCCCAAAATTAGAGAGATAGACAGGTGGATACAGAGAGAGTCAAAACTTACAAGAAAAGAACCCCAGATGCAATATCCATGAGAATCAGTAGCAGGGTAACTGACAAATTGTAGGAAGCTCAATATAAATTTGAGAGTTAAAACTCCAAGGATTAAAAAAAAAAAAAAAGACACTCTAAGGATAAAAAAATAGAAAAACAAACTTAGGGGCGCTCTCACACTACTGTGAATTTTACCTCCCAGAGGACTAGCAGGTTTTCACAATGATGACTGGGAAGAAAATCTTTTCATATTTCCAGGGGAAGGAGGCAAAAGTAATCATTTTGAAATATACCCAGAGCAATCTGTTCTTGTTAACAAAGCCAGTCCTCAAAAGGAACTATTTTACTGGAACCTAACCACCTGGGGTTTTACCAAGGTCTCAGTGGCCAGGTGAAAGTGAAACACCCAACTCTAGCCTTCCACGGTGGGGAAGGAAAATACCCAACCAGTCTCCCCCAGAATTTTAGTCTCACCTAAGGGGGGGTTGCTGAGAAACAATTTGTGAAGGTCATAGCCCTTTAAAGGGCATAGGCTCACTAAAAAACTGATATCTAATCATGGGACTGTAAAATGGTTTCTCTGCCCCCACACCAAAATATCACAATAGGGGAATACAACTGAAAGAACTACGTGTCTCAGACTTTATTCAAGAAGTCATCTCGAGGGAAATCCAAAGGCAACTGGGAATACAAAAGCAAAGAAATCTTAGGAAATTTTAATTTCTAATAGCAATTGCTAAAGCAAAAAGTAAACACAGCCTAACCCCTAGCAAGAGAAACATAAAACCTCACATTAAAGATTTATTTACCTTAGTTCCTTCAACACACTACATCACATCCAGCTTTCAACAAAAAATTTATGAGACATACTAAAAGACCAAAAACACATTTTGGAGAGATGGGACAAACATCAAAACCAGACACAGATATGGCAGAGATGTTGGAATTATCAAACTGGGGATTTAAAACAACTATGATTAATATGCTAAGGTCCCTTAGCTGAGGACAAACAAGCAATGGCCAATGGATAATGTAAGCAGAGAGATAGAAACTCTAAGAAGGAATCAAAGAAAATGCTGGGAATCAAAGCACTGTAACAGAAATGAAGAATGCCTTTGATGGGTGTTATTAGTTTGCTAGGGCTGCATAACAAAATATCACAGATTGGTGGCTTAAACAAAAATTTATTTATTATTTATTTATTTATTTATTTTCTCATAGTTCTGTAACCTAAAAGTCCAAGATCACCATAATGGTCTCATTTTAATTTAACTTATTTTAAAAACTTGTCTCCAAATATGGTCACATTCTGAAGTTCTAGGCATTGGAATATGAAAACAGATTTTGGGAGAACACAACAGCTCATCAACAGGCTAGAAACACCTGAAGAAAGAACCGCTGAGCTTAAAAAATGTCATTAGATACTTCCAAAGTAGAAAGGCAAAATCAGAACGAAAATGAACAGAATATCCAGTAACTGAGGAACATTATAAAAGGTGTAAAATACGTCTAATGGGAATACCAGGAAGAGAAGAAAGAGGGAAAAGTAAAAAAGATATCACTGAAGCAATAATGACTGGGAATTTCCCAAGATTAAAGATAGACACAATATAGATCCAGTAAACTCAGAGAATACCAAGGATAAATACCAAAAAATCTAAGCTTAGTGATATCATATTCAACCTGAAGAAAAATAAAAGACAAAATCTTGAAAAAAGCAATAGAAAATAATCTGACCTATAGATAAGCAAGGATAAGACTTACAACAAACTTCTCAGATACCATGCAAGCAAAAAGAAAGTGAAGTGAAATATTTGAAGTGTTGAAAAAAAAATACTCTACCCACCTAGAATTTTTCTTTCCAGAAAAATTATACCTTAAAACTGAAGGAGAAATAATTTCCTTTTTTTCTTACAAAGATTTCAATTTTATTTCATTGCAAACGGTTTTTTGTTTTGTATTTTTTTACACAAAACAATCACATCTCTGAGAACAACTTATTATGAAACATAGTTGGGAACTGTTTTGGCTTTGTTTTTGTTCTATCTTCTCTAAGCATAAATTTTATTTTATTTTTTCTGGCTTTATTGAGATATAATTGACATATAACATTTTGTATGTTTAAGGTAAACTATATGTTGATTTGATATGCTTATGCATTACAAAATGGTTACCACCATAATGTTAATTAATACCTCCATTACAGCATGTAATTACCTCTTTTTTTGGTACTGAAAACATTTAAGATTTGCTCTTTTAGCAACTTTCAAGTATACAATCCAGTATTATGAACTAGAATTACCATGCTGTACATTAGATCACTAGAACTTGCTCATCTTATAACTGGAAGTTTATTTCCCCATTTCCCCTATTCCCTCAGCCCCTAGTAATCACTACTTTACTCTGCTTCTATAAGATCAGCTTTATTTAAATTCCACATATAAATGATAAGATATAGTATTTGCCTTTCTCTGTCTGACTTATGAAATAAAAAATTTCTAAGGCAAGTTTGAGGGAATGTGTCACTAGTAGAAATGCCTTACAAGAAATGTTAAATTCTTCAGGGGTGCCTGGGTGGCTCAGTTGGTTGAGTGCCTCACTTATGATCTCAGCTCACGTCTTGATCTCATGGTCAAGACCCAGTTGGGCTCTACACTGGACATGAAGCCTACTTAAAAAACAAAACAACAAAAACAAAAGAAATTCTTCACTTATATTCAACAGTAAAAAACTGAAAGTTTTTCCTGTAAGATTAGGAACAGGGCAAGGATGCCCACCTCTGCCATTTCTATTCAACATTCAACTAGTACTTAGGCAAGTAAAAAAATAAAAGTTATCCAAATTAAAAAAAAAGATTTATCTGAATGCACAAATGCATTGATTTTGTATGTAGAAAACCCTAAGACACCACCAAAAACTGTTAGAAGTAATAAAAGAATTCAATAAGCTACAGAGCACAAAATCAGCATACAAAAACCAGTTGCATTTCTACACACTAACAACAAAGTATTCAAAAAAGAAACTTTGAAACCAATCCCATTTACAATAATATCAAAAGAAAAAATACTTAGGAATACAAATTAACCTAGGAGATGAAAGATTTGTACACTGAAAACTACAAAATATTAATGAAAGAAATTAAAGAAGGCACAAATAATTGGAAGGATATCCCATGTTCATGGGTGGAAAGAATATTGTTAAAATATGCATACCACCCAAAACAATCTACAGATTCAATAAAATCTTTATGAAAATCCCAATGTCATTTTTTATATAAATAGAAAAAAACAACACTAAAACATTGTTTAAGGAAATATTTAAAACAAAGATTAAAAATTTGAGAATAGACAAAAATTTAAGAATGAAAAGAAGGAAGGAAGAAAGGAAAGAAGAAAATCAATCCTAAAATTTATATGGAACCACTAAAGTCTCTGAATAGCTG
Organism: Callorhinus ursinus; assembly: GCF_003265705.2. NCBI lineage: Eukaryota > Metazoa > Chordata > Mammalia > Carnivora > Otariidae > Callorhinus > Callorhinus ursinus. Next base: position 149,921,029 of record NW_027397066.1, read on the forward strand.
AAGCAATTTTGAGCCAGAACAAAGCTGGAGGTATCACTCTTCCTGATTCCAAAATATATTACAAAGCATCCATTCTTGATAAAAACCCTCCACAAAGGGTTTTTTAGGGATTGAGGGAACATACCTCAACATCAGAAAGTCCACATATGAAAGACCCACAGCTAATATCATTCTCAATGAGTAAAACTGAGTTTTTTCTCTATGGTCAGGTACAAAACAGGGATGTTCACTCTCACCAATGTTTTTTAACATAGTACTGGAAGCCCTAGCCTCAGCAATCAGACAACAAAAAGAAATAAAATGCATGCAAATCAGCAAGGAAGAAGTCAAACTTCCACTATTCACAGATGGCATAATACTCTATGTAGAAAACCTGACTAGGGTTGTCTGGGTGGCTCAGTCAGTTAAACGGCCAGTTCTTTTTTCAGCTCAGGTCATGATCTCGGGGTTGTGAGATCAAGCCCCATATCAGGCTGTACGCTCAGCGCAGTCTGTTTGAGATTCTCTGTCTCCCTCTCCTTCAGCCCCTTCCCTGGCTCTCTCTAAATAGATAGATGATGGTGATGATAGATAGATGTTAGATAGATAGATGATAGATAGATTTAAAAAAATCTTTTAAGAAAAGAAAACCCAAATGACTCCACCAAAAAATTGCTAAAACTGATAAATGAATTTAGCAAAGTCTCAGGATATAAAATCAATGTACAGAAATCTGTTGCATTTCTATGCACCAATAATGAAGCAGCAGAAAGGGAAATCAAAGAATTGATCCCATTTACAATTACACCACACATCATAAGAAACCTAGGAATAAACCTAACCAAAGACACAAAAGATCTGTACTCTAAAAACTATAGAACACTAAAGAAATTGATGATGACACAAAGAAATAGAAAAACATTTCATGCTCATGGATTGGAAGATCAAATATTGTTAAAATATCTATGCTACCCAAAGCAATCTACACGTTAAATGCAATCCCTATCAAAATACTACAGGCATTTTTCACAGAGCTAGAACAAACAATCCTAAATTTGTATGGAATCACAAAAGACCCTGAATAGCCAAAATAATCTTGAAAAAGCATAGCAAAGCTGGAGGCATCACAATTCTGGACTTCAAGCTATATTACAAAGCTATAGTCATCAAGACAGTATGGTACTGGCACATAGATCAATGGAATAGAATAGAAAACCCGGAAATGGACCCACAACTATATGGTCAACTATTCTTTGACAAAGCAGGAAAGAATATCCAATGGAAAAAAAGACAGTCTCTTTAACAAATGGTGTTGGGAAAATTGGATAGCCACATGCAGAAGAATGAAACTGGACCACTTTTTTATACCATTCACAAAAATAAATTCAAAATAGATGAAAGACCTAAATGTCAGACAGGAAACCATCAAAATCCTAGAGGAGAACACAGGCAGAAACCTCTTTGACCTCAGCTATAGCAACTTCATACTAGACATGTATCCAGAGGCAAGGGAAAAAAAGCAAAAATGAACTATTGGGACTTCATCAAAATAAAAAGCTTCTGCACAGCGAAGGAAACAATCAACAAAACTAAAACAACCTACAGAATCTGAGAAGATATTTGCAAATGACATATCTGATAAAAGGTTAGTATACAAAATCTATAAAGAACTTATCAAACTCAACACCCAAAAAATAAATAATCCAGTTAAGAAATGGGCAGAAGACATGACCAGGCAGACATACAAATACTGCATGATCTCACTTACATATGGAATCTGCAAAAGTCAACCTCATCGTAGCAGAGAGTAGAATAGTTGTTACCTGGGCCTGGTACAGAAAAGAGGGAGTCATTGGTCAAATGGTACAAAGTTTCAGTTACACAAGATAAATGAGTTCTGAAGGTCCACTATACACATAGTACCTATAGCTAAAAATACTGTATTGTTTACTTACAATTGGCTAAGGGGATAGATCTTACACTAAGTATTCTTACCACAACCACAACAATAATAATAATAATGGAGGTGGAAGGAAATTTTGGTAGGTGATAGTTAGATCTATGATCTTAATGGTGGTGATGGTTTTACAGGTGTATACTTGCCCCCAAATGTATCAAGTTGAAAAAATTAAATATATACAGCTTTTACATGTCAGTCATATCATGATAAGACACACAACACCAACTACCATACAGCTGGTTCTGGGAATCAAACATGAGTCTAATCAAGCCTCTCAATCCAGTTGCCAGTCTGCTGAAATATGGAGGACACAAGAACATGTGGAATTCTCTAAGAGTATGCAATCAGAAATATATAAACTGGGAAACACTACAGCTTAAACATCTCAAGTTCCTCAACAGAAAAATTGTAAAGAAAGGATTTGGGAAGGACCTGTAGATTTAAAGGGAATATCAAAAATTGTAATGAGAAGAAAACTAAACTATAGTGTCTAGGGATGAAAGCCAGGTAATAAAACTATTTTTTAAAGTAAGAAATGATCACTATAAAACTTAGATTTCAGGGTGCCTGGGTGGCGAGTCATTTAAGCTTCTGACTCTTGGTTTCTGCTCAGGTCTGATCTCAGGGTTATGAGATTGAACCCCAGGTCAGGCTGGGAATCTGTTGGAGTTTCTCTCTCCCTCTGCCCTTCTCCCCACCTATGTTCACTCTCTCTCTCTCTTTTTCTCTCTCTAAATCTTTAAAAAAAAAAAAAAAACAGATTCCTTTGGGAGCAAAGGATAGAAGGAAATGCCTATGTGACACCGAGAGAGAGAGAGAAACCAAAGTGAGAAATTACGACTTAGGGGAGTTTGTGCAATCTTAGAAATTTCCTCAGTGAAGGAGACAAGGCTTTGAGCCCAAATGTACCGGGCAGTTAGAACCAAGACTCAGCTTCCTCTGTTCCCTTATTCTCAGTTGATGATTTCTTTTTATTTCACCAAGAAAGTAAAAGTACCAAGAGATAACTTCCTCATTTTCCCACCCCCATATGCCTTCGCCTAATTTTATCTTTCTCTACCCTCTCTCCATTCTGATTTAAGGTTAACCCCTCCACTTTCAACTAGATTTTTATCCCCACTCACTTTTTAAAGATTTCACTCGTGAAGTCAAACATTGTTTCTTGCATCATGAATCCCTACCCCTAAACAAATTATTCATTTTACACAGAAATATGCCATAACAGTTCTCATAGAAAACTCTCCTCTTCAGCTCACTGCCCCATTTACCTACCCTATGGAAAAGATCTTCATTAATCTTTATTCAGTATCTCTGCTTTTCTCTTCTGTATTTTTTTCTGTTACTTTTTTCTGAGAAAGTTCTCTACTGATGTTGTTTTAATTTATTATAGAACAATTTAGACATTAAAAGATAAAAATCAAAAATATAACCTAATATAAATTTTTTTCTCTTTTCAAAGCCAGGACCTTATTTGTTAAATACACGTGCTCTTTAGAAGCCTATAACTGCAGAATGAAGTGCAATGCTGATGAACATGCAATCAGATACTGCGCTGACTGGACCATCTGTTGCAAAGGGAGGAAAACTAAACTTCAGAAAAAAAAGAAGTGGTAGGGACACCTGGGTGGCTCAGTCAGTTAAGCAGCTGCCTTTGGCTGAGGTCATGATCCCGGGGGTTCTTCATGATTTCAGGGTCCTGGGATCAAGTCCCACATTGGGCTCCTTGCTCAACGGGGAGCCTGCTTCTCCCTCTGCCTGCTGATTCCCCTGCTTGTGCTCACCCACTCTCTCTCCCATTCTCTGACAAATAAATAATAAAATCTTAAATAAAAAAAAAAGAAGTGGTGAAATGTCCAACTCCATCTTCTTCAGATTCCAGGAAAAGAAACTGAAACTATTTAAAACTCTCTTTTCTATATAAGGATAATTAATATGAAGGATAAATGAAATTCATGATAATTATATGTTTAAATGGTAAGGTTAAAGTAAATATGAATTTTATGAAGGCTTACACTCTTTTCATGTGTGTGCTTTTACATTAACTTCATTTATATCCACTACCATGTTGTTGTTTCATCTATAATACTGTATCTCAGCCCCATAATGTACTCTCTGACCTTCGGTAAGTTCTAGAGTCTCTCTCTACATCAGTTTCCTTATCTACAAAATGAGATAACAGTAGTACTTACATCATGGTGTTAGGAGAATTATATTAGTATATGTGAAGTTCTTAAGCAGTGCCTGACCCCATTGTAAGCTCCATGTTAACTGTAATTTCATGGGACCAGAGAATGTGATCTGTTCTATAGCTTTTTGGAATTTATTGAATCATTCTTTGTGATCTAAGATAAAATTGATATTTGCTAAAATTTCATGTGGTCTTGAAAATAAGGTATATTTTCTATTTGTGAGATATACAATCTTATATAACCAATATATTTATTCAACTGTATTATATTTCAATAATCTAGGACTGGAACACTGGTAGTGAGGACTAAAGAAAGAAGAGATTCGGGATGGATTTCAGAAGTAGGATTGACAGAATTTATTTTTTTTGACACATTGAAGGAAAACTTTTATTTGTTTTAATTAACATATAATGTATTATTTGTTTCAGGGGTACAGGTCAGTGATTCATCAGTCTTACACAATTCACAGAGCTCACCATAGTACCTACCCTCCCCAGTGTCCATCACCCAGTCACCCCATCCTTCCCACCCCCCAGCCAGCAACCCTCAATTTGTTTCCTGAGGTTAAGAGTCTCTTATGGTTTGTCTCCCTCTCTGGTTTTGTCTTGTTTCATTTTTCCCTCCCTTCCCCTATGATCCTCTGTCTTGTTTCTCAAATTTTTCATATCAGTGAGATCATACGATAATTGTCTTTCTCTGATTGACTTATTTCGCTTAGCATAATACCCTCTAGTTCCATCCACATCATTGCAAATGGCAAAATTTTGGTTTTTTGATGGCTGCATAATAGTCCAGTGTGTGTGTGTGTGTGTGTGTGTGTGTGTGTGTGTGTGTGTTTGACATCTTTTTTATCCATTCATCTGTTGATGGACATCTAGGCTCTTTCCATAGTTTGGCTATTGCAGACATTGTGGCTATAAACATTGGGGTGTAGGTGCCCCTTCGGATCACTACATTTGTATCTTTGGGGTGAATACCCAGTAGTGCAATTGCTGGGTCATAGGTAGCTCTATTTTCAACTTTTTGAGGAACCTCCATACTGTTTTCCAGAGTGGTTGCACCAGCTTGCATTCCCACCAACAGTGTAGGAGGGTTCGCCTTTCTCCGCATCCCCGCCAACATCTGCTGTTTCCTGACTTGTTATTTTTAGCCATTCTGACTGGTGTGAGGTGGTATCTCATTGAGGTTTTGATTTGGATTTCCCTGATGCCAAGTGATGTTGAGCACTTTTTCATGTGTCTGTTGGCCATTTGGGTGTCTTCTTTGCAAAAATTTCTGTCCATACCTTCTGCCCCTTTCTTGATTGTGTTATTTGTTCCTTGGGTGTTGAGCTTGATAAGTTCTTTATAGATTTATAGAATCTTTATAGATTTCTTTATAGATTTTGGATACAAGCCCTTTATCTGATATGTCATTTGCAAATATCTTCTCCCATTCTGTAGGTTGTCTTTTGGTTTTGTTGATTGTTTCCTTTGCTGTGCAAAAGCTTTTTATCTTGATGAAGTCTCAATAGTTCATTTTTGCCCTGGCTTCCCTTGCCTTTGGCGATGTGTCTAGGAAGAAATTGCTGCGGCTGAGGTCGAAGAGGTTGCTTCCTATGTTTTCTAGGATTCTGATGGATTCCTGTCTCACATTTAGGTATTTCATCCATTTGAGTCTAATTTTGTGTGTGGCGTAAGGAAATGGTCCAGTTTCATTCTTCTGCATGTGGCTGTCCAATTTTCCCAACACCATTTGTTGAAGAGGCTGTCTTTTTTCCATTGGACGTTCTTTCCTGCTTTGGATTGACAGAATTTAGTGGCCATAGGACATAATGAGAAGAAGGTATGAAATATGATACTGTGATTTCAAAACTGGCAAAGAGATGGTTAGCAATACTAAACTGAAGAGGCCAGAAGAGAAGTAGGTTAGGAGTCGGGGGAGAGTCAATAAGGAGATGTTTCAGCATAATGGAGTCAGGCAAAGGATATGTATATCAGTCTACTGGGCACATTTGCAAAAGCATAACTTTATTTTTTTAATAAATGAACCTAATTCCTATTATGAACCTCATTCCTCCTGGTCACAGAAACTTAAACTCAGTGTATTCAGAGTTGCTTCTTTTCTCTGAATTATTTGTAAGTTCAAGAGGACTTAAACAGTGGTGAGGCATCTGAGAGAGCATTGATTATGTTAACATTACCAACATAATCATCATTCCTTCTTGGTCTTCAGTCCCTTGCCAATGTAGAACTGCTAAGTTGCTTCTTGTTTTTCATAAAACTCTTAAAACTCTTTGGGTGAGGCTCATTCGTTAGTGTATGGGATAATTCTGCCACTCCAGCATCATTCTAATTTACCAGACGTTCCAGTGGGAATAGCTATTGCTCCACCACATCCATGGTGATGTCAATCATACAAGGGTTCTACTATTACTCTCTTCCCACACTGGGAGAACCTGTGTGAGGGAAGGGGGACCAATGCTGTGAGACTACCTCAGACCTATCTACCATAGAAAACCAGTCAATCAGTGCGCTACTCTATGGTCTTGCCGCCTCACTGAGCTCCATTCACATAAAGAAACACCAGTGCACCATGCCATCAGACTACCCAGAGCTTCTATCCTCCATTACCTCTTCCCATTTCCCTTGCCTCCCCCTATATGAAACCCAGGACTGGAGAGAAAAACAGTGACATCCCTCCCCCCCACTCTCTGTACTGTTCATCTTCCTTCACTCCTATTCTATCCCTCTTCCTCTACCTTATTCAAGACTTGGTTTAGGGAAAGAATAAGCTCTAAATTCATCTGCACTCTCCAAAATCTATCGTAAAATCTGAATCCAAGAGTTCCTTCCAGTGCCCAAAAGAACATAGTCTTTTTTTTTTTTAATTCAATTTAGTTAACATATAGTGTACTATTAGTTTCAGGGGTAAGATTTAGTGATTTATCAGTTGCATATAACAGCCAGTGCTCATTCCATGAAGTGCCCTCCTTAATGCTCATCACCCAGTTACCCCATACACCCTCTCCCCTCCCTACCCAGCAACGTTCAGTTTGTTCCCACCCCATTTGGGGCCATCCCCTGCTTGCTCTGTTCTCGCAGGTCTGTGCCACCTCTGTATCTTTCTCATGTCTCCAGAATGTACTGAACAGCTGTGCAGATTGCTCACTGCACAACCCTACAGGGCACCATTCACAGAGGCAATGAGGTGCATTTCACAACAGTACATAATGGCTTGGGGGTCCCCCTTCCATACTTCATACAGTTTCTTTGTCATGTCAGAGTACCTCAAAGACTTCCCTGAGTTGGCAGCTCTGAGTTCCTTTCCCCATTTGTGAGAGAGTCTTGCACAGAGGTATATTTCTCTATTATAAGAAAACAAAAGTTCATTATGGCAAGTGGGAATTAATGCATGTCTCAGTATTGGGGACAAGTTTGAGGAATGGTGAGGAGAGGGGAACCATGGAGCATATAGGCCTTACATGAATGGTAACTTCTATTCAGTTCTAGCAGATTCTTGCCATGCAAGGGATGCCAAAAGAATGTTGCTATATCTTCTGATTTATTTGATAGAAGTAGAAATCTGGATTGTTAGGGGGATCTGGCTGGCTCAGTCAGTAAAGCCTAGGACTCTTTTTTTTATTTTTTTACCTTCCTTAAGTTCTTTTAATTTAAAATCAATTAATTAACATATAGTGTATTATTAGTTTCAGAGATAGAGTTTAGTGATTCATCGGTTGTGTTTAACATCCAGTGCTCTTTATATCACGTGCCCTCCTTAATGCCCGTCACCCAGCTGCCCTATCCCCCCACCCCCTCCAGCAACCCTCAGTTTGTTCCCTATAATTAAGTCTTATGATTTGCCTCCCTCTCTATTTTTATCTTATTTTATTTTTCCTTCTCTTCCCCTATGTTCATCTGTTTTGTTTCTTAAACTCCACATATAAGTGAAATCATATGATATTTGTCTATCTCTGACTGACCTATTTTGCTTAGCATAATACCCTCTAGTTCCATCCACATTGTTGCAAATAGTAAGATTTCATTCTTTTTGATGGCTGAATAATATTCCATTTTAAATACACACACACACACACACACACCAGATTTTCTTTATCCATTCATCTGTCCATGGACATCTGGGCTCTTTCCATACTTTGGTTATTTTGAACATAGTCTTTTGACATGCAGAAGTCTGCGCTTTCTCTCTTTTCGAGGGGAAAAGGTACACATTGTTCAGAATATAATATTGGTGAATTAAGTGTTTTAGACTTTTGAAAACAGGGGAAAAAAGCAGATGAAATATGTTTTTTTTAATATTCTTAAAATCAAAATCTAACAAATTAGTAAGAAATTTCCCAAACAAAATTCAGGTGTAGGGTAGGCAACTTCTAAGATGGCTTCCAATGATTCCTGCCTCCTGGTATCCATGCTTTTATGTAATCCTTTCCTATTGAGCCACTCACTTCTAATAGATAGTATAGAGTTGACTCTTGAACAACATGAGTTTGAACTACATGGCTCCACTTACACACAGATTTTTTCCAATAAATATATAGGAGGGGTGCCTGGGTGGCACAGTCTGTTAAGCATCTGACTCTTGGTTTCAACTCAGGTCATGATCTCAAGGTAGTGAGATCGAGCCCTCAGGGGGCTCTGCACTCAGCTGGGAGTCTGCTTGAGATTCTCTCCCTCTCCCCCTGCCCCTCCACCATCCCATGCTCTCTCTCTCTCTTCAAATAAATAAATCTTAAAAAAAAAAAGATGTGGTATATATACAATGCAATATTATTCAGCTATAAAAAAAAAGAAGGAAACCCATTTGTAACAACATGGAAAAATCTAGAGGATATTATGCTAAGTGAAAAAATCCATATATAGACAAATACTGTATGATCTCACTTATATGTGAAATCTCAAAAAGGTCAAACTCATAGAACTAGAAGGTAAAGTGGTAATTGCCAGAACTTGGAAAGTGGGGGAAATGGAGAGATGTTAGCCAAAGGAAACAAACTTTCAGTTATAAGATGAATAAGTTCTGAGGATCTAATGTACAGTATGGTGACTCTAGTTAATAAAACAATGTATACTTGAAATTTGCTAAGAAAATAAATCTCACATATTCTCACCACCAAAAAAAAAAAATTGTAACTATTTGAGGTGATGGATGTGTTAATTAGTTTGTGAGAATCATTTCACGATGTATATGTACTTCAAATCATCACATTTGATTGTTTAAACCTAAGCAATTTTTATTTGTTAAATATACTTCAATAAACCTGGGGAAGAAAAGTTAAAAAGAATGGTTGGGGTAACAGATATGTTCACTATCTTGAATGTGATGATGGCTTCACAAAAGTATATGTGTCAAAACTTATCAAATTGTACACTTTAATATTTAAATTTTTACGGCATTTATATCTCAAGAAAGTTTTTTTAAATAGTGATAGCTATTTAAAAAGACCTTGACAGAATATTATGCAACTTTGAAAAATATCACTTATGAAGAATTTTAATGAGACAAAAAATACTTATGGTATATATCATGTTACAAAAGCAGGATATCTGATTACAAGTATATGATTCAGAACTGTTCATAACAAAATATTAAATAATAAACTAGGCATACCTAAAACTTTCTTAAGAAACACATGGGTTGTTTCTGAGAGATGGGGCTCAAGTGTTAACTCTTCCTTCTTTGTAATTTTTAATATTTTATAAATTGTCCAAAATTAACATTTAATTTTTGTAGTAACAAAAAAATTATTTTTATTTACTTAAAAAAAGAAAAAGTGTAGTTCTCAGGTCTCCATTAGTATCTTTAGAAAATCCAGGTCGGGGAGCAGTGCCTTTGTCAATAGGAAAAGCTGTCAAGGGGGGAAAGGGCTGTCAGTTTTTTCCGCACATAAGCATTGCCAGCTTCTCTGCCTCAGGGAAGATCAGTGTAGCATATCTACCTGGAGCAGGGCATACCCCAGACCTGAGAGGTTTGTATGGGAGGGCGTGCTCAACCTTCCCTTTCTGCACTCTCACAGCCAGAGTCAGATCCTGCCACCAGTCTCCTCAGCGGAGGCTCCCAGCCATGAAGCCTCTCCTCATTGTGCTTGTCTTGCTCTTCTTTTGGGACCCAGTGCTGGCAGGTAAAATGGAATTTTCCGGGGCGGGGTTCGGGGTCAGGTCATTTGTCTAGAAGGGCAATTCCACTAAGCAAACCTATGAATGTCTTCCCACCATGGACCCTTCTATTTTCAAAGTGGAAATAACATCAACCGGTCTGACGTTAGCAAGACCTGAGCTTGAATCTTGGCTCTCCAAATTTTGTTAGCCATGCAGTTTTAAGCAAAAGTCTAATCTTCTCTGAATCTTAGTTTCTTCATTTGCAAAGTGGCAATACTAACTTCAGCGTCTTGCAAGGATTAAGTGTGATAATGTATAGAATAGCCCTGTACATTGCACATAGGGTACCAGACTCATGAGAGCTATCATTATATCATCATTAGTAATACCCCATCCTGTTTTGCCATTATGGTTTTGTCCCTAAGTGAGGAACATGTCTAGGCATAATAGTCAAAACCAGCAAATAGTGATAACACAATTTGTTAAGCCTTCTAATTTGCTGAAATTGCTTATAGTTAATTTATTATTTGTAGATGCCTTAGATACATGGAAAAATAGATTTGGAATGGCTTGTTCCAAGAGAATTAATAAGCTTTATGTGCTAAAAGAAATGTCTGATCAGATGAAATTAGCAGGTAGAGAGACATGAGAGAGAGCACTGACTGGTCTCATGGTTTAGCTTGACCATATTCATTACTGAATTTAAAAATCCCTTCCTGAATATTCTCTTCACTCAGGGCTACTGAGTCAGTTCAAATCCAGATGTTATAGGATCCCATTTAATTTCTCATCTTCGCTCAATAACCTCTAGGCAGATGAACCAGATTTTTGGGTCATGTGACTCAATAGGCTGGATTTAAGAATCCATACAATCCAGGCCTCTTGAAGCTGCTGATGGGACCAGTTCCTCTATGGTTTATAGCAATGCATTCATGGCCTCTAGACAGTCAACTAGATAGTCTACAATATTGCTTTTAGTGCCTTATGCATTCCCAAAGCTCATCATTTCCATAGGAATTTCTTACCTTGTTATGCAGATCACTACACTTCATCTTCTCAGGCTTTCATCTTTTTTTTTTTGCATGTTAGGAACACATTTTATTTTTTTTATTGCCATTTTTGTTATTATTAACATATAATGTATTATTTGTTTCAAGGGTACAGGTCTGTGATTCATCAGTCTTACACAATACACAGCGCTCACCACAACACATACCCTCCCCAGTGTCCATCACCCAGCCACCCCATCCCTCCCACCCCCCTCCACTCCAGCAACCCTGTTTGTTTCCTGAGATTAATAGTCTCTTGTGGTTTGTCTCTCTCTCTGGTTTCATCTTGTTTCATTTTTTCCTCTCTGCCCCTATGATCCTCTGCCTTGTTTCTCAAATTCCACATATCAGTGAGATTATATGATAATTGTTTTTCTCTGATTGACTTATTTCGCTTAGCATAATACCCTCTAATTCCATCCACGTTTTGATGGCTGCATAATATTCCATCGTGTGTGTGTGTGTGTGTGTGTGTGTGTGTGTGTGTGTGTGTGTACACCAAATCTTCTTTATCCATTCATCTGTTGATGGACATCTGGGCTCTTTCCATAGTTTGGCTATTGTGGACATTGCTGTTATAAACATTGGGGTGCACCTGTCCCTTCGGATCACTACATTTGTATCTTTGGAGTAAATACCCAGTAGTGCAATTGCTGGGTCATAGGGTAGCTCTATTCTTAACATCTTGAGGAACCTCCATACTATTTTCCAGAGTGGCTGTACCAGCTTGCATTCCCACCAACAGTGTAAGAGGGGTCCTCGCCCAGGCTTTCATCTTTCCAGCTAAGTGACCCTGATCCCTTTTTCTCCCTATAGGACAATTATCCTCCAGGGCATGATGACATGCATAGGCTATGTGTTGGCTCAAAATTCCTACAGAGACCAAATATTTGACACTCTTTTCCTTTTAAGACCTTCTTACATATGGAAATAAAGGAATATTCATATTTTGATAATTCTACAGAATAGCATGTCTACAAAAGTGTAAGTTCAGCTCAAAATACCTTGGGCTCCAATAAGACGTAGTAAATCTTCAGAATATATTTCATCTTCCTCTGAATTCATAACACCATTCTATGCTGCAAATGCTTCACTGCACTTGTCATCTTTTCTCCTCTCTCACAGATATTTTGTTTTCTTCTCTTTTTTTTTTTTTGTCTAGACTGAAAATTCTTAACGTCTATATCATACTCAAATCTGTACCCCAACAGCACCTGGATTTAAGAAAACTGGTTTGGGAATGAATACATAATTAAATAATGAGCGAATGACTACATGCATAGGTAACCTGATTGTTTTGAGTGTATTAACTGACCAGTTTGGGCAAACTTCCAAGTTATTAGTTGTCTTAGCTCAGACTACCATAACAAAATACTGTGGATTGTGTGGTTTAAACAAAATGTATTTTCTCACATTTCTGGAGGCTGGAGAGTCCCAGATCAACTGCAGGCAGATTCAGTTTCTGAGGAGAGCTATCTTCCTGGCTTTTAGACAGTTAACCTCTTCACCAGTCCTACTGGATCAGGGGCCCACACTTACAACCTCAATTAACTTTAATTACGTCTTAGAGTCCCTCTCCCTAAATACAGCCACATTGGAGTTTAGGGTTTCAACATATGAATGGAGGGGAAAGGGGAGGAAAGCTGTAGTTAATTTTTTTTTTCAATTATAGAACCAAACATTATAATCAAGTCTCCTTGGAATCCAGTTTGATAAAAATAGAAGTACCAATTCTATAGTCCAGAAAGACCCATAGTGAATTATCTTTCCATTCATTTTCTTTCCAGGCTTGAATCCACTGGCATCCGAAATGCACAGGAAATGCTATGGGAATGGTATCTGCAGACTTGAGTGCTCTACAAGTGAAATGTTAGTTGCCTACTGTATGTTTCAACTGGAATGCTGTGTCAAAGGAAACCCAGACCCCTAACAAGAGAAACCAGAGAATGCCAATGAACTTGAAAGTCCTCGACATCCTTTCCACCATCTTTCACACAGCAAGGGAATTTAGATTACTCTGTGACACTGTCATGTGCCCACAGCTGTGGGTTTTTAGCATTTTTTAAATAAGCCATCAGAATCTTAGGATTTTGTATTTGAAAAGATGAGCTGCTGCCTTCCTAAAGACAGCTAAGCTTCTCATGAAAACTTAGGATATATTTTATCACTTCCAAGTAATATCCATGTTCTTCTCAGTGCTGATTTCTCTCTTTCCTTGTAGAAAGGATGTCTTAATTATTTATAGAGGCCTCAAGTTACAGAAATATCTTTTTACACCTAGGCTTTACCCTTCCATTCCTTCAACTCCCCATTCACTTTCTGTTTGGACTGCACATCTTAGTGAAACAGATCTGCCCTAGGCCCTAATGACCTTGTATGCTTCTCACATAGACTGCATAGACAAGGCTTAACGGCAGGCTGGCCGAAGTCTTGACTGAGTTTGACCATGTAGTTCTTCTTGAAACACAGGGAAAAGGCCATGTTGTAATGGGCAGTCATGAAGCAGGTTCTCAGCCACCTCCCTGGTTTCAGGAAGTGAAAGCATGGGACTTTCCACCTCAACCTCCTTAGGTTCAGCTACAGGCTATCAGACCACTTGGCTATCATTTACAGTTGACTCCTCAGCAGCAAAAGGGCCCAACATCCCTGCTACCCATCATCTGGCCCCTTTGGTTGGGTTCATCCTGTGGCCCTAGGAGCTAACACTATGCAGATCTTGCTTTGCTGTGTATGTAAGTAATAAATTTTCTAAGTTCATTTGGACTCACCGTTTTCTTTCCCAGTCATCCTTATGAAGGTGTGGTAGGCAAACCTACAACTTCTTCTGTGGTGCTGCTTATCCTACTGACTAAAGCAATGCTACTGAATGTCTGCCTAACTGCTCAAAACCATCAACCTACATACAGATGCCTGAGTGTGGAGTTCTGCACATGCCGTTCAGCACAAAGGGTGCAGTAGCCAAGGGGGAGGATTCTGGGTGTGGAGCAATTTTCTTTAACTTTAGTGCTGAATCCAGCTTGGACTCTCTGGCAATTCTGAAAAGGTGGAGCTCTAGGTGCAAATCGCCAATTGCTGATCTGGTACATGGCTGAGGAAACAATGCTTAAGTCCTGGCTTAAAATGACAGTACTGTCTTTGGAAGAGATGAAAGGAAGATAGTAAATGGGAAAGATGAGGGGTTGTGAGAAGTCCTACCCTCCCAGGTGCTCTTCAGCCTTTGATGAAATCCAGTGTTGGTATCTTTAGGGAGGAAGATGTTAAAAATACAGTAGAGTGTGTCCTTCTCCCAGAGACCCAAACTCTCCTGTGGAGTCAGTAGGGGAGATGGTTTAAATGGAATGGCATTAGAGATGGCCTGGAATGGCAGTCATGGTTATTAAGCATCCAAAGTAAGGAACACATCCACACAGGGCCCAGGAAAACCCTCAGACTCTGAAGGAGGCAGGAGAGTCCTTACCTAAATGGCACTGAATCTTATGGAACTGTGACCTTATAACATCCAAGGAGCCTTAGGCTTGCTTCTCATTTTACTCTTTCACTTCAGATGTACATTCTCTATACACACAGATAAAGTGAAATTTGAAAGCAATTCAGTCTGCTATCTGAAGAACCTCTTTTTCCAACTGGGTGAAAGGACATTGTTCTCCCATCGGAGAGGGGATCCCCAAAACAACAGAAAAAACCTGAGCTCTCTCTGCTGGAACAACAGAAACTCTCTGGAATCTGGTTAAGCCTTGGACAAACAGAACTTCCCACTACTACAAAAAAATAAAGATGGATAGGCCAACACTACACTGCCTTTGTCTTACTGTTCCATAAGCCCAAACCTCTACATCCATATACCCTGTCAGGAAATGAACTCTGTTATTAAAAGTGGTAGCTGCAAACTGTTTTATTCTTTTGATACAAAGTGTGTATACTACACAAACAACCTCTAGCTTTTCTGGGCTCCTGTAAATATGGAACCTGAAAAGAAATTGGCTAACTACGACTAGTCTCTGTACATGGACACATCCAAAAGAAATTTAATTCTAAGATCAAAAGCCTTCTTTAAAATAATGTATTTACCAAACATCTCAGTAAAGCAACAAAATGTGGAAAGGTATTGTCACAAATTAGAGCAAACTTCCTTCAGAATTCTTTTCAGATACCACTCCCTGACATCCCACTCATCAGTGGCAAAACTGCACTCTCTAAAAATAATACATGGTTTCCATCAGTAGATGAATGGATAAAGAAGAAGTGGTGTGTGTGTGTGTGTGTGTGTGTGTGTGTGTATAGTACGTATACAATACATAGTAATATATAGTATATATAATGTATATACCACTTCTTTATACATATAAAATATATATGTCTGTATATTATTTCCATAGAAGAGACATTAAATTGCTTCTAAATAAAGAGAAACAAAGCAGACACAGAAACACAGACAGGCTAAACCATCGTTTTAATGGGATGGTACAACTGAGAAAGATCTGGGTCCCCAGAGGAAATCAGAAGGAGCCCCAGGTACTCAGATACTTATTTTCCAATCTGTATAGGTAAATACTTTTTGTCAATGCAGCACAGAAATGCACTATCACAAAAAATATGATATTCTTCCCTTTTTCCACATGACTTCCTGCAAACACCTTTGGATCGCCAGCATGTAGAAAAGACTCTTCTTATATACATATTCGGTCCACTTCTAACTGTCAACAGAAACAAGGGTTAACGCACAGTGTTCTGCAGGGTCATGGTACCATGGATAAATCAGATTAAATCAGATTATAATTTATAACTTTTTAATGGTAAATTGGGTGGAATCAAAACATCCCAGTCAAGTTATGGCTGAGTGCCTTCTTTTCAGTGGCTCTTATTTTTCGAAGAACCTATTATAAGTCATCAGTTCCCATGGTCCCCACTTACATGAATCACTAATTAACTATATGCAGGTACCAGGGCCCAGCACATTCAGCTTGGGACTCTTTGCCATGGAAAGAACCTCAGAGTAGTCCCAGGGGTCTGCAGAGGCCCTACACCAGGAGGCATGCTAGGGTCTGGGATAGTACCAAGGCAGTTTGAGATCATCAAAGTCTCAGCTTGAAGAATAAAAGATCACTGACCTGGAATTAGAGAAGCCCATGCTTCTAGCCCTGCATCCCAATAACATTGTGTGTGATTTTTAGCAAAGTACCTTTACTACCTGCCTTGGCTTAATCACCGGGTACTTGAAAGCATGACATGGGATAATGAGTGTGAAATGGTTTGAAATACCTGAAACCCATATCTAAATCTTTTGCTAGTATTTTTTTAACCCTAAGACCTGGGTACCTCTGGAAGCTAAGGGGTGAAGGAGGTTAGTAGGAAGGCAGTTTAAGAGGGTGAGGGTGGCTCTGAGTCACCCTACTGAGCTATCCATCAGTCTCTCCATTCAGCCGGTTCATGGAACCATCTATTGGGGCTTTGCAGTATGAGAATAATCAATGCGGTATGACCAAAGGCCACTGGCAAGCAAACTTGCCTGCCATGTGCCCGTTAGCCCTCAAGCACCCCTCTGTGGACAGCAGAGTCCAGCAGCAACACAGTGCACCACCCAGGACAGTGGCAGTCTCAACACAATCCTCACCTGGGCCTGTCTTTTGAGTACTTCACACTTGACCTTTAAGTGATAACTTTTCAGTATGAAGGTCTGGGTAGTTTTCTGCAGACCCCAGCAAACTACAGGCAAAAAAATAGTTTGAGAACTTCCACTTCAGTGACTTCAGTGGACCCTTCTTGGTATTATCAAGTTGCTAGTTTCTGTCCAGAGGATGTAAATTCGGAGCCCTCTCACAGATGTTCCCAAGGATCCCATCATGCTGTAAGTTAAAACTTTGGAGCAACCAGCTCTGTTTGTTAATTCTGCTCACCATAAAATTTGCTTAGGCTTCTCAGTGTGAGAAAAGTAATTCAGGTAACTGACTTAGGAGGGCAAATTCGAAGAGTCCTGAAGGAATGGTCCCCCTCCCACTCCCAGATCCCACCTGTCTTCTAAAGTTCTCATGCTTTTTCTTTTCCCCACGTCTGCCAATACCATTCGTCCAACTTTCCCCTCACACTTCACAGACTCCCCAGACCAAAATCCAGAACCATCTTCTTCACTGGAGAGAACCACTTCCTGCTATGTGTCCTTTAAGGGCATCTTCTCTCCATTTTCTGGAACAGCCCAAAGTGTCCATCTCTGATCACATCCCTTCCTGCTTCAGCTTCCTTCATCCAAGTCCTGCTTTCTTCTCAACCCCTCTCCCTTCACCGCTTATAATTGCATAGGGAGAATATTTCATTTTACCTGGTGGAACACAGGAGAGCAAGGCAAGGACCACAAGGGCCAAGAGCAAGCTCTTCATAGCTAAACCGATCAACAAAGAGACAGCTGGAAGGTAAGAGAGAGTCACTCTATTTGTAGCTTTCCAGCCACGGGGACCTGCATGGCTAGTGAACCTTTCAGGAACAAGAACATCTGCTTGCTCCACTGAGCAGTCCAATAAACTAAAAGTCTAACTTTGAACATGACATCTCACCATTAAAATCTTCTTCCTTAGTGCCACTTGCATGCTGGAGACCGAACTCACACTGTGTGGATAGTCCAAGTCCAGCCCTGGTAGGATGCTGTGTGAGTATCTTTGTATCTTCATTGTACATCCACTTAACAAGTGCCTATGGTGTGCAAAGAACTGTAAGGCTGCCTTACGTAGTTAACAAAATGTTTTCAGTAGTTTTTAACCTCTCTCTCTCTCTCTCCCTCACACACACACACACACACACACACACACACACAAGTAGATATTATTCTCCCATTTTAAAAGCAAATAACATGAGTTTCAGGTAGAGTAAATGACTTCCGCAGTTGACACAGATTGTATATGGCAACAACATAATTTTTCCTGACTCCTGCCTACAGAAGAATTAAAGTATGGCCCAGCCCAGTTCTAGTGTAGCCATAATCCATTTAGAGAACATAAGAGCTTCCCAAAGAGCATGGGCAAATCTCTCTAACACCACCAACATGAATCTGGAGATCACACTGCATGTTACCGCTCCCAGTAAGCACACCCTTTGTCCTGGGCAACGTGAGATACACAAAGAATTTACGATAGAATTCCTGCTTTGAGGTACTGACAGTCAACAGTGCTTGAAAGTTCACAAAGTGTTTTAAGCTTTACAAAAGCTCCATCTGATATTATACAAAGAGTATAGAACCCAGAATCAGAAATTTGAGTTCTGATCTGGATTCAGATTGATGAGCTTTTAATAAGGCACTTGCTTTACCTCTTCAAAGGGCAGTTTTCCCACCTATGAAGTAGATCGTACACCATCAGTGCTACTTATCCCAAAGGCTTGTTAGGAGTTCACATGAGGCAATTCTTGTGAAAAGTCCTTTATAAAATGTACATTTCTGGGACTGTTAGATCCATATAACAGAAGAAGACATTTGAAACTAGAGATGGTAGAGATAGTGCTTCTCCAAATAGTAAGCAGAAAAGCCAGGACAGGAACCAATTTTTCCATCACTCTGTCTCATGGTTTTTCACCATATACTCTGTGTGTGTGTGTGTGTGTGTGTGTGTGTGTGTGTGTGTGTGTGTACATATCACTTTACTGGACTATTGTTTTCAACTTCAAAAAGTTTGTGATGTGATTAAGATTATAGATCTATGGAAGACTCCTAAAAGGATTGCTAAGCAAAAAATCAATAAGTACAGAAAGAGTAGAAGACAGGAGGTTGGAAACCCCACAGGGGAATGATCAAGTGAGCACGAGAGTACTAAGGGACACTCTCCTGAGGATCACTTTCTAACCTGGAGCATTAGCTACAGCTAGATCTGCATTTTCTCACGCCATCTGTCTATTACCTCCTCTTATCCAACCAATCTGCCCAACATCTAACTTCACTCTTTCCACGGTGCCCTCCAGAATCTCAGTTCCTTCTACTTTACATCTCTCCCAACATACCCTTCCACCTCTGGGTCAGTGAAATACTGGGTTCTCCTCTGAGGACACTACTTCCTAGTAGCCTTTGGCAATGGGAGGCTATTCATCTGCTGAGGCTCCACATACCATGGGACAGGCAAGCAGCATTTCACAATCTCCTAAGAGTCCCATGTTATTTTCAGAACAATACCAGGCATGCGCCTGACACATCCTTTCCCTCACCTCACCCACACCAAATCTTACCAGTTCTCTTCTGACACACAGTTTACACCCAACCATTTCACTCCATCTCTGTTATCACCATCAATTCAAGACACCACCATGATTAAACTAATTAAACTAATTAAATACCTCCTCGCTGGTCTCGCATGTTATTTTGACATATTTACTATTCACCCTTCCTTCAGTAACCAGAATAACCTTTATAAAGGGTCATGAAATTGGGTTATGCATTTGCCCTGCATAAAACCTTTTATTGGCTTCCAATTGGACTAAAATAGAAAGTGCTTACATGGAGGACAAGGTCCACCCTGATCTGGACCCTGGTTGCCTCTCCCAGCCCAACTCCTTTCATTTGTCCACTCCCTTACTATCTTCCATGCTAATGGACTGCACTTTTTTCAAATATGCCTACCTAACAGCTTTTCAGGCATGTTATTCATACATCCTAGAAATCTGCATCAGCCTCCCCAATCTTCACCCATCATTTATTCAATTAAAGGGATGGTCTCAGCCTCTTCCACAGAATGAACTTTCTTCTACTTGACTACACACTACATGGACCTTGTATATTATATATACATGAAATTACATCAAACAAATCCAATTTTTTTTCTAGGATGCTGTATTAGGTTTCCAAGGACTGCCATAATGAAGTACTATGAACTGTGTGGCTTAAACAGCAGAAATGTATTGTCTCACAGTTCTGGAAGCTAGATGTCTGAAATCAAGACACGTGCAGGATTGGTTCTTTCTGAGGGCCGTGAGAGAAGGATCTGTTCCAGGCCCCTCTCCTAACTTCAGGTTGCCTCAGGCATTCCATGGCTTGTAGATGGTGTTCTCCGTGTCTTCACACTGTCTTCCCATTGTATGTGTCCATGTCTGTGTCCAATTTCGCCCTTCTCATAAAGATATAGTCATATTGGATTAGGGTCCACCCCAATGACCTCATCTTGACTTGATCATCTGCAGAGACCCTATTCCCAAATAAGGTCACATTCACAGGTACTGGAGGTTGGAATTTCAACATCTTTTGGAGGAACACAGTTCAATCCATATTAAGCCTTAACCTTCCATCTTTTTGAGTAATATCTACGACCCAAATGATATCACATCAAACAATTTTTTGAACACTAATTTTTATTTTTTCTTCCACCTCACTACACAGAAGAAAAGTCCTCCATAAAATTGCTTCTACTCCTGGATTTCTGAAAGCCAATGGAGAACATCACACAATCCTGCAGGCAGGTCAAGTTTAGAAATTAGATCATTCCTTTTACATATCCTACTCAAACTTAGATGTTCTTTGATCTTACCACCCACCACAGGTCCTCCTATCCTCATCAGATGATTTTTCTTTGTATTTCAGGAAAAAAATAGACATAAGAAGGTTTAAATCATCAAACTTTACACTGTTTTCTTACCCAACTCACCCAACAAGCAAGCATCTACCTATAAATGCATATGCACCTTTCCTCTTTTCTTTCCTCTTCCAAGGAATAAGTATCGATTCTCTTCCCCAAATCTTATCCTTCCCTCCATGCTGTTAGCGCATTCTCACCCATCTCTTAAGGTACATTGCTTTGTCATTAATTCCCTCTTTTAAAAAAATTAAAATAAAAATTTTTATTGTGAAATATACAACACATTTACAAAAACCCACAAAACAATTTAGAGTTTCACGAATTATTATAAGCTTAACTCCACAGTAAACACCACCAAGACCATAAAACAGAATTTTGCAACCACCCCAGAAACCACCTCTATATTCCCATCCTAATCATAATCCCCCCAGGTTACTATTACCCTGATTTTACTAAATTTCTTTATAGTTTTTTCAGCCAATTATGCCTCCTTACAAACTAGTTTCATCTTGCCCATTTTTTATTTAATTTTTTTGGTATCTTTTTATCTATGTGTTGTCCCTCCTAATCTCTTGAAATTTATCAATTGACAAGCTTTGGAATTTAATCTACAAAGTTACCCACAATCTGGATTTTGCTGCTTGCACACTCACTCATGGTGCAGTTTCACTTGTATGTTTGCCCTAATACTTTCTGAAAACTGGCAGATAGCTCCTGAGGTTTCATCAGATTCAATTTTAATAATTTTAGCAGGACTATAGGTTTTCTTGTGTCTTTTCATAAGAAGGCTCATAATATCTTGCCTCTCTTTTTGTGCTTTCAGTAACCATCGATACTCAAAGCCTAGATCCATTCATTCATCAAGGGTTGCAAAGGGTGATATTTTATTCCCGATGGCATTTTTACAGAAATAGAAAAAACAATCCTCAAATGTATATGAAACTGCAAAAACTTCTTTCTTTTTAAGATTTTATTTATTTATTTGCCAGAGAGACAGAGAGAGAGAGAGAGAGAGAGAGAGCACAAGCAAGGGGAGCAGAGGGAGAAGCAGTCTCCCCGCGGAGCAAGGAGCCTGAAGTGGGAGTTGACCCCAGGACCCTGGGATCATGACCTGAGCCAAAGGCAGATGCTTAACCGACTAAGCCACCCAGGCGTCCCTGTAAAAGACTTCTAATACCCGAAGGAATGCTGAAAAAGAACAAAACTGGAAGCATGTCACTTCCTGATTTCAAACTATTGCAGAGCTATAGTAATCAAAACAACATCGTACTGGCATAAAAACAAACACATGGATCAATGGAACAGGTTCAAAAGCTCAGAAATAAGCCCAGGCATACATGGGCAACTAATATTTGACAAGGAAGTCAAAATACTCAATTGAGAAAAGACATTCTCTTCAATAAATAGTAGTGGGAAAAAATGTATATTCACATGTAAAAAAATGAAACTAGACCCTTGCGCACTGACACAAAATTAACATGAAATGGATTAAAGACTTAAATGTAAGACCTGGAACCATAAAACTCCTAGGGAAAAAAAAATTTCTTCACATAGGTCTTGTCAATGATTTTTTGGATATGACATAAAACAAGCAAAAAAATAAAAAACAAGTAGAACTACTTCAAACTGAAAAGCTTCTGCAAACAAAATGAAAAGGCAACCCACAGAATGGAAAAAAATATTTGCAAATCACTGATCTGATGAGTTAATATCTAAAATAATAAGGAACTTCTATAACTCAATAGCAAAAAAAAAATCCAATGTAAAAATGGGCAATTTGCAACGACGTGGATGGAACTGGAGGGTGTTATGCTGAGCGAAATAAGTCAATCAGAGAAAGACATGTATCATATGACCTCACTGACATGAGGAAATCTTAATCTCAGGAAACAAACTGAGGGTTACTGGAGTGGTGGGGGTGTGGGAAGGATGGGGTGGCTGGGTGATAGACATTGGGGAGGGTATGTGCTATGGTGAGTGCTGTGAATTGTGCAAGACTGTTGAATCACAGATCTGTACCTCTAAAACAAATAGTGCAATATATGTTAAGAAAAAAAAAGAAGAAGAAGATAGCAGGAGGGGAAGAATGAAGGGGAGTAAATCGGAGGGGGAGACGAACCATGAGTTCGAACAAACTGAGGGTTCTAGAGGGAAGGGGCGTGGGGGGATGGGTTAGCCTGGTGATGGGTATTAAAGAGGGCACATTCTGCGTGGAGCACTGGGTGTTATGCACAAACAATGAATCATGGAACACTACATCAAAAACTAATGATGTAATGTATGGTGATTAACATAACAAAAAAATTAAAAAAATAAAAATAAATAAAAATGGGCAGACAACCTGAATACACATTTTCCCAAAGAAGATATTCAAATGGACAAGTTCATGAACGTTCTCAACAATTCCAAGCACTAGGGAAATGTAAATCAAAACCCCAATGAGTTATCACTTCACACCTGTTAGGGATGGCTATCATCAAAAAGGCAGGAGATAACAAATGCTGGCAAGGATATGGAGAAAAGGAAAGCCTTGAGCAATGCTGGTACAGTTCAAATTGGTGCAGTCACTGTAGAAAACAGTATGGAGATTCCTCAAAAAATTTGGACTAGAATTACCATGTAATCCATCAAGTCCACTTCTGGGTATATATCCAATGGAAATGAAATCATTATCCTGAAGAGATATCTGCACTCCCATATTCATTGCAACATTATTCACAATAGCCAAAACATGGAAACAAACGAAGTGTCCACCAAGAGATGAATGGATAAGAAAATGCAGCTTGTGTGCATGCACACACACGCTGGAATAATATATAGCATAAAAAAAGAAAGAAAATCCTGCCATTTGTAACAACATGGATGGACCTTAAAGGTATTATGCTAAGTGAAATAAGCCAAACAAAGAGAGACAAATTCTATATGATCTCACTTATATATGGAATCTGAAAAACCCAAAATCACAGAAACAGAGATCAGATCTGTGGTTGACAGAGACAGAAGGTGGGAGGTGGAGGAAAAGTGAGTAAAGGTGGTCAAAAGGTGCAAACTTCCAGTTATAAGGTAAATAAGCTCTGGAGATGTAATGTACAACATGATAACTGTAGCAAAAAAATTTCTGTGTACTTGATATTTGCTAAGAGAATAGATCTTAAAAGTTCTCAGCACAAGAAAAAAATGTGTACCTAATGTCAGGTGATAGATATTAACTAAACTTATTGCACTAATCATTCTGAAATATATACATTTGTCAAATCAATATATTCTGCATATTGTGCATTATAAATTTTTATATAAATTCTATCTCAATAAAACTGGGGGAGAAATTTAAGTAGTAGGTAGATTAACCAGAGTTGTTCGGGAAGATCAGAGAATTTGATTTGGAGAATGTTAAAGACAACTTTAGAACTCAATCTTTGTTTTAGATACTAGGATACTGAAAGCAACTGTCAAGGTCACACAGAAGGTCATGGGGGAAATGGATCTAGAACTCAGGACTCTGGACTCCCAGAGCTGTTGCCTTTCCTTTTTTCTGGCTTTACTGAGGTATGATTGACAAATGAACATTATATATATTTCAGGTGTATAATGTGATGTTTTGATATACATGTACATTGTGAAATGATTCCCCTAATCAAGCTAATTAACTTATCCATCACCTCACATATTTGTCTTTTTTCTGGTGACAATACTTAAGATTGATTCTTTTAGCAAATTTCAAGTATACAATACAATACATTACAACCAGACCTGTTATCTTTTACATTCTGCCTTCCCAGGTATTCGCAAGTTGCCTCCAGTCATACCTATGTCATGATACAATGCAAGCATGAGGTTTCACAGGGATGGTGTATTGAAATACTGACATAGAGGCAGAAGAAATGGGTGCAGCCAGGGAGATTCCTTGATCCTAAGATTCTACTAATCCCCCAAATTTGAGAATCCCTGTGAGGCTCTTAATATCTGTAACACATAAGGAAATTTTATAATAATCTCAAAGTAATCTCCAAATTTAATCACTAGCTTTTTATAGGCTTTTTTTTCCCTAAATACATAATAGAGTTACTATCATCCTTCTTTGTCTCCTAAAGTCTTCTTCTTCTTCCATCCCTCCTTTATACTGGAATGTTCCCCACATTCTCTCCTCAGCACTGTCCTTTATTCACCTTGCAGACTCCTCATGGGTGATTCTATCCATACTCAGGGCTTGAAATCTGGTGAGGACTACATGAATGCAGTAATCAAGACTACAATTGGACTGCTGGGCACTCTTGGAGAAGAATTACACAGTAAAGTCGATTAGCACCCCTGTCAGGTCAGGGAAGCCCAGAGCTGTCTGACTACTCCTCTGGCTTCCTACTCTGCACTATCTTCCAAATGTCACTGTAACTTCCAAGTTCAGACCTGGAGCAGCAGCAGGACCTCAGACCCTCAGACCCTGCACTTCATCATCTCCATCCTCCCTTCCAATTGGCAACAAAGCCTCCTGCATCTCAAAATCCGAAGGTCACATCTACACACCTCGGTCTGAACCCTTCTTTGCTCCTTCCTGCCTATTACAACGAATACTCCAAGAGGATGCTTCAACCAACAAAGGTCTTAGACCAACAGTTTCTAACTGGAACATGCATATCCTTGAGGGTCAAATTTTTCTGTTTGTTTGTTTGCCAAGTTAATTGAAGACAGAAATAAGGAGCCTCACGGTGTGGCAGGAGGAGATGGTGGCGCTGGGTGGTGAGAGAAGCCAGCAAGACTCCTTCGAACAGCTGCTGCACCAATAGGCTGAGGGGCAGCAGAGCCCCCACGCTTCCCGCCTTCCACCTGCTGGACCAGAGAGGCATGGACACCCTACCCTCTGGCTTCCTCTCCACCCAGAGATGCTCCTCCTCCCAAGCAAAGGCAAGACAGCGGCATCAACGCCCCTCTCTGAGCCAAAAGGGAGCCCCACCTCTGCCTACCCCGAGCGGAAAGGGAACCTCGGGCTGCACCGAAGGCAGGGGCAGCCTCACCCTTACCTTCTCCGGGAAGTCTCCCACGCTTGTGCCCCGGAGTGGAGGCACTGCGGAGCCCCAAGAGAGAGAGGAGCCTGTGGGCCCCTTCCCCGCGCCACGGGAGGACAGGCAGCCAGAGCCCCCCGGGCGGTGGCAGCGCTGGGCCCGGGTGACAGCACCCAGGCTATCACAGAAGGCGAGGGGGGCCCGGCGCGCAGGCCCTCTGTCACGGCCAATGCCTTTGCACAGCAGCTACCTGCGGGATGCCACAAAAGCCATTCTGGAGCACAGTAGTGCCCACGGCCAGAACACTATGGGGTCCCCACCCCAGCCGCGGGCCTGGCTCACAGTGGCCCTGAGCTAGGCCCACCACCAGCTGCCGGCAGCCTGGCCCCTGTCATGACCGACAAGGACAAATGTGGCACTGGGTTATGACATAAGGCCAGCGGAGCCCACGCTGCCAGCCGGCGCGGAGGCGCTCGACCTACTGCTGTGCCGCATGCACAGCATGCGCTAGAAGAGCACTTACAACCCCTTGGAGGTCTTCCGCAACGAGAGGTAGGCCAGAGCCCTAGGACAGGGGAGGACGCCAGGGACAGCAAGGTGGGCAAGTTCATGCCCAAGATCCTGGGCACCTTCAAAAGCAAGAAGTGAGTCTCCTGGCCCACCAGCCCAGGTCCGGGCGCCCGCATCTCCACCGCCCGCCAAGCAGAGCACCGGGCCCTCACACCAAAGCAGTGGGGAAGCCGGCTGAGCACAGTCAGAGCTGACTCCACTTGAGATTCACCTGCTGGCTGCCCCTGACTCTTCCTCCTGTCCTCTCCCGCTTTGGAGCTCTAGCCCCTCACTGCACAATGCCCTACTCCCCCAACCCCATCTCCAATCCCTGTGTCCTCAGTCTCCCCCCTTCGTACTCATCTGCCACCACCGTCTCTTTGGGCTTCGGGTAGGGTCCCCTTTGGGCCTTCATTTGTCTCAAGGCCCTATCTCTTTGTGCCTCAGTCCCCCATTCTCTCCCAGTCTTGTGTCTCAGGACTTCCGTGTCTCAGGGTCGCCCTCTGCTCACAGCCTACTGGCCATGCTGCTTCTTCACCCTGCTGCCTCTTTGCTTTTCTTGGCAACCACAGCCTCTCTCCCTGGGTCTCCCACCTCCTCAGGGCCCGCGTCTCCACCTCCATCTCAGGTTGCTTGGTCCCACTTCCTCCCATGCTGGACACCTCCTTGCTACCGCCCCCCCCCCCGCTTCCTGCCACCTTTCTTGGTGGCCCATCCTTCCACGGTGGGGAGGCAGGGCTGGTTGCAGGCAGTTTGTGAGGGAGGGGTGGAGCCAAACCCAAAGGCTGGCCCTCTCCGGAAGCACAGTAGGGCTAAGGTGGGCCTCTGGAGGGTGGTGGGTGGGACCCCTGGGGGGCTGCCGTGCCAAGAGAACTGAGGCAGACCTGGCCACTCTTCCAGCAAGGCTCTGGCCAGCACCTGGCAAGGAGTGAGGGCTTTGCGGCACAATAAAACTAGGTCGGCATGCATGATGCCGAGCCCCAGCTTCACGAAGGGTCTCCTGCACACCTTGACAGACACGTTCATGGGCACCATCCCCAGCCATGACCCAGGAAGGGGCTGGATGTGGAGCGCTTGTACTAGAACTGGTGAGGGCAGGGGATAGGTGTGGTGGCACCTGAGCCCCAGCCCATGGCTCCGAGGAGTCCTGACACCCTTGAAGTGGGAGTGGTCCTTGCCCTGCAGGTGCCCAGCAAACCCCAACTCCACCCTTTTCAGGATGCTTTCTTCTTTGTCACTAACCCACAAAATCTGTGCAAGTTTCCCTGCTTACCTTGTGTCTTTCGCACCTCCAGAGAGTAACTTGTCAACTGATAGGGCGTTTTTAAAAATTTTAGATCACTGATGATTTTTTGGCAAATAAGTCAGAATTAAAGGAATTGAAGGACAGAGCTGTCACAAGACTCATATCCATCTAGTCATTTTACAAGCAAGTTTTTTTAATGAACTTTACCTAAAAAACAGGAATGGAACTCATTATAAAATCTTATTCTAGCAGTAAGGCATATTTATCTAAAGATATGTTAATCAATTGAAAAAAACATTTTATCCAACTCATTGGATATAAATTTCCAATCAAGTTTTACCTGCCTCCCCTCAATTTTGCTGGTATGAAAGAATTATAAACATCTGACTTATGAACCCATTTATTACCCAGGCCTTAGGGTCATTGCTTTCTTAATTTCTAAGTTTACCAAAAAGGCTTTGAATTACTTAGAGTCATCTCATTTAACCTATTTTCATAAAGAGTTGGGAAAGTAAAATACTGTTAACTTCTATATATGTTTGCCAATATAATTTTTTGATAATTGCTTTTATCTTATCATGTGATTTAAATACATTTCATCAAAACTCAAAACTTCAGCTTTGCTTATTTAATCCATGGAGAATATCCATCATAGGAACTAATCAAATCATTGAACACTACATCTGAAACTAATGATGTACTATATGTTGGCTAATTGAATTTAAATTTAAAAAAAGAAACTAATCAAATGAATCAGCTTAATTAGCCTTACTTTCCATCAGAAAAGATCTGACTTTATTTTTTCACTCAAATGAGCAAGTTAATTCATGGCCTCTGCCACAGTTTTTACTTCTGAATTATAATTCCAAGGTATACAAACATACAAGCATGGAGCCCTGACACGACTTTGTCACTTAGATGAAATAAGGTGTCATCTTTTTTTCAGCATTTCTTCTCATGCTTTACTTTCATGGAGACTTCTCTCAGTGCATAATTTCAGCAGGTAGAGGATGAAAGAGAGGAGGTAATTAAATGAAAATTGCCATCAATGTTGCCACCTTGCATATATACTTGAATTTGGAACATATCAATGGGGCCCTAAGCATTTGGCCTTAAATTAAAGAAACTCTCCAAACCAAGTTTCAATTGACATTCTGTAGCATAGGAGATTTTACATCTTAACTTATTGCATCAGAGCAAGATTTGGGATAGGTGCTTTTGGGTATGCTTTTCATTTTATTTATTAAAGATTTTTATTTATTTGAAAGAGAAAGAAGGGGTGGGGAGAGGGATAAACAGACTCTTCCCTGAGCGCGGAGCCCCATCTGGGGCCGATCTCATGATCCTGAGATAACGACCTGAGCCAATATCAAGTGTTGGATGCTTAACTCAACTGTGCTTCCCGGGAGCCCCTGTTTTTCATTTATAAAGCAGGATGAAGTGGGGATGTGGGAAGAACTGGCATGATGCCTCAACTCCAGGTATGTTGAAGTAAATATGGAAGTTGAGGAAATGGGGCTCCTTATTTCTTTTTTATTTTGTCCGTTGTGTTTTATTGCTAACACCGAAAGGTACAGAATCACATTTGCAGATGCAGGATGCAGACAGGAGGGTCCAAGGCCAAAATCAAACTTGTTAGCAAGCACATGAAAGCCAAGGAATGCTCCAGCTCATCTGACTCCTCAGTGACCTTTTTCACCTGAACAAAAGTCCCAGCTGTCTCTCCTACTTGGGCATTGTCTTGGTAACCAGACTACCAGCTGTTGGGGAGTGAAAGTGTGCCCAGCCCCACCACTCTCCCTTCTCCAGCTGCTTGGAGTTTGAACTGCTGCCTTCACTCAGTGGTCTTTTTTCTTAAATCATTTCCCAGTCTGAGCAATTGGAATTCCTTATACTTAAAAAAATCCCTAAGTCTATTGAAAGAAATAGAAGAAACATTCATTTCACAATGCTAATACCCACAGCAGGGGGCTTTCTAAACATTTGGTGACAAAATGTGTTACTCCAAATCAAAGTTACTCTCTGGACATGAGAAAGACACAAGAAAGGTAAGCAGGGAAACTTGCACAGATTTTGTGGGTTAGTGACAAAGAAGAAAGCATCCTGAAAAGGGTGGAGTTGGGGTTTGCTGGGCACCTGCAGGGCAAGGACCACTCCCACTTCAAAGGTGTCAGGACTCCTCGGAGCCATGGGCTGGGGCTCAGGTGCCACCACACCTATCCCCTGCCCTCACCAGTTCTAGTACAAGCGCTCCACATCCAGCCCCTTCCTGGGGCATGGCTGGGGATGGTGCCCATGAACGTGTCTGTCAAGGTGTGCAGGAGACCCTTCGTGAAGCTGGGGCTCGGCATCATGCATGCCGACCTAGTTTTATTGTGCCGCAAAGCCCTCACTCCTTGCCAGGTGCTGGCCAGAGCCTTGCTGGAAGAGTGGCCAGGTCTGCCTCAGTTCTCTTGTGGCAAGTTTTACTTTGTAAATTTAATTACATGTCAAAATTGATTTTATATTTGTATTGTTTTGTACAGTTGAATACAAACAATAATGATAATGACCACTTGGTCCAGAACACATTTCTAACACTAGAGCCAGACATGAAAAAGATAAACTATTCTTGCCTTAGCTCACCCTACCTTTTCACAGGCCAGTTTGCTCTTTATTTTTTCACTTCCCACTTACTACCATCTGCTCTTTGCCTTTATCACACACACACACACACAAAAAAGGTCACCAATGTCCTCTTTTTACCAACCTTTTTACCAATAAACATTTTCCCCAACCTCATGGCAGTATTCAGCAATATTGATCATTCCCTTCTAACTACCTTATCTTGATTTTTGATGACTGAGCTCACACTCACATGGTTTTTCTCTTGCCTCTCACCAATCTTTCTTAGATCCCACTGCAGACTCCTCTGCTGCTATTTGCCCTTAAACTGTTAGAATTCCTCAACATTGTCTTCGACGCCTTGATTTTAATCTCACTCAAGAGAATTTCCACCTTCATCTTTTGCCCCACAGCTTCTGAAGTCATATCTCATATCCCAGTGTCTCTCCTGATTGTCTGCCAGGCCCATCTGCTGCCTGCCTATTGGGCACAGGGAAGAGTCTGGGCATTAAACAGGCTATGTTGAGTGTAAGACTTGCCCCAAAATAATGTTTGTGTCCCAAAGAAAACCACTTTACCTTTCTGTGCTTTCAGGTATTTTTATTTTATTATTTAGAAAGGATTATTATAGGATTAAAGAAGATAATGTTGTTGAGGCACAGCTGCTGGGCCCATGGTCAGTGCCCTAATTGGTAACAATTATGATAACCATGGTTTGGATGAAATCCAAAACAGAACTAACTTCTCCCTGTTGAAAACTGTTTCTCCCCCTGCCCCCATATCAATGAATGAACCATTATCCATTCAATTACCCATGCAGGAAACTTGAACGCTGCTCCTAAGTTTGCCCTTTTCTTCACTCTCCCCATATTTAGTCAAAACCCAAGCCCTTCCCATTATATTCTTTCAATGTCTCTGCACATTGTCCATTTGGGGTTTTTTATTTCCACTGTACCTTACCCTAACCCAAGCCACCATATCTGTTTCCTGGATTACTGCAGCAGACTCTAACAAGTTTTCTTAACTCTGCTCTTGACCTCCCCAGTACGTTCTCCAGCCACAGTGATCCCTTTAAAACATCTGAATACTTTGCTCCTTGGTCCAAAGCCTTCAGTTGTGTCCTACTGTCTATATGACACAGCCAAATTCCTTCCTTAGAATGATAAACAAGAGCTTTGCCTGACCTCACATCACCTTTTCTCACCCAAACACTCCATACCTTCTTCCTCCTCTGAGTTTACATATAAAATGCCTCTCTCTGCAAGTGTCTTTCTCCCTACCCTCACAGTCATCACTTTGCTTGTCCAAAATTTACCTTAAGACTCAAATTTGAGTATCAGGTTGGTGATGCTTTTTGAGACTCTCCTGCCCTTTCCAGGCTCTATCATCCACATGGTTAGACAGTGACCTTCTATATTCCTGAAGTAGTCATGTAAACCTCAAACAATGTACTTACCACATCATATTTTAATTTATTCTGTCCCTATCAGCCTGATATCTTTGAACCATTTCTTACTCATGATAAAAGCTCAAGAAATAGTTGTTGAAACTGAATAAGTAGAAACTTTCTGTACCATTTTTACAACTTTTTTATACATCTAAAACTATTCTAAAGATTGATACTGCTAAAAATATATTTTTTTAATATTTTTATCTTGGGGCACCTGGATGCCTCAGTCAGTAGAGCATGTGACTCTTGATCTCAGGGTCATGAGTTTGAGCCCCATGTTGGGCATGGAGCCTACTAAAAAAAATTTTTTTTTGATCTTCACATATTACACTATATTCATATAGAGAGAAAGAGCAATACTAATTCCATGACTATAAGGAACTTATTATCTAGTAAGGGAGATAAAATAAATAGAATTCATTCCTCCAGGGTAATGTGAAGTCATAGACTTTAGGAAGGTGTAATGTAGTAATCTGTGTGGGATCCAGAATGATAAAGAGGTTAGCAGGAAGGGAAGACAGAGGGCAGGAAGATGAAAATTTTCCCTACTGATAGCTAGATTGTTGAGATGACTAAGAATTGAAATGGAAACCAGACTGACAAAACATACCCTGACTCACGAAGCACATAACTGAGAGTGAAATCAGCAAGATGGAGGAATAGGAGGTCCCCTATTGCATCCCATAGCAACAACAATTTGGCAGCCAGCCACAGAGAAAAGTACATTGGTGGGAGCTTTAGGATCTAGGTGGTAGACTGTGAAACCCCAGTGGAGCCCTAGACCTTGGAGGGCTATTTTTGTGAAAACAGGCCCGTGCCCAGTTGGCAGATTCACTGACTGTGGTCCCAACTACAGACCTAGAAATGACCCCATGCCCTGGGGATCTTAGCTACAGCTCCATTTGACTTTGGTCCTGCCACCAACACCATTGCCAAGGGGCACATCAGGAGTCATGCATACTCATACCCCAGATAACAGGTCTACTGACCTCAATTCCAACTATGAAACCTGAAATGACTCATGACCCACCTCCAGTCCCTCTTAGCCACAAGTCCTGTCCTCAGAGGCACACATCCATGTCCCAAGGTGAGCTTCCCAATGTCAATCCAACTGTAGATCCTGAAACAAGTTATGGCCCTGTAACTCAGCTCCAGCCTCCCACAGCAGTGGGCTGGGAACCCTTCTGCTAGTCTACCAGGAGTCCACCAGGGAACACATCCATCTGTGCCCTAGGAGATAGGCTCATGAATCAGTCTGACTGTGGATCTTAAAGGGGCCCCATAACCCAGATCCAGTCACTCTCAGACATGGTCCAAGAGTGATCCTGCCTGCCTGGGGACCCAGAGGGAGACACATCCATCTGTGTCCCAAGTAGCAGGCCTACCAACATCAGCCTGACTGCAGATCCAGAAGCAGCCACATGATCAGGCTCCAGAACCACTTAGCTGAGTCTAAGGGCAGTTTTGTTTACCCAGAAACCTAGCAGAAGCCATGCCAGCCTGTGGCCTGGAAACAGGCCTATAGATTTGGGTCCCAGCTGTGGACCATGAAGCAGCCCTGTTAGTTCAGGCCTCTTAGCCATGGTCCAAAACAAATTCTTCCCACTCAGTGACCTACAAGGAGCTCCCCTCAGGAACCATAAGGGAGCCACACCATCTGTACACCTGATAACAGCCCCACCATCTGTGGACCTTGAAGTTGACCCTTGTATCAGCACCAGCTCACTGACTAAAGTCCTGCAGACAGACCTGTCCATCCAGGGACCAGACATAATCCACGTCCATCCAAGCACCAGGTGACAGGCCTGCCAACTATGCATCCCACTATACATCCAATAGCAGCCATGTGAACTGACTCCAACTCTGCTCAGTGCAACTTTGACCCTGAAGACAATACCATCACAAATAAGAAAATCTTTATCTGCTGAAAACAGTCTATAAAGACTTGAAGAGGTGTTTGCTCCTTCAAATGCGCAAATACAAATGCAAGGCTACATGGACCACAAAGAATCAGGCAAATATTACACCACCAAAGAATACTAATACATCTTTAGTAACCAACCCTAAGGAAATGGAGATCTACAAAATGCCTTACAAAAAATTCAAAGTTATCATCTTGAAGAAGCTCAATGAGATGCAAAAAATCACAGAGGACTAAATGAAAACAGGAAGGGGTGCCTGGGTGGCTCAGTCATTAAGTGTCTGCCTTCGGCACAGGTCATGATCCCAGGGTCCTGGGATTGAGCCCCGCACTGGGCTCCCTGCTCCGCAGGAAGCCTGCTTCTCCCTCTCCCACTCTCCCTGCTTGTGTTCCCTCTCTCACTGTGTCTCTCTCTGTCAAATAAATAAATAAAACCTTAAAAAAATGAAAACAAGAAAACAATGCATGAACAAATTCAGAAGTTTAATAAAGAAATAGAAACCATAAAAGAGCAACCACTGAGTGGTCTTAAGTTGCTCTTCCACAAAAACAAACAAAATGGACATAAGGTTCATGGGAAGTAAACTGTTTCTAAGAAGAAAAGAAAAGAAATAGAAACCATAAAAAGAATCAAACAGAACTCTTGGACCTGAAGAATACAATGACGGAAATGCAAAATTCAATAGAGAGATTTAAAAGGAGACTCAATCATGCAAAAGAAAGAATGAGTGAACCTGAACATAGGTCATTTGAAATCAGACAGAGAAATAAAAAGAAAAACAATGAAAAACAATGAATAAACATATGGGACATATGAAGCACTATTAAGGGAACAAATATATGAATTATGAGAGTCTCAGAAGAAGTAGAGAAAGAGGGGGGTGGGGGATGGGTTAGCCTGGTGATGGGTATTAAAGAGGGCACATTCTGCATGGAGCACTGGGTGTTATGCACAAACAATGAATCATGGAACACTACATCAAAAACTAATGATGTAATGTATGGTGATTAACATAACAATAAAAAATTATTTAAAAAAAGAAGTAGAGAAAGAGAAAGGGGTAGAAAGTTTATTTAAAGAAATAAAAGCTAAAAATTTCACAAACCTTGAGAAAGATATGAAAACCCAGCTGGTTGAGGCTTATAAGGCCTGAAGCAAAATCAACCTAAAGAAGATTACCCCAACATTTGTAATCAAATTGTCGAAAGTCAAAGACAAGGAGAGAATTTTTTAAGCAGCAAGAGAAAAAAGACATGACATACAAGAGAATTCCCATAAGACTATCATCAGATTCTCAGCAAAAACCTTCCAGGCCAAGAGGGAGTGGAATGACATATTCAAAGGGCAGAAAGAAAAGAAAAAAAGGGGGCGCCTGAGTGGCTCAGTTGTTAAGCATCTGCCTTCAGCTCAGGTCATGATCCCAGGGTCCTGGGATCAAGTCCCACATCAGGCTCCCACCGAGCAGGGAGCCTGCTCTTCCTCTCACACTCCCACTGCTTGTGTTCCTGCTCTCGCTATCTCTGTCTCTGTCAAATAAATAAATAAAATATTTTTAAAAAAACAGCCAACCAATATTATAACCAGCAAAGCTTTCCTTTAGAAATGAAGGAGCAATAAAGGCATTACCAAACAAAGTCTGAGGGAGTCCATCACCACCAGGTTTGCCTTCCAAAAAATGCTAAAGGGTTTTTTTTTTAAGTAAACAAAAGATCACTAAGTGATAATATGAATAAGCAACCCAACTTTACACCTCAAGGGGTTAGAAAAAGAATAACAAACTAAGCCCAGAGTCAGCAGAAGGAAGGAAATTAAAAATATTAGAATAGAAAGAGACTAGAAAAATAATAAAAAAGATAACAAAACTTAAGAGTTGATTTTTTGAAAAGGTATACAAAATTGACCATTACTTAGAATAATCAAGAAGAAAAGGCAAAGAACTCAAATAAAATTATAAATGAAAGAGGAGACATCACAACTGATGCCACAGAAATATAAAGAATCATAAAAGACTGCTACGAAACTCACAAATCATGCGTAACTCAGCCTGGGAGGAGATCATCCACATCCTATAACACCCTATGATAAAGACATTGTTGGGTACCATGCGGAGCTTTCCTGACTTTAAGGATGATAAGATATATCACCATGGATATATGGTGATATAGAAGAAGATATAGAAGACACTAGAGTATCCCTTTATATATGCAAAAAGCATAGAAAACACTAGAGTATCCACCCACCTGATAAGTCTCAATATTATTTCAACTTTGGGAAGCATGTCTTAGGACACAAACCAAGGAAAATCAGTGTAAGATGTGTGGACTTCAAGTTCATATCAATTAGAAACACTATTCTCTGGACAAACACACACCAGTGTAAATGTGAGCATAAAATACTCCAACTGTGTATACACTCCAGCAGGGCATGAGAGGCTCCCACAGAGTCACCCTTGCTGCAACCAAGCTGACATAGAATATTCCAAATTTGGAGGAGGAGATAAGATGGTGGAGGTATAGGTTTGTCTATAAGTTTGTCTTATAGTTTGTCTATAAACGTAGACAAACTAAGTTTGTCTCATCCCTTGAATACAACTAGATAGTTATCAAATCATTCTGAACACCTGAGAAATCAATCAGAGATCTGAGCAAACTAATGCTGCAAGTCTACAAGTAGAAAAGTGACCACCATTTGGAAGGTAGGAGTTTCAGAAACTTGAATCTGGTGTGATAGAACTGAGGATATGGCAGAGAGAAGAGAGCCTGGTTTAGGAGGTTACTGCAAAGCATTATAAGCAGCAGAGGGTAGAACTGGAACTTTTTTAGAAGTCTGCTACAGTGGGGGGCATGCCTTGCTTAAAGGTGCTCAGGTGGTGAAGCGGGTGGAATCCCAGGTGTGACAGTGGCATCTGGGATCTTCGGGGTGGCAAGAAGAATGCGTGGTGCCTGAGTGCCTCAGAGATCTCAGGTATAGGAGCAGGGAAGCCGGATGAGAACAGCAAGTCTAGGTGCCGGCTTTCTGCTCTGCGTTGCCATAAACTGTGAACCACTGCCCATTTGTGTGATAGCTTTCCTGGGATGGGTCCAGCAAAAGGCAGAAGCTTGAGGAGATTCCTTCTGCCCCCCCATCCCCACCCTTCACCTGCCCCCACCAAAGTAACAGCACCAGTCCACACTGCTCCAAAAATTTGGAGTTTTGAAACTCAGTCCCATGCCCAAGATAAAAAAAAAGCTTGATCACAGGCTGGGTGAACATAGAGTTCTGACAGAAACCAGGGAGACTAAGAGTGATTACTTTTCTGTGAGGGCTCACTAAAGGGCGAGGGGCGGGGGGCGGGGGGGCACGAATTTTCAGCTCCAGGGCTAGAGAGCAAGGCTCTTCCCACTCATCAGTGCTGAAAGCCTTCAGGGAGCAAAACAGCGCCACCTAGTGAAGCCCAGACCTGTTTATACCAAGCCCTGCCTCCCTGTACCCTGGGGAAGCATTGCCACTAGGCAAGTCTACCTGAGAACCAGAGTAACAGACCCCTCCCCCAGAAGAAACGCACAAACAACTCCTTCACATCAGGTTTACTGATCATAGAAGGCTGCAAAGCTTCAGCTCTAGGGAAAACAGTATATAGCATTCTTTGTATTTTTATTCTTTAGTCTTTTAGTATTATTTTTTTCAGTTATTTTCTTATTTTTTCAATTTTTTTATTATTTTTTAATTTGTATTTTTATATATACTTTATATTTTTTATTTTTTCTTTCCTTTCATTGTATTTTACACATATGTTTTTCTTTCTTATTTGGGGATCTAGTTTCTTTTAACAAGCAGACCAAAACACACCCAGGATCTAGTCTTTTTTTAGTTTTGTTGTTGTTGTTATTGTTGTTTTTGTTGTTTTTCTTTTCCTATTCTGGACAAAATAACAAGACAGAGAAATTCATCCCAAAAGAAAGAATAAGAAGTAGTACTCACAGCCAGGGATTTAATCAATACAAATATAAGTAAGATGTCTGAACTAGAATTTAAAACAGTGATTATACAGATACTAGCTGGGCTTGCAAAAAGCATAGCAGACACTAGAGTATCCCTTTACTGCGGAGAAAAAAGAACTAAAATCTAGCCAGGCCCAAATTAAAAGTGCTATTACTGAGATGCAGTCCCAAGTGGAAGTCATTAAAACAAGGATGAATGAAGCAGAAAAGCAAATCAGTGATATAGAAGATAAAATGATGGAAAATAAGCTGAAAAGAAGAGGGAAAGAAAACTAGTAGATCACAAAGGTAGACTTAGGGAACTCAGCAAAGCGAAATAATATCCATATTACAGGGGTCCCGGAAGATGAAGAGCAAGCAAAAAGAGGCAGTAGGTTTATTTGAGCAAATTATAGCTGAGAAGTTCCCTAATCTGGGGAAGGAAACAAACATTCAAGTCCAAGAGGCACAGAGAACTTACCTCAAAATCAACAAAAACAGATCAACACGTCAACATATTATAATAAAACTTGAAAATTACAAAGATAAAGAGAAAACCCTGAAAGCAGCTTGGGACAAGAGGTCCTTAACCTACAAGGGTAGACACATAGGGTTGGCAGCAGACCTGTCCACAGAGACCTGGCAGGCCAGAAAGGACTGGAATGTTATATTCAACATGTTAAATGGGAAAAATATGCAGCCAAGAATACTTTATCCAGCAAAGCTGTCATTCAGAATAGAAGGAGAGAGAGTTTCTAAGACAAACAAAAACTAAAGGAATTTAGTTTACTAAACCAGCCCTGCAAGAAATTTTAAAGGGGACCCTCTGAGTGGAGAGAGAGACCAAAAGTAACAAAGACCAGAGAGGAACAGAGACAATCTACAGGAACTGTGACTTTACAGGTAATACAATGGCACTAAATTCATATCTTTCAATAATTACTCCAAAAGTAAATGGACTAAATCCTCCAATCAAAAGACATAGGGTATCAGAATGGATTAAAAAAACAAGACCCATCAATATGCTGCTTACAAGAGACTAGTTTTAGACCCAAAGAGACCTCCGGGTTGAAAGTGAGGGGATGGAGAACAATTTATCATGCTAATGGACATCAAAAGAAAGCTGGAGTAGCCATCCTTATATCGGTCAAATTAGATTTTAAACCAAAGAACTGATATAAGAGATTAAGAAGGACACTATACCATAATAAAGGGGTCTATCCAACAAGATCTAATAATTGTAAATATTTATGCCCCTAACTTGGGAGCAACCAAATATATAAACCAAATAACAAAATTAAAGAAACTCATGATAATAATATAATAATAGTAGGGGACTTTAACACCCCACTCACAGCAATGGACAGATCATGTAAGCAGAAGATCAACAAGGAAACAAGGGCTTTGAATGACACTCTGGACCAAATGGACTTAACAGATATTTTCAGAGCATTTCATTCTAAAGCAGCAGTATACACATTCTTTGCAAGGGCACATTCTCCAGGATAGATCACATATTGGGTCTCAAATGAGGTCTCAACCAGTACAAAAAGATTGAGATCACACCATACATATTTTCAGACCAAAATGCTATGGAATATGAAGTCAACCATAAGAAAAAATTTAAAGGACCCACAAATACATGGTAGTTAAAGGATATCTTATTAAAGAATGAATGGGTCAACCAGGAAATTAAAGAAGAATTTTAAAAATACATGGAAGCAAATGAAAATGAAAACACTGTTCAAAACCCTTGGGATGCAACAAAAGCAGTCCTACGAGGAAGTATATAGCAATACAGGCCTTCCTCAAGAAGCAAAAAATGTCTCAAATACACATCCTAACCCTATACCTAAAGGAACTGGAAAACAAACAGCAAATAAAGCCTAAATCCAGCAGGAGAAGAGAAATAATAAAGCAGAAATAAATGATATAGAAATAAAAAAAAAACAGTAGAACAGATCAACAAAACTAGGATCTGATTCTTTGAAAGAATTAATAAGATTGATAAACCCCTAGGCAGACTTATCAAAAAGAAAGAGAAAGGACCCAAATAAATAAAACCATGAATGAAAGAAGAGAGATCACAACCACCACTGAAGAAACACAAACAATTATAAGAACATATTATGAACAACTATATGCCAACAAATTAGGCATTCTGGAAGAAATGGACGCATTCCTAGAGATGTATAAACTACCAAAACTGAAACAGGAAGAAATAGAAAACCTGAATAGACCCACAACCAGCAAGGAAATTGAAGCAGTAATCAAAAATCTCCCCAAAAAACAAAAGCCCAGGGCTGGATGGCTTCCCAGGGGAATTCTGCCAAACATTTAAAAAAGAACTAATACCTATTCTTCTGAAGCTATTTCAAAAAATAGAAACAGAAGGAAAACTTCCAAACTCCTTCTACAAGGTCAGCTTTACCTTGATCCCAAAACCAGACAAAGACCGTACCAAAAAGAATTACAGACCAATTTCCCTGATGAACATGGATGCAAAAATTCTCACCAAGATACTAACCAATAGGATCCAACAGTACATTAGAAGTATTATTCACCAAGACCAAGTGGGATTTATTCCTGGGCTGCAAGGGTGGTCCAACATTCTCAAATCAATCAATGTGATACATCACATTAATAAAAGAAAGGACAAGAACCATACAATGCTCTCAAGTGATGCAGAAAAAGCATTTGACAAAGTATGGCATCCTTTCTTCATTAAAACTCCCCACAGTGTGGGGATAGAGTGAATATATCTAAGTATCATAAAAGCCATATATGAAAAGCCCACAGTGAATATCATTCTCAATGGGAAAAGCTTAGAGTTTCTCCTAAGATCAGGAACCTGACAGGGATGTCCACTATCACCACTATTGTTCCACATAGTACTAGAAGTCCTAGCCTCAGCAATCAGACAGCAAAAAGAAATAAAAGGATTCAAATTGGCAAAGAAGAAGTCAAACTCTCCCTCTTTGCAGATGACATGATACCCTATGTGGAAAACCCAAAAGACTCCACCCCAAAATTGCTAGAACTCATCCAGGAATTCAGCGAAGTGGCAGGATATAAAATCAATGCACGGAAATCAGTTGCATTTTCATATACTAACAAATGAGACAAAAGAAAAAATTAAGGAATCGATCCCATTTACAATTGCACCCAAAATCATAAGATACCTAGGAATAAACCTAACCAAAGAGGTAATGGATCTGTATTCTGAAAACTATAGAACGCTCATGAAAGAAATTGAGGAAGACACAAAGAAATGGAAAAATGTTCCATGCTCATGGATTGGAAGAACAAATATTGTTAAAATGTCTATGCTTCCCAGAGCAATCTATACATTCAATGCAATCCTTATCAAATACCATCAACATTTTTCACAGAGCTGGAACAAATAAATTTTAAAATTTGTATGGAACCAGAAAAGATCCCAAACAACTAAAAGTTGAAAAAGAAAACCAAAGCTGGCGGCATCACAATTCCGGAATTCAAGCTATATTACAAAGCTGTAATCATCAAGAACAGTATGGTACTGGCACAATAACAGACACATTGATCCATGGAACACAATAGAGAACCCAGAAATGGACCTTCAACTCTATGGTCAACTAATCTTCAACAAAGCAGGAAAAGAATATCCAATGGAAAAAAGTCTCTTCAACAAATGGTGTTGGGAAAACTGGACAGCCACATGCAGAAGAATGAAACCATTTTCTTATACCATACACAAAATAAACTCAAAATAGATGAAAGACAAATGTGAGACAGGAATCCATCAAAACAAGCACAAGCAGCAACCTCTTTGACCTCAGCCACAGCAACTTCTTGCTAAAAATGTCTCCAAAGACAAGGGAAACAAAAGCAAAAGTGAGCTATTGGGACTTCATCAAGATAAAAAGCTTTTGCACAGCAAAGCAAACAGTCAACAAAACCAAAAGACAACCTACAGAATGGGAGAAGATATTTGCAAATGTTTTATCAGATAAAGGGTTAGTATCCAAAATCTATAAAGAACTTATCAAACTCAACACCCAAGGAACAAATAATCCAATCAAGAAATGGGCCAAAGCAGTGCCTGAGTGGCTCAGTCGTTAAGCGTCTGCCTTCGGCTCAGGTCATAATCCCACAGTCCTGGGTTCGAGCCCTACATCGGGCTCCCTGCTCAGCGGGAAGCCTGTTTCTCCTTCTCCCACTCCCCCTGCTTGTGTTCCCTCTCTCACGTTCTCTCTCTCTGTCAAATAAATAAGATAAAATATTTTAAAAAAAGAAAGAAATGGGCAGAAGACATGAACAGACATTCCTCCAAAGAAAACATAGAAACGGCCAACAGACACATGAAAAAATGCTCAACATCACTCAGCATCAGGGAAATACAAATCAAAACCACAATGACATACCACCTCACACCAGTCAGAATGGCTAAAATTAACAAGTCAGGAAACAACAAATGTTGGTGAGGATGCAGAGAAAAGGGAACCCTCCTACCCTGCTGGTGGGAATGCAAACTGGTGCAGCCACTCTGGAAAACAGTATGGAGGTTTCTCAAAAAATTGAAAATAGAGCTATCCTGTGAACCCAGCAATTGCACTACTAGGTATTTATCCCAAAGATACAAATGTTGCTTGAGTGATGTTTCAGTGTAAGGGGCAAGCCAAAAGAGGTGTTGCCTAAAGAGCTGACTGTCTGAAGTTAAAGCCTTCTAACTTCCTTAACTCTAATCTTGCCCCTTAGATCCATCGCACACAGGGCTGCTGGATGGATCTATCCAAAACGTATATCAGACCGTATCATTTCCTTGCACTTCCTTCAGTAGTGCCTCTATAACATATTGAGTCTACACTGGTTAAAATTTCATTCATGGTCTTTTGTAACTTGGCTCTTCCTCCCTCTCCAATTTCATTTTAACTACACCCACATTTTAGCAATACATAAATATGTGTTTATATCTGCACACACCATATTCTTCTATACTTTTGTGCCCTGATCCTGTGAATCTACTGAGTTTTCCTGGAACCCCCTTTCCTGTACTTCCTGATTAAATCCCACTTATCCTTAAAGATTCTACTCCAGGGTATCATCTTCTCCAGGAATCCTTTTCTGTTTCCCCCAAAGCTCAATTTTATGCACCAAGTTTCCATAACATCCTGTACATTAAACTACCAGAAGGCAGCACCTCCAAAGGCTCAGAAAGGTCAGAAAGCTCCAGCTCAGAAATCACCTGCTCCAAAGGCATCTGGCAAGAAAGCATAAAGAGCATAAGAGGCTATTAAAAACAAGTAATAAAGGTTCTTTTTGACAAAAAATAAAAATAAAAAAATAAACTACTGTAGCTTTTATCTCATTATACTAAAATTATAACCTTATGACCTGTGTGACTGTGAGGGCAAGAATCTTCCCTCTACAGTAAGTCCCTGGAATGCCTCACTGGGCCTATTATGAACTAGAGTGCTACAAATGGTGACCACACTAAACTGACCTGAATTTCCCCCTTTTCCTATTCTCTGGAGCCCTATATTTCCATGCTGGAAATAGATGAATGTACTGGATTTCTCCTTCACACTCACAGTGCTGGCCCTTGCATGTTTCCCCCCATTGTGTTTGTGCTTCACTTCTTACAGATATGAAGGAGAAAGGGAAAGGTGGGCTGAGGATTTGCTCACAGTTATAAGTAAGGCTGAATATTTGTCACATGCCAGATTCCTGACCAGTGTTGCAGAAGTGCCTTTCTCCACAGTGCCTTCCAGAAACCCATGGAGATAAGGACGGCCCAGTTTGCTACAATTGTGCCAAGAAATTTGAGGAGGAAGAGACTTAATTGTTC
The DNA here is from genome assembly GCF_003265705.2 of Callorhinus ursinus. NCBI lineage: Eukaryota > Metazoa > Chordata > Mammalia > Carnivora > Otariidae > Callorhinus > Callorhinus ursinus. The sequence continues at coordinate 149,964,400 of NW_027397066.1, forward strand.
AAGGGGAAAATCATGTTTTGTAGACAACCTGGTAGAAACTAAAGAAGAATGCAAGCTATCCCTGGGGACTTCTGGGCACTAGTCCCAGTGGCATTAGGGCATTTGATCTTGAAAGCAAGCACTGAGACCTTTCTTCCCTGTGTGTGGCCAGGGACCCGTTCCAAGCCAACTTCTCCTCACAGAATGTCCTAAGACTCCAAGCATAATCAAATTTTGCTGAAGGTAATAAATGGATTCACCTGATTACACAGCCCCTTCCAGGCAGATGTGTCTCTTGATCACTTGGAACAACCAGGTCTCATTTCCCTCTCTGAACTTCTGCAGGTGCTGAGAGTGATTTCTATATTATCCTCATGTTGAAGGAGCTGTTATGTGTAACCAGCTGGATTCTTCCAGCTGGGGTTGGAAGTTGGGTTTGGTCTGAAGTCATCTCTCAGAGCCTGTAGAGTCTCAGAGAGACTGAAACTCTAATCTTACCCTCACTCTATGCCCTGCTCCAATATACGATTAAGGAAATATAGTGAAAGGGTAAAGTGTTCTGGACCATATTCTACAACAGCCAAAATTTAAGGCAAGTTTTGCCAGTAACAAAGGGGTTGTTGTGCTCAGGCCCTTCATTCCTCTGATCTGAAGTCCCCCAGTTGTTAAGGAGCAGGTAGCAATGTACTCTCACCCTCTAACATCAGTGGGTTCTCCCATCAGCTCTATAGGGAAGATCCAATTTAATTAAGGCCAATGACTGGCCATTAATGGCATAGTGAGTTGTAAAATTCTGTCTGGAAACTACTTAGCAAAAATACTACTTCTAAATGGTTTGTGCTAGACTGTGAGATGGTTGGGGATCTGGAACAATGGTATAAAATGCCTAATGGGAGGATCAAAGCAGGAGCTAGTTGTCAATTGATATAGAAGTATTTCAACATTTTAGTAATCTGGTGCATATTGGCTGAATATCCATACCTGACCCTTATCTGAAATTTCACCAAAGGAAAAATGATATGTCTGCTAGAACAATCAGGTTCTTGGTAATTCTATCAGGATTTGGGAAGTATATAGGCCACCCACAGGAATATTGGGAAAGGGCGGAAATTGGCAGAGGGGCCCAACTTATACAAATCTGATTGAAGAAAAACAATAGTACATTAGGGAAGCAGCAACTTGCCTGAGTCTCTCTTGTTCTTTTCCCATCCCCCTCCTCACACAATTCTTTTGACTTATAGGAGTATACCAATCTGGTCAAGCCCCTTCTCTTTTAATGAAAAAGAGAGGAAAAAGCAGAACTAACAATGACCAAGAATCCACAGTCCTTTTTTTAAATTTGTCATCTCCATGTCATTTCTCCATATGATAACCTTATAACAAGGTACATTTATTTTTATTTTACAGATAAATAAACCCAGATGCAGAGAAATTAGGTAATTTATCCAATAACACATAACTTACAAGTAGCAGAGCCCAGACGCCCATGCACATCTAACAGAAGCCAAGATTTATGTTCTTTCTACTGTACCATACAGTCTCCTTCAATGGAACATAGTTAGAGAAGTTTTGGAGCTTATAAAAAAGACCATCCTATCTCATTTATTTCCATTTGGATCCCCTCATTTAAGTTTCTGAGCATGGACTCTATACAGAGTGAATCTTCTTTGACCTTTCCTACTGAATGAGACTTGTTTTCCACATGTCTCAGCTCCTGGAAGTCAAGCACTGCAATAGCACAGCCCTCATGCCTCTGATGCAAAGTTTATGGCTTCTTTATTATTTTTCCTTTTTTATTCCTTATTTGTCTTGAAGATCTTCTCTTTTTCTTGGGTAGGTTGAAGACCCTGACAGATAATTCTAACATAAGGCCAACCTCTGTAGCAGATAATAATAGCAAGTAATGGATAAGAGTCAGGTCACTTTGGTCCAAATCACAGCTCTTTTGACTGTATCTCATCTCCCAAAGCATCAATTTCCTCAACTATAAACTATAGATTAAAATATAGCTACCATATATAAATATGACAAGAGGAAAACTAGAATGAACACTAGGATTGTTCTATTAGAATTGAAGATAATATAAATAAAAAGTTGTGTGTATGTATGGTGTGTGTTTGTGTTATATATATATATACATATATGTGTATTATATATATATATATATATATATATATATAAATTTCTTAGCTCAGTCCACTGAGAGGGTCTGGACAAAAAGCACTCTAATAACAATGAGCACATCTAGAACCCAGATCTTGGCTTCTAAATACCAGTCTCTACCAAACAAAAGGAGATATTCTTGAATAGATGGCTGATTACAAGTCTAGGACAGGGAAAGAAAAAGATAAGCCTGGGAAAATGTGTTGTGCCTGAAAGTAATAAAGTATTCAAGAAATAATAGAGACATGTCAAAAGGAAACAGGGACTGGCTGAACTGGGAAAAGGTAAGCATCAAAATAAATAATGATGATAATAGATTAAACCCCATTGACTAAAATAGCAATTCATGAGTTCACACTCATATACATACATACATTTGGAAAAGACAAAGCCTTTCTCACAGTAGAATGCCAACTAATAAATGTAGACATAATAATGGAACTTTTAAAATCACCATTTAGTAACATTTTATAATAATTCACAAAAAAAAACAATAGATGTGCAAGCTAGTAAAAGTGGAAGGAAAACAGTATTTCACATTGCCCCAGAGTGCGTTTAACATTTCTCCACCCACAAAATATTTATTAATTATGAAAAAGAAAAAGTAACTTTAGAGTGGAAAATTTGCAAGACACAACCTTAACAAGGGAGCAAAATTAATGCCACTAATGATGGGACAAATCACCTAACAATGAGAAGAACACAATTTCACTTCTAGGATATTCTGACAAAAAAAAGGGCAGGCGGGGGGGCATGTGGAGAGTGCATCATCAAGATCCAATCATGAAGAAAATTCAAACAAACTGAAATTGAAAGACATTCTACAAAATGATTGACCAATACACTTCAAAAGTGTCAGGGCCATGAAAGCCAAGGAACAGTTGAAGAACTGTTTCAGATTAAAAGAGATAAAGAGATGTGAAAACTGAATGTAATGCATGGTCTTACACCTTCTTCTTGCTACAAATGACATTATTGGGGCAGTTGGAGAATCTTGAACAGGATCTCTGGGTGAAGGGTAAATAGGGACTCTTTCTACTATTCTTGAAGTTCTTCTGTAAGTTAGAAATTATTTCAAAATTAAAAGTTTATAAAATGACCCACCTCAGAGAGTTAGGAAGATTAAAGGAACACCTGTATATAAAACACTTAGCACAGTGCCAAGCGCATGGTAACCCTCAACAATGGCAGCAAGAAAGAAAAGGAATGTTAACTTCCAATTCCAGAACATATATTAAATTTAAATCAATAAATATGTTTTGAACTTCGTTCATCGCTTTACACTGAAACTAGAGAGTACCCACTTATGTGGAAGACTAGACCTAACCCTATCTGAGTTTACAAACTGCTTAAGAAAATAGGACTTACAGGAGGTTGCGGGATAATGCCAAAATGAAAAGCAATATTTAATAAAATGGAAGAATAATTGTAACATTATAATCACTACAGGCCAGCAAGGGAGGAAATTGACTTGTGTCTTCTCTACTACATGCCAAGAAATCACTAGTCATTTTATAAGCTTTCTCTCCTTGTGTCTCCTTAAAGATGATATTCTTTGATTTTTTTTAGATGAAGACATTGAGGTCAGGGAAGTATGACAACAATTTCTAAACTCCACTTAAGAACCTATGGCTTGACAATGCAATAGAATGATTCAAAAGAGACTGTCCTGACAAATTCAAGATTTCTGGTTGGCAGTTTGAAAGATTTGCTATACCCAGTGACCTTCTGTTTATGGTCTTTTCTTAAATTGATTAAAAAGGAAATGTAAATTGAGTGAATACAAAAGACTTAGTAATAAAAAAGGAACTGTAACTGGACCCTGAACTATAGGAAGTTTCTGGGTGGAGGAATCATGCATGAAGATGTGGTGGAAAAGTTCTACTGTGTTCCTGAGGAAACTAAGGTTGCTTGTCTAAAAATAAGGGTATATCTTGGGAGCACTGAAAGGCATGACATAAAAAAGAATACAATCAGGAAGGTTTTTCAACAAATACTTACTTAGTTTTTATTTTGCACCAGACAAGGAAAGTAATAAGAGGTCCCTGCTCCTCTGGGAAGTCTTTGTAAAGAATATTAGTAAAAACATTGATACCAGCATCAATGATTGATGACTTTTTACCAAGATTTTAGTTAAATCCCACTAAGATTCCAAGTGGTAGAAAACACAGTGTATTACAAAGAGTACTTAAATAGAAATTTCCACTTCTGGAATGTGGTGGACCAATTATTCTGAAACATTCTCTATCCACACACACAGAAAATCAGATGCTATATTAATTACACAAATAATACTTAAATGCATTACTACCCTCACAGAAAGAAAATAAGGGAAATTACCAAGGAGCAATAAAAACAAAAGTAAAATAAAGAAGAATGAATAAATTGAATCTAGAGTGACAAACAAACACAGAAGCTGAGACTGCCTTGGTACCAAATGCTGATGTCAGGAACCAACAGCTTTGAGGACTAACACCGGTTGGGGAGGGACAAGAGACTAAGCTTTGGGTCTGAGCAAAGTGGAGGAACTGATGTTAAGACCCTTGATAGAGTTGGAACACCCAGAGTTTATACTCTCAGGGAAAGTTTAGGATGGGGGGGAATCCATCTAGCAAAAACAGCCACTAAGATATTTGTCTATCTCTGTCTATCACCCTCAAGAACTTGCAGCCAAAAGCCTGATATTCAGCCAACATCCACCTGATTGTTAAAATGCTGAAATACTTCCATATCAATTGACAACTAGCTACTGCTTTGATCTTCCCATTAGGCACTTTATGCCCCTGTTCCAGATCTCCAGCTATCCTAATGTAGCATAAATCATTTAGAAGTAGCATTTTTATTGCTAAGTTGTTTTCAGCACAGAAAGTGCTTCCTTTAGACCAAGTTTTAACCAACCGTGACATTTTACTTTTAGGATTTACAGTTGAAAACAACTCACTATGTCATTGATGGTCACTTGTTGGCTTCTATTAAATTATATCTGCTTAACCAAATTGATGTCTAATTCTTTGTAACCAGAATGATCTGCCCTGAGAAGTGACATCAACAAGATGATGGAATAGGAATCTCCAGACCCTCCTGCCCCCACAGAGACTCTGACTAACAATAATACAAAAACCAGTTCCCTTTGTGATAAATCCAGAAACCAGTTAAAAAGCCTCCTGCAACCCAGGCGAGCATGAAAATAGCTGCATCAAACCCGGTAGGAAAATTTGTAACACTCACTCAACATTGTCTCCTCCCACAGTCTAGCATGGCACAATCAGGAGAAAACTCCCAGATCCTGGCTTCTCCCTGAGAAAAGAAAGAGAAAACTGAAACATACATCCAATGTTCAAACTTTTGGGGGGCTACCCAAGGAACTAACTTCTGTCTTGTCTGAATCTAAGCACTGAAAGTAAAAGGTGCCAGGTTGGGAGCCACTGAGAAAAAAGGCAATAATGTGGAGCACTCATTCAACACAGTTCCTCTTCCCAGCTCAGCACTAAGTGAGAGAAAATTCCCAACTCCCAATTTCTCCCAGGGGAGGAAAAGAGTTGGAGCATGCATCCAATATTCTGACCTCTCAGGGGGCTGCCTCAAGGACTGGATTCTGTCTCATTTGTCTCAGATCACTGAAAGGGACCCACGTACTGTAGATATCTAGGTGCTACTGGGAAAAAGAGAGCCAGGAGTCTTTTTTTTTTAAGACTTTATTTATTTATGTATTTATTTATTTATTTGAGAGAGAGAGAGAAACAGCATGAGAGGGGAGAGGGTCAGAGGTAGAAGCAGACTTCCCGCCAAGCCGGAAGCCTGATGTGAGACTCGATCCCAGGACTCCAGGATCATGACCTGAGCTGAAGGCAGTTGCTTAACCAACTGAGCCACCCAGGAACCCGCGAGCTAGGAGTCTTGATGTTTGTCCAGGAGACTCCAGGTAAAGCAGATAGAGGCCAGTACAGCTCAGCAGCCTCTTCCTCAGTGGGGAAAGAATGGTGGAGCATGCAACCAACATTCTGACTTCCTATGGAACTTGTTGTCTTACCAGACACAGAAAGTTGATAGAATCTGGCATCCTCTAGAAGCCTGGAGGCTACTGAAAACAGAGAGCTGAGTAGTTTGTGGTAGCTCCAGAGATTCTGCAGGGCTGCAGATAAAAACCACAGGGACCAAAAAATTTAAAGCTCCTGAACAAAGATGCCAGCAAGTATCTTTAACTGTGAATGTGACTGTGCAGGTCAAGAGAAGATGTATCCACAGAAAAGAGTCAAGAGGCCCAAGAATCTCTAGCAAGGATTTTTGAAAAGATCTTTTCTTATATAAAGCTGGTCCAGGTAGACGGGAAGAGCTGGTCATTTTTCAAACATGCAGACCTAAAACAAAGTTAAAAGCTACATGAAGAAACAGGGGAACATAATTCAATCAAAGAAACAAAACAAATCTCCAGAAACCAGCCCTAATGAAACAGAGGTATATGACTTATCTTACAAAGAATACAAACTAACTACCATAAAGATGGACAGTGAGTTCAGGAAACAGTCCATTAACAAAATGAGAATATCAACAAAGATATAGAAACTAGGTCAAAAGAACAAAACTGAAATTTTAGAACTGAAGAACACAACAACTGAATAGAAAAATTCAATAGAGAAGTTAAACAGGAGACTGGATCAAGGAGTAGAAAGAATCAGCAAATGTAAGGACAGGTCATTTGAAATTATTCAGTCAGAGAAGCAAAAATAAAAATCAATGAGAAGAAAGAAAGAAAAAAGAAAGAAGGAAGGAAAGAGAAAGAAAGAAGGAAATAGGGACAGAGGGAGGGAGAAAGGGAAGGAGAGAGAAAGGAAGGAAGAAAATTAAAGGAATTATAGGGCACCATAAAGCCAAACAATATAAGCATTATTGGAGTCTCAGGGGAACAGGGAAAGAAAGAAGCAGATTGTTTATTTGAAGAAATAATGGCTAAAAACTTCCCAAATCCGAGGAAAATAAATGAATTTCCAGATTATTGAAGCTTAATGGAACCCAGCAAGGAAGAATCCAAAGTCCAACCAAGATATATTATAATCATGTTGTCAAAAGTCAACAGTAGAGAATTTTGAAAGCAGCAAGAGACTTGTCACATATAAAGGAGCCCCATAAGACCCTCACCAAATTTCTCCACAGAAACTTTGCAAGCCAGAAGAGAGTGAGATAATATATTCAAACTGCTGAAAGAAGGAGAAGCAGATGATGAAGTAAAAAGATCCTGAGCCCACCTTCTCCCACAGACACACCAAGGCAACAACTACATGTAATGCAACTTACTCTGAAAACAACCTGAAGACTGGTAGAGCTAAAGACATAGAGAGAAAGCCACATCAAGGAAGGTATGGGGGCACCTGGGTGGCTTAGTGGCTAAGCCTCTGCCTTAGGCTCAGATCAGGATCTGAGGGTACTGGGATGGAGCCCCGTGTTGGGCTCCCTGCTCAGCAGGGAGCCTGCTTCTCCCTCTCTCTTTCTGCCTCTCCCCCCTGCTTGTGCGCTTTCTTTTTCTCTGTCAAATAAATAAATAAAAATCTTTAAGAAGAGGAAGAAGGGGGAGGAGAAGGAGAAGAAGAAGGGGCACCTGGGTGGCTCCGTCAGTTAAGCCTCTGCTTTCGGCTCAGGTCATGGTCCCAGGATCCTGGGATGGAGCCCTGCATCAGGCTCCCTGCTCCGTGGGGCGCCTGCTTCTCCCTCCCCCTCTGCCTGCAATTCCCCTTGCTTGTGCACTTTCAATCTCTCTCTCTCTGTCTCTACCTCCCCTCTGTCAAATAAATGAATAAAATCAAGAAGAAGAAGAAGAAGAAGAAGAAGAAGAAGAAGAAGAAGAAGAAAAAGAAAGAAGAAGAAAAGGAGAAGAAGAAGAAAAGAGGAGGAGGAGGAGGAGAAAGAGAAGAAGAAGAAGGAGAAGAAGGAGGAGGGCAGGAAGGTCAGAGATGTAGTCCCCCACACAGTGACCTAGAATCAGCGTGGCTATCACAGGCATGAAGAAGTGGGGGGATCAAGCCCCACAGAGGCAGGCCCAGCCCTGGGGATCTGCACTAGGAAGACAAGCTCCCATAACATCTGCCTTTGAAAATCTTTGGGGCTTAACTCTGGGAGAGCCAAAGGACTGTAGAAAACCATCTCTACCTTCCTGATACCTAGCACTGAAGCAATATTTTTTAAAGGGCCTGGGTGTATATGAAGGAAACTAACTGACTAATTTCAGGATATGTGTCAAAGGGACAGGGATCTGCAGGAGCTTTCTCTGGGAACAGAAGTGCTGGTGAGTCTAAATTTTCTGACCCTCCTTTAGTCTAGCTGCAAGAGCCAGTTCTGACACTTTCCATCTACTTTGCTAGCACCACTTGCTCCATCCAACCCATTCACCCCAATAGGCTCCCTTCCAAAGCGGCTCCCACTGCACCACCTCTGGTATCTCTCCAGAAAGACTCCTGCCATTGGGGAATATACAATATGATATAATATACATAAAACATGGAAGAAGAAGAAGAAGTAAAAATGTAGTGCTTTCACAATGTGTTCAAACTTGTGACCACCAACTCAGTATTGATTTCTACATACACAGAATATTATATATGAACCTCAGGGTAACCACAAACCAAAAACATATTAGATACATAAAAATTAAAGTATAACACCCAAAAAAAGTCAAAAATCACAAGGGAAGAGAGCAACAGAAGAATAAAGGAACAGAGAAGAACTACAAAAACAATCAGAAGAGAGATACGTTGGTTAATTACTCCTTTCTGCCCGTGGACACCGCCGAGTAAGCATCGTTCAAGTCTCCCCTCCCACCGCCGTCATGTCTAAGTCAGAGTCTCCCAAAGAGCCTGAACAGCTGTGGAAGCTCTTCATCGGAGGTTTGAGCTATGAAACAACCGATGAGAGTCTGAGGAGCCGTTTTGAGCAATGGGGAACGCTTACGGACTGTGTGGTAATGAGAGATCCAAACACCAAGCGCTCCAGAGGCTTTGGGTTTGTCACGTATGCCACTGTGGAGGAGGTGGATGCAGCCATGAACGCAAGGCCACACAAAGTGGATGGAAGAGTTGTGGAACCAAAGAGGGTTGTCTCAAGAGAAGATTCCTTTGAGAATCTGGTGCGCACTTAACTGAAAAAGATTTTTGTTGGTTGCATTAAAGAAGACACTGAAGAACATCATCTAAGAGATTACTTTGAACAGTATGGGAAAATTGAAGTGATCGAGATCATGACTGACCGAGGCAGTGGCAAAAAGAAAGATTTTGCTTTTGTAACATTTGATGACCATGACTCTGTAGACAAGATTGTCATTCAAAAATACCGTACTGTGAATGGCCACAACTGTGAAGTAAGGAAAGCCCTATCTAAGCAAGAGATGGCTAGTGCTTCATCCAGCCAAAGAGGTCGAAGTAGTTCTGGAAACTTTGGTGGTGGTCGTGGAGGTGGTTTTGGTGGGAATGACAACTTTGGTCGTGAGGGAACTTCAGTGGTCGAGGTGGCTTTGGTGGCAGTCGAGGTGGTGGTGGATATGGTGGCAGTGGGGATGGCTATAACGGATTTGGTCATGATAGAAGCAACTTTGGAGGTGGCAGAAGCTATAATGATTTTGACATTTACAACAATCAATCCTCAAATTTTGGACCCATGAAAGGAGGAAATTTTGGAGGCAGAAGCTCTGGCCCCTATGGTGGTGGAGGCCAATACTTTGCCAAACCACGAAACCAAGGTGGCTATGGTGGTTCCAGCAGCAACAGGAGCTATGGCAGTGGCAGAAGGTTTTAATCACCGCCAGGAAACAAAGCTTAGCAGGAGAGGAGAGCCAGAGGAGGAACGGGGAAGCTACAGGTTACAACAGATTTGTGAACTCAGCCAAGCACAGTGGTGGCAGGGCCTAGCTGCTACAAAGAAGACATGTCTTAGACAATATTCATGTGTATGGGGAAAAAACTCGAGGACTGTATTTGTGATTAGTTGTATAACAGGTTATTTTAGTTTCTGTTCTGTGGAAAGTGTAAAGCATTCCAACAAAGGGTTTTAATGTAGTGTTTTGTTTTGTTTGGTTTGGTTTGGTTTGGTTTTGTACCTATGCTGTTGATTGCTAAATGTAATAGTCTGATCATGGTGCTGAATAAATGTGTCTTTTTTAAAATGTGCTGTGTAAAGTTAGTCTACTCTGAAGCCATCTTGGTATACTACCTCAACAGTGTGAAGTTAGAATTCCTTCAGGGTGATGCCAGGTTCCATTTGAAATTGATTTGCAACCTGTTTGGGCACAGAAGGCATTGTCTCCACAAACCTTGGTGTAGTTGAACTGACAGTTAATGTGTTGTGACCTGGAGTTCACCATTAAAAAGGTCACCCAAGCAAAGTCCTGGAGTTTATTCGGTTATTAATATGATTATTCACACATCCTATGCAATATATCTAAATTGAATTATGGTATCAGATAAAATTATAGATGGGATTAAAGCTTTTGTATCATTCATTATCATGTGTAATCAATAAAAGATTTAATATTCTCTTGAAAAAAACAATCAGAAGACAATTAACAAAATGGCAGTAAGTACATGTCCATCAATAATTATTTTTAACATAAATAAACTAAATGTTCTAATCAAAAGACATAGGGTGGATGAATAGTTAAAAAAAAAAAAAAGACTCAATACATGCTCCCTGTAAGAGACTCAGTTCAAATCTCAAGACACACACAGACTAAAGGTGAAGGAATGGAAAAAGATATTTCATGCAAATGGAAAAATAAAGAAATCTAGGGTAACAATAATTATATAAGACAAAATAGACTTTAAAACAAAGACTGTAACAAGAGACAAAAAAGAGCATTACATAATGATAAAGGGATCAATCCAACAAAGAGGATAAAACAATTGTAAATATCTATGCACCCAACACAACAGCAGCTAAATATATAGAGCAAATGTTAGCAGACATGAAGGGAGAACTTGAAAGCAATACAATAATAGTAGGGGACTTTAACACCCCATTTACATCAATGGATAGATTATCCAGACATAAAATCAGTAAGGAAACAGTGGTTTTGAACAACACATTAGACAAGATGGACTTAACAGATATATAGAGAAAGTTCCATACAAAACCCTCAGAATACATCCTTTTCAAGGGCACATGGAACATTCTCTAGGATACATCACATGTTGGTCCACAAAACAAGTCTCAATAGATTTAAGATTGAAATCATATTAAGTATTTTCTCTTTTTTTTTAAGTTTTATCTTACACTTTTTTTTTTTTAAGTAAACTCTATGCCACACATGGGGCTTGAACTCATGACCCTGAGATCAAGAGTTGCGTGCTCTACCAACTGAGCCAGCCAGGTGCCCCTCAGGTATCTTTTCTGATCACAACAGTGTAAACTAGAAATCAACTACAAGGGAAAAAAAAACTGGAAAAAAAAACACAAAAACATGAAGGCTAAACAACATGCTACTAAACAACAGAAGTCAACAAAGAAATTCAAGAGGAAATCAAAAAATACATGAAGACAAATGAAAATGGAAACACAACAGTTTAAAATCTTTGAGATGCAGCAAAAGCAGTTTTTTTTTTAAGATTTTATTTATTTATTTGACAGAGACAGAGACAGCGAGAGCAGGAACACAAGCAGGGGGAGTGGGAGAGGGAGAAGCAGGCCTCCCGCGGAGCAGGGAGCCCGATGTGGGACTCGATCCCAGGACCCTGAGACCATGACCTGAGCCGAAAGGCAGACGCTTAATGACCGAGCCACCCAGGCGCCCACAAAAGCAGTTTTAAGAGGGAATTTACAGCAATACAGGCTTACCCCAAGAGACAAGAAAAATCTCAAAATAAACAATCTAACCTTACACCTAAAAGAACTTAAAAAAAGAACAAAGCCCAAAGTTAGTGGAAGGAAGGAAATAATAAAGATCAGAGCAGAAATAAATGAAATAGAAACTAAAAACAAAACAAAACAAAAGAAAGAAAGAAACATACAAGAACAGAAAAAATCAAGGAAACTAAGAACTGGTTCTTTGAAAAGATAAACAAAATTGATAAGGCTTTAGCCAGACTCATGGTGGGGGGGTGGGGGGAAGGAGAGAAGACTGAAATAAATCAGAAATGAAGGAAAAGAAGTTACAACTGAATGACTGAACACAGAGGGTGGGCCATGCCCTTGGCTTTAGGGAGGTTGTATCTCCACATGCCCACCTCCACTAGCAAGGTAGAGGATGAAAGCAAAAAAAGGCACACTCCAGCACCTCCATCCCAAGAAAAATCTCAACAAACCCCTGCCCCTCCAGCACTGGTTAATATGACCAACTGGATCGCCATCACATAAAATCCAGTCCCCTCTTAATCTACTGCCTTTGCACTGGTTCCTGGGACAAGTGAGCCCATGCACAAGCGCCTCAGGCTCCCTGGATGTAAACCCCATTGGTTTTCAAAGCCAGACATTTTGAGGCTATGGTCTCTTTGGTGCAGGTCTCAAGGGTTGGGGTGCCCAATGTGGGGCACAAATCCCTCACTCTTCAGGGAGAGGCTTCAGGAGTGAGGTCCCTCCCTATTTTGTGTCACAGAGCCAGGGATAGGGTTTTGGTGAGACCATGTCTCTGCCTCTCCTACCCAATCTAGATGTGGTCCTTTTATCTCCTGCGGAGAAAGCTGTTCATCTAGCTTTCAATTCTTTTTCAGCAGGAATTATTCTATAAGATTTGGTGTGTCCACCGAGGAGGTGAGTTGAGTTCAGGGTCTTTCTAGGCTGTGATCTTGAACCACCACATAATTTACAAGCTATTCTTGTAACTTTTATTCTGTGAAAATAAAACACAATAGTTTTACAATTCATTCAATGGCAGCTGTAAAACATCAAATTAGCAATGGTTATCTTCAAAAGTTATTACATCATTTGTAATATGTGCCATCATTTCTTGAGGATGAGCAAATACCTAGAGTCGCAGACATTTCCCATATAAGATGCATCATATAAATCAGATTCGGTTTATCACCAGCATTTATAAAACCAGACCTAGGAAAAGAACTGGGTCTGAGGACACATGTATGGTCTTAATATAGTGAATGTTTAGCCTGCCCTGATTATTACAAAATCAGAATAGCAAAAATATTCACAGTATAAATTATTCTTAATGGACAAACCAATAAGGAAAAAAAATGGACAAATAACTAGACTCTTATCAAAGGAGAAAATCCAAATAACCAATAAACATATGAAAAGATACCCCATCTTAGTTGTGATCAGGGAAATTAACTTAATCCGCCATGAGGGACCACTAGATAACCATCAAGTTGTCTAAAATGTAAAGGTCTGACAGTACCAAGTAGTGCTAAGGATGTGGAATAACCAAAATCCTTACACATAGCTGATGGATATACAAATTAGCAAAAAGCACTTTACTAAACAATTTAACATTTAGGACAAATTGATGTTATGCATGCCATGCCCTGTGCCTTAGCAATTTCACTCCAAGGTATCTCTCCTCCAAAAAGCAAGCCTGTGTGCACAGGATGTAAGTAACAAGAACGTCCACAGCAGGACTCTGTAAAACACACGGAAACAACTCAACTACTTGTCAGCAGTCATAAATCTATTAAGTAGTCAATGTACTGAGATAAAAACCAATGCTGCACACAGAAACACAGACAAATCTTAAAAACATAATAAAGAAGGAAGCCAGGCACAAATAATACTTTTGTACTGCCATTTATATATAGGTCAAAAAGAAGCAAATTAAACCACCCTATTTGGGGCGCCTGGGTGGCTCAGTTGGTTAAGACTCCACCTTGGCTCAAGTCATGATCTCGGGGTCCTGAAATGGAATCCCACATCAGGCTCCCTGTTCAGCAGGGAGTCTGCTTATCCCTCTCCCTCTACCCCTCCCCCAACTTCTGCACTCTCTCTCTCTCTCCCCGTCTCTCTCTAATGAATAGATAAAATCTTAAAAAAAAAAAACAACACTCTATTTAATGATGCATACTGAAGGGAAAACCATAAAGCAAAGCAAGAAAGTGATGATTATCCAGGTCAGAGCAGCGGTTGCCTTGTGGGGGAGGTAGTAGGCTGTGGTCACTTAAGGGTTCCCTGGGACCTTCCGTGATGCTGGAAAAGGTCTGTTTTCTTGATCTAAGTGGTGGTTACACGGTGTTTGCTATATATTCTGTCACTAAGCTGTGTACATAATTTGCTTATTTTCCTTTATGTGCATTAAATTTCATCATTTAACAGTGATTTATTTTTAAAGTTTAAAAATAAGAGCCATGGGTGAACATAAACTTGCACATAGAGAAAAAAAAAAGCAGTGAAGTCATTGCACTCAGGAACTGTGTGACTAGTGAATGAAGCATCTGGGAAAGGGGCTTGCTCCTTCAACAGGTTAATTTATTAATGTAGCATAGAATGTGTAGTCACTGTGGTTTTTTTTTTTCTTGAATGCAGACATGATACGGAGACCACAAAAATTCCATGAAACGAAAAAAAGAAAAAAGCACCAACAGAGCAACATTAAATGGGAGAGAATAAAGCTGTTTGTGTTTCCCTGGCACTTTTTCCCCCCGACAAGACCTCAGGCAGGAGGTGGGAACACTCAGCACAGTTAGGAAAAGCTCCTGCCCGGAGGTTGGGATGGTGATTTAATCAGGACACGCACAGGTGAGAAGGAAAGGGTCCATCCTGTGCACATGCTAATCTCCAAATACATTGTAGATTTGCTTTTCCAGAAACAGGTATAGGAGGGGTTCAGAAGTTATTTGGAAGATGGTCGGTCCATTCTTTCCATATTCCCAAATGCAGGATTGAACAACTTAAAGTACATGGAGAAGGACAGAGTTCTGAACTGAGAATCAAAAGAGCTGAATATTTTATGCCAGCACAGTTCACACCTTGCTTCTTTCCTTTGTGCAGGCCCATTCACCCATTCAAGCCTCATGTCCTCCATCTCTAAAAGAACGAGAAGGTACCGCTGAGTCTGCACGTCTTGGCAGCAGATGCTCAGGCTATGGCCTGCATTCTATGGCAGGAATTGTATGCCCCATGCAGAGTCTCCTGGGAGTCTTCCATGGAGTCATGCAAGCGAACCCTCAGCCTTGATCTAGTATTGAACTACTTACCTCCAGTCCACTAGCACCCCTCCTCTTCCCTACCCCCATGCCAATCCACAATGGTGCTCTCAACAACACACATTGTTGGAACCCAGAATAAAACTCGCCCGGCTATTTTTTGCATTCACCAATAGATCTCTTGGAGAGAGTATGCTGCAAAAAAAGGAAGAAACACAGCTATAATGGTGGAACTTAATAATGAATAAGGAGGAGGAGGAAAAAAAGAAGGAGGAGAAGGTGGTGGTGGTGGTGGTGGTGGTGGTGGTTGTGGTGGTGGTGGTGGTGGAGCTTGTGGTGGTGGTGGTGGTGGTGGA
>NW_027397066.1:149980361-150036949 GCF_003265705.2 Callorhinus ursinus
GGTGGTGGAGGTGGTGGTGGTGGTGGTGGTGGTGGTGGTGGTGGAGGTGGTGGTGGTGGTGGTGCTGGTGGTGCTGGTGGTGGTGGTGGTGGTGGTGGTGGTGGTGGTGGTGGTGGTGGAGGTGGTGGTGGTGGTGGTGGTGGTGGTGGTGGTGGTGGTGGAGGGGGAGAAGGAAGAGAAGGAAGTGAATAACCTAATTTCTACCAGAATGAGTGCAATGGACTTCGTAATTTGTCATCCTCAGAAAACCCTTTTACAATGCACTTTTTGAGAAGAGGAAGCTGAAGCTCAGAGATGCTAAATAACTTATCCAACGGTACGTGACTGCAAAATGGAGCATAACCAATAAAATTATGCTCTACTGTCAATTTACAGATTCAGAATCCTACGGTCGTGGGCTACTTGGGTAGAAGCCTGCCTCAAAGGACAAGAATATAACCAAAGTAAGTGTCTTCTCAACTTTTTGGTCCTCCACCCACCACTCCAGGGAAGACAGACCTAATGACCCTTCCCCAGAGCTGTGTCCCTATAGCTCCGGGGAAGTGGTGTCCTGCTCTACTCTGAACACTGGGCATCCAACCTTGAACACCACACTGCTCTGGCTCTTCCTGTGAGAGACCAGAAGAGAGTTCCAACCCACCCATTCCAAGAAGAGTACCTTTCCCAGGACCCTCAAAGTTCCCAAATACTAGGTAACATTTCATACTAGTCATTTGGAAAATGAAGCCCCTCAGTGAATTTTTCTGGATGGCAGATTCCTTGCACCATCTGCCTCTAGCCAGGTAAAAAAATCTGCTGCCCAAAGAGAAGGCTACCCCTTCTGAGCTACCCCATGTCTGAGCCCCTACCTAACTCTTGGGCCGACCAACAGTTGACACCTTGAGACCGTTTGTTTCTTGAAACACAGCAAGTTCTTGTTCACATCCTTTCTGGTCTTAAATTAAGCCCGTGTTTATAATATCACTTGTCTGGTCTCCTGTGTTCTCAGGGGACTCTGAAGGAAAGGAGAAACAAAACAGAAAGTGGACAATTTTCCTGCATTTTTCTATCATACACGTGAAGTTATAGGCTAAATATTTGGGCCTGGTCTCTGCAGCCTGTTCAGCTTTGACTGAGTTCCTTCTTTTCCCATGATTTGTAAAAGAGAAAGAAGCACAGACAGGACCAGGAACTCTTCTTTCTCTAACCCTGAAGAAGCCTGTCTCCCCTGGGTGCCGTTCCAAGTAGAATGAGGCCAGTGTCCAGCCCCACCCAACCTTGTCCAGCTCTATAAAGGAAGCTCCCAGGCAGCCACCCCCAGGAAGTTCCAGGTCTATGCCCTCTCGAGCGATGAGGTGCTCTCTCTCTGGATCACTCTTCCTCCTGTTGATCTCACTGCCTTCAGGTAAGATGGCAGGTACAGGTCTGATCATGAAAGTGGGGGTCTTCTGAGGACACAGGTACTTAAAATCCTTTATAGGCATAAGACCAGCAGGGGGACACCCAATAGCAGTTGGACCAGCAGGCTAGGGATGGGATGTGAGTCAGTGGTCTTCAGCCCTTGCCCTGCTCACCGCTTGCCACATCCTGAAGGTCGGTCTACCCAAGCTTGAGAGAGAGGAGCCAATTTCATGACACACACGTCACCGTTCAGCTATTCAAATTCCTATTTCCCTTAACTTCCTCTGATTAGACTTAGACGTGGCAGCCCTCACTGAAATAAGATATGCAGTGAGAGGACAAAATGCAGAAGGTCAATCGCAAAATGATAAGCCACCCACCAGGAAAAGAGGGCAGGTCTAGGATTTCTCCAAGCCCCGTAAAGCCTGATTTTTCTTCTCCCTTTTTTTTTTCCTTCAGGGAATGGAATGTTTGGAAATGATGGAGTAGAAATTCGTACTTGCACTGCACTTAAAGGCAGGTGCTTCTTCGGTTGCAGAGTAGGATGGAGATGGGTAGCATTCTGTCACAACATATTGTCTTGTTGCACAAAAATGGAGAAAAATATCCCCCCTCAGGTCAATGAGCCATGACCCTCACCCCATGGGTCCAAATAAAAGGATATATGAATGGCTAAAAGGACAAAATCCCCTCTCTGTGTGTAAAGATCATTGACAAGCCGTAGGTAGTAAATGAGGGGCAGATTCTCACCAACTTACTGGCAAAATTCCAGAGGTATTTTGTGAAGGGGCACTGTGGCAAAATGTATCTCCTGTTCTTTTTTCTGCCCTCCCAACCCCAATCACCAATTCCCATTTCAAATTTAAAGTCAGTTGATGAACACATGGCCATAGGCCCAAGGAGACGATGTATGCTGAGCTCAATCACCATAGCTTACTCTGTGCCAGTCACACTTTTAAGTGGTTCATGTATATCAAGTCACTACAGCCTCACCACAAAACCTTTTTTTTTTTGCTCCAATTTTGCAGATGAAGGAACTTTTCCAAGGTCACACAATCAGTAAGAGTAGGTTAGTAGTGGGTTTGAGCCAGCCCAGTCTTGATCCAGTGTCTTTACCGTCAATCTATACCACCTCCCAATGGTAAGAATCAAGCTGGAAGTATTCTCCGTAGTTTGTAGTGATCGTAGGTTGTAATCCAATGAGGAGTCAAGAATCCAGCTAGATCCATGGAACAGCAGACTCCTCAAAACTCTCCCTATGGCTTAAAGCTATAATGTTCCTGGTTGCTACACTGCATTCCTGACTCTACTCAGCAGCTCTGATGCTTCAAGATCAGGGTTGCCCTAAGATTCCACACACCAACCATTGCTGCTCTCACCACTGTGGTGGAAGCAATGAGCCAGACATACCCACACCCAAACTTCCAGCTGTCTGTGGGCCAGTATTGTTCCAGCAGCACTTCCTTACTACCCCTCCAGTGCCCCAGCCCAGGGGCAGATGTAACAGAGCTTTGTGAAGACCCTTGTCAGTAGCTGCTCAGGAGGAAGAACAATAGCTGAGTGTCAGTCAGGGTTTCCCTCCTCCAAGGATGTGTCTGAAGGAAACACATCTGAATGTGTGCACTGGAATGCTAAGCAGGGCTTCATTCTTTCTGGAAGTCCTGCCTGCTCAGACTCATCCACTTTAATCCTCAACGTTCCAACAAAAAAGAAAAACCAAAAAGCCTCAGTAGTCCACAAGGCTGGCGTCTTCGGGCATCTGTGTCTTAGCTAGTCCTTTTGGTTACATCTAGAGAGGTTCTGTGGTGTTTGGCTACCTGTATTTGCTAATTAAACCCACCCCCTAACCAAAAGAAAAGGAGAGGTGGGTGCAAAAGCTCGCAAAGTAATATAAATGCAATGAAATTCACATAAAAGTAGGAAATACAAAGAGAAAACTGGGTGAAGGGAAAAGGCGAATATTCTTTCACCAGCTTTCAAAAGGGTCCACAACCCAAAATAAAGGCTAAAGATCTCTACCCTTTTCTTGTGGTTCCCTAAACCACGATCATACCAGCCTGAGGTGAGAGACTGCTTTAACTTTGACAATGGGATGGCAGAAGAGACACACGACACTGCCTTTGATGTTCTTCAGGACAGCTTAGATGAGGCTGGAACATTCAGTTATTCTGGCTAAAAACCCACATATGAAATAAATAAGCATACTGATTTATCACACATAAAAGCCATTTTGTACTCACCTCATGGCTTCATGGGTACAACCTTTGAAGGAGTGGCCACCTGCTCTGAGGAAGCCAAAACTACTCATCTTTGTTCTCCACATCACAAGACGGCCATGGGGGAAAGCCCACGATTTAGATTTCGCAAATCAGACGTCTGTCCCCAGGCGCTGGACTTGAGTAAACAATATCACCACATCGGTGCCATTGGGAAACTGGTTCATCCTAGCGCAACAGACTGCTTCAGGACCCTGCTCCAGCAGAATGACCCTTCAGGGCTCCTTTGCTTATGGCCCTATCCTGAGCCTTCTCTATGAGGTCTCAGATATCTCTCTAGTGCATTCCCCTTAGGCTTAAAAATGCCCAGAGTTAATGTAAATTACTGGAAATCAAGAAATATGAAGGATATGGAGAACTTTTACTGATACCTTATCATACAGTCATTTTCTTTATTTTATTATGTTATGTTCATCACCATACATTACATCATTCGTTTTTGATGTAGTGTTCCATGATTCATTGTTTGTGTCTAACACCCAGTGCTCCACGCAGAACGTGCCTCTTTAATACCCATCACCGGGCTAACCCATCCTCCAACCCCTTCCCCTCTAGAACCCTCAGTTTGTTTCTCAGAGTCCACAGTCTCTCATGGTTCGTCACCCCCTCCAATTCTCCCCCTTCATTTTTCCCCTCCTGCTATCTTCTTTTTTTTTTTAACATATAATGTATTATTTGTTTCAGAGGTACAGATCTGTGATTCAACAGTCTTGCACAATTCACAGCGCTCACCATAGCACATACCCTCCCCAATGTCTATCACCCAGCCACCCCATCCCTCCCACCCCCCCCACCACCCCAGCAAACATGAGTTTGTTTCCTGAGATTAAGAATTCCTCATATCAGTGAGATCATATGATACATGTCTTTCTCTGATTGTCATACAGCCATTTTCACATTAAGTTAGGTAATGTGTGGAATTACCCCAGCACTCCTGACCCTGAACGCTACCCACACGCTGTGAAGCCAGGACATCAGTGGCAGTAAGAACCGAAACAGGCATCCATCTACACATGCAAAGGGAAAGCAGATCTCAGGAACAATCAGGCCCTGCCCCCCAACACTACCCCCTCACTCTAAAATTCTTTTTCCCAAATCAAACTTGGAGGTTTAAAGTTTTGGCTATTTCAGGTCTGGGTCTGCCATAAAAATTACCACAAACTGTGTGGCTTAAAACACTAGAAATTTGTTTTCTCACAGTTCTAGAGACCAGAAGTCCAAAATCAAGGTATTGGGAGGCCATATTCCCTCTGAAGGTTCTAGAGAAAAATCCTTTTCTGTCTCTTCCAAGTTTCTGGTGGTTATTAGCAATCCTTGGCTCTCTTTGGCTTAGAGGTACATCACTTCAATCTCTGTCTCTGTCTCTGTCTTCACACGTTCTTCTCTCTCATCTGTGTGTGCCTCTGTATCTTTATATGGCCTTCTATACATGGCCTTCTATAAAGACACCAGTCATTGGATTTAAGGCTGGCCTTAATCCAGTATGGCATTATCTCATTAATTGCAACTACAAAGACCTTATTTCCAAAAAAGGTCATGTTTCAAAGTTCCAAGTGGACAGAATTTGGGGACACCAGTCAACCCAGTACAGGCTATAAAAAGGGGGTTCGCAATTTCTTTGGGGCAGAGAGAATCCCTTCTTTACTCACATTCTTTTTACACACAATGAGAAGAGCTAAGAGTAGGAGAGGATTTGCAAATAAACCAATTTTGCTATGAAAACCAACATTTTTCCCCTTCCTTTTTCCCCAGACTTCCCCTGGAGAAGACACAAAGAAGGATAAGGTGGTCCCTCACCTCAAATGCTCAGAGATTATTTGGAGAGATAGAAACCTAAATAATCACAACATGAACTGACAGAGTTTATAGTAATCCATGAAGTGACCTGTAGGCTTTCCTATAACACAATAAGCTTGTATTCCCCAGCTTTATCCTAGTATAATTGACAACTTAAGGTTGTATATATTTCAGGTATACCACTTGATGATTTAATTAATATGCATTATGAAACAAGCTAATGTACATATCTATCATGTCACACAGTTACCCTGTGTGTGTGTGCGATGAGAACACTTAAAATCCACCCTCTCAGCAATTCTCAAGTGTACAATACCATATTGTTGACACATGAAGCTTTGAAGTCAAAGTGGAGGTGAGCTATAGGGCATATGGCAAATCTGGTATGCCTTATGTGGAAGCATAGAGAAAATTCTAGAAAAACTAGTTCATGCAGAGACAGCTAACCCAGCTGGAATGAAAGTAGAAAGTACATCACCAATTCTGTGCTCCCACTTGGGCTGTCATTTCAGAAGTCATAGATTTAAAAAAAAAAAAGGTGTAATTAGATAATAATGACAGCAAAATCCCAATCCTGTGTGCTGAGTTGGCATCAAAGGGATCCAGATCTTGAGCCACAGTGACTCTTCTCAAAAGCCGATTTCTGTACCCTTCCATGCCCATGATGCAGAAGTAGCTCCAACTCTGTAAGCCCAACTTGAGATTCCTCTTGCCAGCCCAAACAACAGAACTCTCTTTCTCCTCAGCCCTCATTCCCAGCTTAACTTAGCCACCTTGAGTCTTCTCGTCTTTTCTCTCACCACCCAGTTCCCAATTTTGCATCTCAAGAGCACTAAAAACCACACTGGGAAAAAATGTTCTTGGTGGGGTGGGTCAGAGGAGGTGAAAGAGGAGGAAAGGGCGGGAACAGGCTTGCACTAAACAGTGCCTCCATGATGTCCCTCTGAGAACCAGTTCGTGCTCCCTGCCCTGCCAAGAGACTCAGAGTCATGGTCAGGGCCTAAGATGAGCAGTGGGGTCATAGAGCCGGCGCTCTGCACACAGAACCAGTCATGTTGTTGTCATGACTACTACATCCACCATCACCAGGACTGTGATGAAAGAAAGAATTCTATTAGCAAGCCTATTAGCAAGCCTAGCCAGCCACTCCCTACCCGTGGGTGCTCAGAGTTCCAGAGTACAGGCCTCTTAAGTGTCCCCAGACAAGCATTCAGTAGGGATCACAGGTCTCCATCCTCCACGATAAAAGCCCATTTATGCTGGGCACATGCGCAGACATCCAAGCAGACAGGAGTGAGTGAGCGCGACATGGCTGGTGGGGGGGGAGGGGCGGGTCACAAGCAGACACCTGGGGTTCGGGAAGAGCCTGTTGGAAAGTTCAGAGGCCCATTCCCTGCCTTCTTTCCCATCCAGAGTAACCACAGAGCAGCAGTGAGCTCCACTGGTCAGGTCCAGGTGGGATCTCCTACCCACATAATCCAGGGAGCCGCCTCTGCTGCCCAAGTCTTGTCCACAAGCCGCCAGCAGAGAGGTTCTGACTCCATGAGATGGGAAGTATTTTTGAAACAGCCTGTTGGGATAGGAGTGTCCTCTACATACGTTGGTGGTTTGATTTGGGGATATGAGCAGTTTTTCCTTCAAATTACAAAATCTCCCAGCTCATTTTACAGAGCCCAGGCATGGGCTTCTAAGGACAAGAGCAACTGTGCCATCACAGAGACAGTAGGGTCAACAGTTCCTTAAGTTCCCCGCCCGTGTTGCATACATCACAAGCAGCGCCAGCCAACCCTAGTGTGTGGAGTTACAACAGTCAATGCTCATGACCACATGCCGAAGTGAAAATGCCTTGACTATTCCAGACCTCAGGTTGCTGCTGGCTTGTGTCTTCTTAACCCAGACTCTGCTCAGGACCAGTGGGAAATACAGTGATTGATTGCTAACCACAAAGCTTCACTCCTCCGGTCCCGTTCCCGCTCTGCTCTAATTCATTCTAAAGCACAATATTCCAGGCCTGTGCTGGCCAGCAGAGAGAAACCTGGAGCCACATCTCGTTGATTCTAGATTCCCAAATCCCACGAGTGTGGCCTGAAGCCCAATTCACTTTGTGAGAGTCACATCACTGACTATAACGTGAATAATATAAATTTTTTGTCCACAAAACCACTTATTCTTTTTCTTGGGTGCCATCATTCATTAATCTTTATCCTCCCAAAATGGATACTTGTGTCTTTTTTTTTTAATTTAAGGGCACAACCTCACATTTATTCCACTTTGACTTTGTGTTATTAGATTTGGTCTCTCACACCAACCTTTTGAGCTTTCAGGATCCAGATTCCTTCACCCTGGAACAAGTCAAAGAAATCCACTGTGGGGGTGGGCAAGATGCGCAGCACCATGGCCAAGCCCACTACCTCCCCCAGGAAGATGGGGGAGCTACAGGCCAAACTTAGGGAACATCTGCACCCCCTGACTCCACTCCTGAGATCCTTGCCTTTGGTTGTACGTGTAAGTTCAGGGCGATAATGAATAAACCATGAGGCAGATGATGCTGGTACTTGGAATTTCATATCCTTCTCTTTGCTGCCAACTTCTTTCTCTTTACTAGCCCACCTACTAACCCACTCTAAGCAAAGCACATCCCAAAGTGCCCAAGGCAAGTTAACTCCATAAAGAGAATCTTAACTGCAAACATTTTCCATAAAGGGCCAGAGAGCAAATTGTTGAGTGGCAGCTACTCAATTCTGTCCTTGTGTCATGAAAACAGCCACATTTCAATAAAGTTTTATTTATAAAAACATGCGGCGGGTGGGATTTGGCCCACAGGGCTCAGGTTTGCCAACTGCTGCTCTAATAGAAGGTTTCAGCTGCCTTGGTCCACTGTGGAGCTCTGGGTGAGCCCCACACTAAGTGCCAAGAGCCCACAGAAGCCTGGGCCAGGATATCTGCCCTCAAAGGGCTTACAGTTGACATGTGTTTATGAGAGATGAATAAGTATACAAATGGCAACATTCAATGGTATCCATTAATATCACCACTGTTCTTTCATTCACTCCTCAAACATTTGCTCTGCAACTACTAGGTGGTAGGCACATGCACTAGTCTGTGGAGGATGTGGAGAGGAACGAGTCCCAAACACTGCCCTCCTGGGACAAGGCTCCTGGGACTTCTCTTCCAGGAATATCGGAGGGAGGATGCACATAGACCAAGGGGTAAAAGACAAGAGCAGGAAGTGGGGTAACTGAGTCATCCCCCAAACACCTCCCTTCTTTATCCTACCAATGTAACTTTGGACAAAGTATTGACCTTCTCTAATCTCAGCTTCTCCTCCCTATTTAAGATAACAATACTATGCCAAAGGGTTCTTATGATGCTTAAAGGATGCATATGTAAAACACAGGGCCTGACATATATTAGAGGCTTAATAAATGACAGTTTTATTCATTCAGAAAAACAATGTTCCTTACAAACGCAACTCCTGACCATTCTATACAATTCTGAGTTATGTGTATTTCTTTCAGGGCAAGAACGAAGCTCCCAGAATGCAAAAATTCATTCATTTCTTCATTTGTTTTTTTTTAATATTCACTTATTGAATAGATAATTCATGGCTACTACGTGAACAGGCACCCAAAAAAGGGGGGGGGGTGGGGGGGAAACATAATCTCTGTTCTCTTTGAATTTATAGCATAGCAGAAGTAATAAACCAAAAGTAAATAAATAAACAAATAAATCAATAATCACAAAATGGCCACTGCTTTGAAGGAAGGGTGCAGGGATACACTAATATTATGGATATGTGTGTACATATATACATATGTGTGTGTGCACATATGTAACCACACCCAGATCAAGATATAGGATATTTCCATCACCCCCAGAAGATTCCTTCATGCCCGTTCTCAGTCAGCAACCCCTCTAGAGGTAACAACGATTCTAAATTCTATTATGATCCATTAGTTTTGCCTGGGATTGAACTGAGGTACAGAGAATCATACTATATGCAGTCTTATGAACCTAACTTCTTTCATTCAACCTAAGGTTTATGAAATTCATCCATTATGTTACATGTAACAGTTGTTCATCCTTTTTTATTACTGTATATATACCACAATTTATTTATCTGTTCTCCTGTTGATGGGCATTTGGTTTGTTTCCACTTTTTGGTTAATACTGATTTCTTAGTAAAGACTGACAGTTTCCAAACTGGCTGTACCAGTGTAACACCCGTCAGCAATGCGTGAGAGTTCCGGTGGCCCTTCATCTTCACAAACACCTAGCATTGTCAGTCTTTTCAACTTCCAGCATTCTGCTGGATGTGTAGTGATGTCTCGTTTGCATTTAATTTGCATTTCTTTAATAAGCACAATATGAGCATCTCACGTGCTTGTTGGCCATCTGGAGAGCCTCAATCTTGAAGTGCCTGTTCAAATCTTCTGCCAATTTTTCACTGGGCTGTTTGTCATTTTACTGTTGATTCATAGGCCTTCTAATACATTTGAGTTTGCAAATACATTGGTGGTAATGAAATGACGGTCAGCTTTAATATCAAGCTTCCATAGGGGCCCTGGGTGGCTCAGTTGGTTAAGCATCCGACTCTTGATTTTGGCTCTGGTCGTGATCTCAGGGTCATGAGATCAAGCCTGGAGTTGGGCTCCACACTGGGCATGGAGACTGCTTAAGATTCTCTCTCTCTCTCTGCCTTTCCCTCTCCCTCTGCCACTCCCCACTTGTGTTAGCTCTCGCTAAAAAATAAATAATAAATAAAATCAAGCTTTCACAGCCTTAGTGACATAACGAAGCCATAAGCTTATCACTAAGTTAGTGACGGAGTCCAAACAAGAACGTGGGGCTCTTGACAGCCATTCCACACTTGTCCTACTTTCTAACATGCTGTAATGTGTATACACTCACACTTGACATGGGAAAGAGGAGAGAGCAGGTGAAAACAAGTGCCACAAAATGCTATTATATTGTTTGTCTTTCAAAACAGTGAACCGCTGTGTTGTGACCCTGTGCCAGGTCCTGGAGGACGAGCCTTAGCCCTTATTATGTCTTGTAATTATTCAATGAATAAATAACCTTGACCTCTCACAGAAACCAAGTTTAAATAGACTACAGGGAAGAAAGAAATCAATCCATACAAAGGCAAAACAACTTTCATTTAAAATCCACTCGTTCCTCTGTTTCTGTGCACCAGACGTTAAAAGCCAGCTCTTCTGTCTCTTTTTGCCCTGTTTCTCTGGGCAGGCACTGCCGCAAGCGTCTCTTATGGAGTATGACTCTTTCCCGCCACCAGATGGCAGGCTCTGTCAATTGTGCGCCTCGGCGGCCTTCCAACTGCGCAGTCTGCGGAGCGCACCAGCGTACGGTGCCCCCGTGTCTGCTCCAAAGTCCTGCTCGACCGTCGGTTACTTGCTTTCACTGGAATTGCTCGTGGTCAGAGCACTGCCGGGCACAGAGTCAATATCCAATAAAAAACCAAGTAAATTAATAAAAGCAGAGCCCTCTCTGTGCTAATTTCTCCACAACACTGTCCATTCTCCAGACTGCTCTGCAACCTGTATTGCAGAACATGACAGTTTACAGGAATAAGGCCGTCGCCTTGGCCCCACAGCAAGTGGAAGTCAGAAGCCACATGAAAATTCAAGCCAAGGAGCACTGCAATGAGTGTCCTAACCCTGAATGGGAAGAGGGGTCCCAGAGCTGGGTGAGGCTATACCAAAGGGACCCTCTTGCCCTGCTGGGACTGATCCAAGGAAGGCAGCCCCACGCGTGGGCCAGTAAGGCAGCAGACGGGAGGATCTGCTGCTGGAGACAGCTCATTATCTGAAAATACATACACATCAACGCCTGGATTCAGAAAGACCCTCAGAAATTATCTCTCCAGATGAGAAAACTGAGGCCCAGAGAGGGGAAGGGACTTGCCCACAATCCCACGTGTATTTGGGGAAGGGAGCCAGTCAAAACCGTGGGCCACAGTTAAATTTTTTTAAATCTTTTTCAACCTCCCCATCTTGCAAATGGATACATGCCAACTTGTGTAGGACCAGAAAAAAAAATGGACCAAAATTAAATACAATCTGATGATGGTGCAAAAGGGACCTAAGTTATTGAATCGCTTCTAAGAGCCTTTGGAAGCTCTCAGATCTAGCTCCCCCTCACTTGTCTACACTGCGTTAAGCAGAACCTGCACGTGAGAATGACAGTGGGCGAGGGAAGGCCAAACCTTTAGAGCTCCAGAAGCTAGGGGTTACGGATCCTATTTTCACCACCAGAGGGCGCAGCGTGCCTAGTTTCCCCTCCTTCCAGCCCCCAGCCAAATTGTCCGTTGTTCTCTCCCTCTGTGGCTCTTTCCAGGGCCGAGAGGACCACTCTTGCCACTTTTCCATTTATAGGAGGCAATTTTCAACAACTTTTGGAAGAGTGAGACAGAAACCTGGAAAAATGTGAATTTGGATATAAATCTCACATCATACAGCTGATGAAACTGTACATGGGTTTCGGTGTGGGGGAGGCTGGAACGGGAAGAGGGACATATTTGTCCCAGTTTTGTAAAGGAAATCAATTTCTCACTGTTTAAGAGATGGAAACTTTAGCAAAGATAAGTTCTAAGATGTATCAATTTGAGGTGAAGGAATTTTTTTGAGAATTTATTTATTTGAGGAAGAAAGCCCATCAGCCGGGGGGCATGGGGGATGGGCAGAGGGTGAGGGAGAAGCACACTCCCCGCTAAACAGGGACCCCCAAGCGGTGCTCCATCCCAGGACCCCAAGACCATGACCTGAGCTGAAGGTAGACACTCACCAGACTGAGCCACCCAGGCGCTCCAGGGTTTTTAAAATTGTACATAAAATGTATATAAAAGGAAAGAAACTAATTTGGAAAACAAGGGGCAAGCAAAACAAATACAACGGCGAGTCTGTGAATTGAGCAGCCCTGAAAAGTTACAGACATAGATGTAACTTACTAGCCGATGGGTCACTTACTAGCGGCACTACATTAGGAAAAGCACTCAACTTCAGTTACTCATCTCTAAATGGAAAAATAATAATCACACAAGAGGCCAGAAATCAAGTGATGGGGTTGGCACAATGTCTGACACATCACCTGAGTTCAAGAGATGTTGGGTACATCTGAATCTATTAGTTAATAATAAGAGTCAAGGGCAGGTATTAGGTCTATACCCAGATTCTATTTGACAAGAGGTCAGAAGAGACACGTTCCAAGGTACATGGTGAGTGTTTTCTTCCAAACTATTTCTAATCTTCCAAGGCTCTCCAGTCAGATGGCTATCTTTTAAGTTTGCCAAGACCAACAACAACTAGCTAGAAGATACAACGGAAAGACCTTACTTAGGATAGCAAGCAAAAAGTAAAATACATAGAGTTAAATTAGTAAGGAATGTGCAAATACTTACATGAAGGTACAACTGACCTTGAGCAAGAGGGGTAGTTGTGTCCTCCCGCACAGCAGGCAAAAATCCCAGTAGAATTTTGACTTCCCAAAACCTTAACTGCTAATAGCCTACTATTGACCCAAAGCCCTACCAATTACAAAAACATTGATTAACACATATTTTGTATGTTATATCTACCATGTATTATATTCTTACGATAAAGTAAGCTAGAGAAAAGAAGATACTATTAAGAAAATGATAAGGAAGAGAAAATACATTTACAGTTCTGTATTATCAAAACAAAACCCACAAATAGGTGGGCCAGCATGGTTCAATTCTGTGTTATTCAAAGGTCAACTGGACTTTAAATCTTTTTTGAGGAACCCGAAAGACGTGAACAAATGGGAAGATTCGCCATGTTCATAGATTAAAAGTTTCGATATGGGCGCCTGGGTGGCTCAGTTGGTTAAGCGACTGCCTTCAGATCAGGTCATGATCCTGGAGTCCCGGGATCGAGTCCCACATTGGGCTTCCCGCTCATTGGGGAGTCTGCTTCTCCCTTTGACCCTTTCCCCTCTCATGCTCTCTCTCACTCTCTCTCTCTCTCAAATAAATTAATAAGATCTTTAAAAAAATCAATAAATAAAAAATAAAAGGTGCTATATGATGAACATGGCAACTCTCCCTAAGTTAACCTATACATTGAATGTGACCTTTTCAGTTAAGAATCAGACAAGCTAATTTTAAATCTCATAGGAAAATATTTGAAATTAAGAATCTTATCAGAAATTCTGAAGATGAAGAATATGAACAAGTAGCCTTCCTGAGTGTTAAACACTATTACTTAGTCTCAGTAATTAAAACAGTGTGATAAGGCAAATGACCAGACAGATCACTGAAGTGAAGTTACAGACCCAATAAAAATGAGCATTTAGAAATGAAAAAGAAGCCATCTAATCAAAGATTATTCAATAATGTTGGGAAAACCAGAGACCCATCAAAAAAAGTATAAGTTTAGATCCTTATTTCACACACTACACTAGGATAAATTCCAAATGGAGCAAACTTTTAAAGATAATAAGATGAATCCATAACAGTACTAAAAGAATGCATAGAATAATTATTTTATAACCCGTGTACCTGTAATAAAGCTCCAGTACTACTATGGACTGAATGTTTGTGTGCCCCCCAAATTTGTATATTGAAATCCTAACCGCCCCCCAAGGTGATTGTATCTGGAGGTGGGGCCTTTGGAGGTGACTAGGTCATAAGGGTAGAGCCCGCAAGAAGGGGATCAGTACCTTTATGAACTTCAGGAGAGAGCTTGCTTCTCTGCCTTCTGCCCTTCTGCCATGTGAGATCAAAACCAGAAGACAGCTGTCTACAAACCAGGAAGTGGTTGCTCACCAGACACGGCATCTGCCCATCTGCCGTCATATTGACCTTGAACTTGCCAGTCTCCAGGACTGTGAGGAATAAATGTTGTTTAAGCAGCTGGTCTCCAGAATCTTGTTATAGCAGCCCAAACGAAGACAGACACCTTTTTAAAAATAATAAACGGACTGCACGAAACCAACAATTTCTGCATGTTAAAGTCAAAACACCTCAGTGTTACAAACTGGCAACATAATCAGGAAACATCATAAATATGAAATTTTTAGAAGTTGGAGTAAAACTTCCAATTAAAATCTTTTAAAATTTTAATAAGACCTTTGAAATTACTTCTCTGAACATATATTTTTCATATCCATTTTTATATTTCAGTCCCAGACGTTTCCTGAGAAGCTATTAGTGATGAGATCCTCACATTTTTTTAAAAGTCCTCATCTATGAGAAATGCTGTTCACACCAGTGGGTGATAAAAATCAACTTAAGCCATGTTTACAGTTTCTCAAAGATTTGCAACAGAATTTTACATGAAGACTCTAACAGCCTTCTTTTCTTTAGTTGACCAATACAATGTTCAACTAGTCTGTAACAGTGAGAATCAATTTTGAACCCATATGAAACATGCCAAAATCAGGATGCTCTGACTTGTTGAACATGCTCTTCAAAACAATGAGGACGCTCTAATGTGAGAAGAGTCACCATCTGCCAGCCACTAGGCCACCTCTTAGAGAGCTTGTCAGTTGCAACCGGAGAAAAGCAGCTGGAAAATGTGGAGACGGATCTAGATCCAGATCCTGCCAGGCGCTCTCATCTAAAGCCTTACCCTCCCATTCCTTACCAGCCATGCCTTGGCAAGACACCTGGCGCTTGGCACAAGGAACACCACCTCCTCGGGCAGCCCCGTGGGCCCTCGGCTATAATGGACCGGCCGGGTCTGCAGCGGCCTGGGTGGGTATCAGGCGCGGAGGGCCTCCCCTGCAGTGCTCGGCACTGAATCAGAGCCATCCACAGAGCGCACAGGAGGGCACAGGACTTGCTTCCTTCTCCCCCTCCCCCCACAGGACCTGCTCCCTGGGGCCCTGCCCGTCCCGGTGCCCTGAGGGGAGGCCCTGGGCAGCAAGGAGGCGCCTGGCTGGGCTCCCACTGTCCCAGGCTCAGCCCAGGGCCAAAGGGTTCATCCACATGCCAGGGCACCCCAGTTGGCTGATGTCTTGGGCTCTTCCAGCTAATGTCACAAAACACCACAAATTGGGTAGCGGAAGTTTATTGTTCCCAGTTCTGGAGGTTGCAAAGTCCACAATCAAGGTGTTGGCAGATTGGGTGTCTTCCTGACTCATAACCAGGCCTCCTTGCTGGGCCTGCACACCGTGAAGGGAGACAGGGCTCTTGGGGGGTCTCTTTTATAAGGACACTAATCCCTCATGAGGCCTCCACCCTCAGGACTAGGCATCTCCCAAAGACCCTACCTCCTCACACCATCGCCTTCTGAGATTAGGATTTCAGCCTGTGAATCTGGGGGGACACAAACACTCAGACCACAGTAAATGTGAGCTCTTGGCCTTAGCTGCTCCGGCTTGTTTTTTGCTTTCTTTAATTTTCCCCCTATTTCCGACTCCTTCGCTTTGTACAT
Organism: Callorhinus ursinus; assembly: GCF_003265705.2. NCBI lineage: Eukaryota > Metazoa > Chordata > Mammalia > Carnivora > Otariidae > Callorhinus > Callorhinus ursinus. The sequence goes on from NW_027397066.1 coordinate 149,996,230, forward strand.
TCACACGTCCTATCCTGCTCCTCGGCAGCGGCAGAGGTTTCCATCTGCCTGGCTGAGAAGCCCAAGATGGACTTTCAAGACAGCCCAAGCGACTTAGCGAGTGCTGGACTCAGTTTCCCTGAGATGCCAGGATGCACAGACTTCAGCGAAGCCCCCGGTGCTGATGCTTCCTCTGCTCTTCTTTGCTCCCACTTTCCAAGGTTCCACCTGCTCTTATCTACGTCCATTCAAGAGCTTGTCTCCAGCCCTTCCGTTCCCTAACAGACCCGTCTTTAACTGTGCCATGGGGCCCGGGACCCTGGCGCTCAGATGGTCCTTCTGATCTTGACCACTCTGATTCCTAGTCCGTCTGGTCTTACACCCATGGGTACCCTCACCCAGAATGGGCTCACACTTCTATCACCCTTCTAATCTTACCTTGTAACACTCTCTGTTGTTTAATTTGGGTGGGAAGGGGTGACGTCCAGCACAATTCCTCCAGGACCACCCTTTCCTTCTAGGAGAGCAGGTGGGATTGGTCCAGACCCACCAGTAGCTGCCACGCTTCTTGCCCTTCCCCCCACGATCATGCTGCAGTTCCTGCTTGGGGATACTACATATAGAAACTGGGTTTCAAAAACTTAAAATATTATATAGAAAATGGACACCATTGTGAATCCACCCAGCTCATAAAGCCAACTCCAGACTGGCCTATGGGATTCAAACCAATTCTGTCTCCTCTGGGAAGACCTTTGCCATTTGTGTTAAAAAACATTGCCTATCTCTGGCCTTGGGAATTTTCTTCACTCAAAAGCACTGAGCTGGGGTGACTGGGTGGCTCAGTCGGTTGGGCATCTGCCTCCAGCTCAGGTCATGATCCCAGGGTCCTGGATGGAGCCCCAAGACGGGCTCTCCACTCAGCAGGGTGTTTTTTTCTCCCTCTCCCTCTGCCCCTCCCTGCTGCTTGTGTGCACTCTCTCTCTCTCTCTCAAATAAATAAATAAATCTTAAAAAAAAAAATGTACAACACCCAAGAGCGAATTATGATGTAAAGTAGGGACTCTGGGGGATAATGACATGTCACTGTGGGTTCATCAATTGTAACAAATGTATAGGCTGCTGGGGGAATGCGTTGATCACCAGGGAGGCTGAGTGTGGGGGCAGAGCACCTGGGAACTCTCTGTACCTTCCACTCAATTTTGCTGTTCCGATAAAATGCTTTAAAAATTTTTTTTAGAAAAAGAGGAAGAGTGAACTCTACTATTTACCGCAATACAAGAGTAGAGTGAGTCTCCCAGACAATGATGGGGAAGGGAGCCAGATACAAAAGAGCAGTGCTTCATGACTCCATTTACATGAATTTCAAGGACACACAAAACTATGGCCGAGGTCCTGGTTGCATCCGGGGGTGGGTGGGGGGGTCAGCACAGAGACACGTCTATGTCTGGATCTGGGCATCGTCTACAAGGGTATATCTCCATTAGTAAAAGTTCATCGATCTGCACACATAAGATTTGTACACTCTATGCTAAACTTTAATTTTAAAAAAATGTATGTGACACTAACAAGCATGCCCACGTGTCTCTTCAGAAAAATGAATCAAACCCAGCCTTTGCTGAGGTCCAGGGAGAAAACTCGCAAACTACGTGGGGCTCCTTCAAAGACAGTGACAAATAACAGAAGTGCCTATAGAGCAGGGCAAAGCGTTTACAGTTTGGAATGTCCTTTAGGTCATTTTTTTTCTTCTGCAGAATGGCATCTGGTCAAAAGGAGTGTTCCTATCAGATCACGGATTAAATCATTCACAGTATCAGCTGGACGAAATTTGCAAGAGACTCACAAATTCCCCCATCTCTGACATTTCAACCAAACTCTCATTTTCTCTTCCCGATTTGCTAACAATGCACAGAGGCTCCTCACCAGTCCCCTGCCCTCCCAGGGGAGCCCTTTCCCACCCACCACCACCACCACCCCCAACAATGGGCACTCCCCAGATAAGACTCAGGCTTTCCAACCTGTGGCGCCAGTCTGGGAAAGGCAGACAGAGTGCGGGCCTTATGGCCCCTCCGCCCGCTCCCCTCAGCCCTTCCCTTCCCTGGCACCAAAACAGATGACTTCATCTTTGGGACCCAGCTCCTATCAGCTGCTCAGCCTCCCGGGACCAGAGCGGGAAGGGAGCCTGGAGGCAGAGGACAGCCTGAGCTCTGGTTACTTTGGCACAGGCTGGAGCTCTGTGGAGTGTCAGCTGCAGCCTCCAAATCGGAAGAGCCCCGACCTCCTTCTGGGGGTTCCTGCAGCTCCAGCCAGCCATGCCCCTGCATGCGGCCCCCTCTCCGGGTGCAGCCTCCACCCTCTTCTGTGCCACACTTGGGTACAGGGCAGCTGTAACTGACAGCCACCACTTAGCCAGGCGCAGAAGGGCAGAAGGAGTCTCCCTTTGTCCCTTGATAGGAAGGTTCCATTCCTGGTCCTGAGGCCCCACGCCAAGGCAGACCGTTTATTTTTGTTCATGCTGGTAGTCTCAAACCAGCTCAGTGTGGGACTAACGCAGCTTGGGCATTACAAGTCCCAGTCACTGTCCAGTGTCAGTGTGTACTTTCCTGCCCCAGGGTTGTGTGAGCCTCTGGAGACACCCGCGGGGAGCTCCGGGGGAGACCCGTCTGGCCGCAGGGAAAAGGCTGTGTCCTGCCTGACCATGTCACTGCACTGGTGGTATCACTCACTGTCCAGTCTGGTCCCTGGCTTCATAGATGCTTGTTCCTTCCCCTGCAAGGGTGAACCTCATGTTGTCCCCCACAGAGGACCAGCTCGGGAGCTGGGCTACTGGCTTCCCACAGCCACATGACCTGAAGCAAAGTAAATTAGCTCTCTGACCACAGCTGCCTCATCTGTAAAATGGGGATATAATTGCTACTCTCCCAGACCACTGTTGTAACGATCAAATAGGTTAATAAATTAGTACTTTATGCTTGGTGTATAGTAAAGGATAAATGTGGGGGGCAGGTTAGTACTAGAGTCTGTCTGGTATCAGTGGTCTCATATGGTGGTCAGCTTCTGCCTTCCTCCTTCAGCCCCCTACAGCCCATGCCGTCTTTTCAGTACACAAATGGGGACTCGATGGTGCCCCCAAGGAGCCCCTGGGCTCCCTCTTGCTGGATCACAAGAGCAACGTGGGCCTCCTGCTCCCCTGGACTCCATCCTCTCCTTCCAGGCCAGGACACACTGATTTCTGGCATCTCAACCACCTCCTGATTTCAGAAATTGCCAGATGGAGAAGTGGCTTTGTCAGGCAGACGTCTGTCAAATGTCAGGGGACAATTGCTTCGTGCCTCTTCCCCACCCAGGAGGGAGGGTGCCAATAGGTGGGGAATGTGCCGTCCTAGCAGCTCCCAGCTAAAAGCTGTCCCCCAGGCCCTCTCTCTTGCTTTCCGCTCACTTCCTGTGCCTTTCTGGAAGCACCAGGCCAGTTTACTCTCTCAAACCTTTGTGCAGCCCCTGCATGTCCCTTCTTGGCCAAGAGTCATCTCCTAGAGGCTGGCAGTGGGGCAGGTGGGCAGGGGGCAGAAAGGATCCAGGACAGTATTCCCATCCCAGATTTCACATTCTTACCCTCCCCTAAATAGTTCTAATAGCTTCCTGCATTTTTATGAGGCTTTCATCTTTCCATTTCGTGACTTTAACAGACCTTATCTCCCCCATAACAGCTCCATCTGGACCTTCTGGTTCTGGTTCTGGAGAGCAGGCCCTGTGTCCATCTGGCTGCTCTAAGAGAGGAGGCTTGATCCTTCCTTTAGGGACAGAGGGTCAGAGGCCCATGGGGCTGGGTTCCAGAGGCCTGAGAGCCCACCTGTTGGGGTGATAACCATGCAGAGCCTCCTGCTAATCCTACCAAGGGTCTGCCACGTGCTGGGCACTGTGTGAGCACTGGGAACACCCAGGCACTAAAACTCAATCCCCCCCACACACACACAGAGAGTAAGACCCTCCAGGACCACAGTCTTCAGGGACATAGCATTTTTTAATTATAATAATGAGTATCATCGAGAGTGCTGGTCAACAGGAAGTGTCACTTTGCTAGGAGCCATGAAAACCAAAACTATATTTTACAGGACCTTTGGACTCCAAGGCTCAAAACGCTTTAAAACCAGGACCCCAAAATATTCCAGCTATTCTCCTTGACCCTCGCCTCTCATTCCAGACCTCACATCTAGCCCAAACCTCTTCTTGATCCAACTCCAAATCCTTGGCTCTGCACTTAGGCTCCACTCCTGCTTTTGGCCCCATTGTTTGCATTTGGTTTTCCCAGCGTTTGATATTTAACCCTCAATTTTTTTTTTACAGAATTCTGCCTTGGATTCACCTCTCTGATTCTCCCCAGTCTGGACAGGCTCTTGTGGAACACTCCCAAGTTACGGCTCCTCACATCGGAGCACAAGGCCTCAATTATATGGGGTTGTGACTGTAGTTAGGATATCGATGTTCAGTAAGAAAAGAAAAAAGTCTGAGGGTTTGGGGTCTCAACATGACTGGAGAGCAAAAGACTCAAAGTGTTCCAGTGGAAAATTCTAGTAGTTTCATCAACCAGTGCTGGAACTAATAGGCCTATATACATACAACCAAACCCTAAACTCGCCTTCCAGACAAGTTAGCCCTCAAGCCCACCCTCAATGTTTCTTTTCCTCTTTTTAACCACATGGCCCCCAGATGCTCACGTTGGGGGCTGAGTAGGGCATAAATGTGACTTGCTCTGCCTCCCCCTCCCTGAAGATGCACACAGGGCCTGAGCCTCATGAGAATGACCTGGAGAGCATCTGGCCTCCTCTACCCAAGGGGTGCTCTCATGTGGCACCAGCTTGCCAAGCTCCCATCGACCTGGTCCGTGCCTGGGCTCAGAGTTCTCAAGTCCAGAGACCTGGATTCCTCACTTTCTCGCTGTGCAACCTGGGGTGAATCATTGAACCTTTGTAAGCTCCGTTGCCTCCCTTGAAAGGGATATGAGAAGCCCTGCTCCACTTCCGTCCCAAGTCATGAGGCCAAACAGAGGTCATTGGTATGAGGCACCTCATTGGTATAAGTGTAAAGGAGCCTGACAAGGTCTCCAGCTACCCAAACAGAGTCTCAGAGGATCTGTCAGGCCTCTCCGCCTCAGCCCTGAATATGGGGCCATAAAGCAGTCTATTCCTCTGGCCTCAGGCCAGTATGGAGCTGCCACCTTCTTGAAGGAGGAGCCCACCTCCCTCCCCGCCATCACTGCTTGTCTTTTATGTGCCCTTCTTCATGCCTTTACATGACATATAGAAGGGACTCCAAATGGATCCCAAGAGCACCCTAGACCAACAGGACCAAGACCATAAATGTCAGATACACCAGAGAGGAACACAAGGAATGCACTATACTAATTTCAGGACTCCCAGTGGGGAGACATGGTGTAGAATTATAATTACAACGCCAGAGGGATCCAGGACACCCCACCAGACCGTGAGGGCCTTCCTCCAGGGCAGAAATGGGAACTTACTGTTTTTTGTATTTTTTAGGACTAGCAGAGTACCCGGCACTTACCAAACTATGGCAGAAGGATGTCACAGGGTAAACCTAAGAGGTGTGGGATAGGAGGGGACGCTGGTAGGACAGAGAAGCCTTGTTATCGGGGCATCCCACCCAGGGCACCTTGGGTAAAAAAGGAGGAAGGAGGCTTACAAACTTGGTGTACGTCCACCTCAAGCTGAGCCATATTGCTGACCTCCTTTCCAGGCCACAGTGATCACAAGGGCCCCCGTGGTTACTCTGATTACTCGGATTTGCTGCCTCCATCCCCCGTGATTCTGGCCACCAGCGTATCCCCAGCAACTCCGCGGCATGGGCTTGACCCCACTTCCTAGGTCACTGTCACATCTACCCCTCCAAATGATCGGCCCAGAGCTCTTCACCCCTTCCCTGTCCTGAGCTCGGCTGCAGGCACGGCCCGTGGAGGCTGAGGCTTCTCAGGAGGGGCGGGGGAGGGCTGTGGAGAAGCTGTCAAGCTGGGTTTTATTGTCCAGATCTGGGAGGCCACTTATCTGGGACACCCACACAGGGAAGTGAGATAGTCCGGCAGCACTTTTCCCACCAATATTCTTATCTTGACTGGAAAGAAGACTGTTTGTATGTGAAGACATGTGTTTTTGCAAACTCCCGTGTATGTCTTTTGAGTGTTTTTCCCTCCATGACTTCTGACCATATGGATTATGTTTGTGTAATTTTATGACTTGAGTACAAAGTAGGAGTCTGGGAAGCACGTCTGTGGTTGATATGTTGGAGAAGGAGATGTCCCAAAGGGAGACAAGAGGTGGGAGATACTAAAGGAGTAAAATGACAGCAGGGGAAAACATTTAAGAGATTGAAAACGACCTGTTTCCATGAAAGACTGAAAAAAAATTTAGGTATTTTCACATACTAACTAGGTAGGTTGTACAGTGGTGTAGCCCTTTTGGAGAGCAATCTCCAAATATTAAAATGTTGAAAAGTTAAGTGTGTCTTCTCATCACTGGTAAGTCTGATTTCCATATCTACCCAAGAGAAATGCTTGCATATGTACACAAAGAGATGTACCAGAATGTTCATTGCTGAATGATTATAGTAGCAAAAATTATAAACAACCCAAATGTCAATTGACAGGGGAGTGGTTAAACATATTACAGTTGGTATGTCAACACTCTGGAATGCTAAGTATCAGAAAGAACAAGAACAATCTTCATACCAAAAGATGCTCCCAAATATGTTAAGTTTAAAAAAAGAACAAATTGCAGAATTTATATGGATTATACTATATAAAGAACAAAAAAAGAAATATATATATTTCTAGAAAGAGAGGTATAGATATCTATCTATATCCTTGTATATATATTTGTATATTCATTACATGTATTTATCATATATATCCATTATATGGATATATGTATATATCATATTGGATATATATTCTCATATACATCCATGTATTTTAGAGAGAGAGAATGGAAGGAAAGAGAGAAAGGCCTGGAAGGCAAACACCCCACATGACCAGAGTGGTTCTTCTAAAGACAGCTGGAATTAAAGGTGGGGAAATGATCTGCTTTATGTGCATTATCTGAATTCTCTTATAATGGAAGTCTGTTTCCGTACAATTTGTGTAATGATAAATACTTTTTAATTTTTTTAAAGAAATTGGCAACACAAGAATCCACCCACCATAGACTCTATGATCTAAACAAAAACAGGAAAGAAAATAAACATCTTGCTTTCTGTGGCAAACCTATGATTCTGCCTGGTTCTCATCCTCCTGGTGAGATGGGGGAAGGAGCAGGGGCATGAGGAAGAAGCCAGAGGAAAGGCAGCTCAGTCACCACCACACCCTGGCCTACCGAGTGGACACAGTGGAGGAGTTGGTTATTTTCACTTGTGTTGTTCCGGAAAGTAGCTACCACTGCAGAGAACCCAGGGAGGGTGGCCAAAAGTTTTTCCCATAGAGTTAGAGTCAGAAAACGGTTCAATGTGGGCCAATCCTTTTTTGTCCCCCTTTATTTTATCAATACAGAACCTGAGGCTGAAGAGGTAGAGCACACATCCCTGCAATGCTATAATTATTTCCCCTCCTCTTTCTAGGCAATGGGGGAGATGAGGGAAATTCAATCTGTAGGCAGTAATTTAGAGGTTCGCTCCCCCACCCAAGGAGAAATGAAGGTGAAGCTCGCAAACAGGCATACTCACAGATACTGCTAACGTAATCCAAAATCTCTCACAACTTGGGGAGATGGGAGCCAGGGAGCCCCAGACCCAAGGGAGAAGACTAAAGCTCTCAGGCTCTACCCACTGTCTCCCCAAATCTCTTTGCCCAAGATGGAACCTCTACTCGCAAGGGAGGCGCCAAGGTGAAGCAAAACGAGTAAAGAAGAAATCATCCTGACTTCTCCCCCTCAGGTCCAAAGCAGTTGTCTCAAATCATAGTCGGCTGGGTACAAAATTCTGGGTCACCGCTCATTTTCCTTCAGCGCCTAATTCCATTGTCTTCTGACTTTTGTAGCTGTTGAAAAGTCTGTTCTCCATCTAATTGCCATACGTTGGTATATCAATCCATCTTTTCTCTCTGGTTTCTTTAGAAATGGCTCTCCTTGTCTTTGATGCTTACAGTGTGTCTTGGAATGGATTGTTTTTAATCCTGTTTAGGACTGTGTTTATTGAGTCTACGAGTACTTGTCTTTCATTAATTCCGGAAAATTCTCAGATATTATCCCTTCAAATATTGCCCCTTCAGATGATGCCTCCTTTAATTCCCTCCTTTTGTCTTAATTTGAATTCCCTGACAGCAGAGCTTGAGCAAAGAACTTAAGTGCAAGTCGTTTATTCAGGAAGCGAGATCCCAGTGACCAGCAGTAGCGAGTTATGGAAAGTGAAATAGGAAATTCAATACAGTTTGCAAAATGGAGCTGATTACCACGTGACTAACTAGGGCTCCCAATCCTGCAGAGAACTCTTTGGAGAACTTTACCGTGTATGCCTCAGATTGTTTCAACAAAGAACAATTGAATTGAGACATTTATTTACTTACTTCTATCCTCCGTTGGTTGAGGGTTGCTGCCGGAAGTTTTTAACACCTTCAAACTTCCGAACTGTGTTGATGTGTAAGCTGAGTTGGCTTTTGCAGCGTTGGCAAAAGCCCGGGGTCCGAACAGAGAGACACTGCGCACGTGGTTATGAAGGGATGTTGGCACTGTGCATGGAGTAGCCACCATGACCACACTATGTCAGGCGTGTCAAAAGGATTAGCACAAGGCACCACCAACATCAACTTCCAATTTATGGTGAAACTTCTCATTCCATCTTGCAAGTCTCATTACCTCATTCTTATGTTATCCATCTCTTTTTTGTTCTGGGCTCCACTTGTGGCAGTTTTTGCAGATCTATATTCTCATTTGCTAATTTTCTCCTTAGCCATATCTAGACTGCTATTCTTTTGCGCAACAGTGTGTTATGTTCTTACAGTTTCTAGTTCCTTCATCTCTAACACATCTGTTTATTTTCTTTCAGATGGCTTCATTGTCAACTCTCGGGTGGTAATCCTGCTGCTCATCATGTCTGCTGACTCTTTTTCATGAGAGGCTATTTTCCTATGTCTGGGGATTTATTACTATGAACCTATCTTCAGTGAGCATAGACCCTCCCCCTTCTACCCCATCTCGATGCTCTACTGTGGGAACCACATACACTTTGGAAAGAGGATTGCTCCTCCAAGCAGTATTGTATTGGATTCTTCCAAACACTCCAGGAGTATCGTAAATTTGGGACCAATTTTTTTTATTGTGATAATATATACATGACATGAAATTTACCATTTTTAACCCCTTTTAAGTGTACAGCTCAGTGGCATTAAGTATATTCAACATTGTTGTGCAACCATCACCACCATCCATCTCCAGCACATCTTCACCCCGAATGGAAATTCTATACTAACTCTCCACTCTCTCTTCCCTCAGTTAAACACTAACTCTCCACTCTCCCTCAGTCCCTGATAACAACCATTCTATGAATTCGACTATGTCTTCATGAATTTGACTATTCTTGGTACCTCGTGTAAGTGGTGGAATCATACAATGTCTGTCCTTTTGTGACTGGCTTTTTTCACTTCGCATAATATCTTCAAGGTTAATCCATGTTGTAGCATGTACCTGAATTTCTTTCCTGTACACCTAAAATGAATACAATGTTATATGTCAATTATATCTCAATTTTGAAAATAAATAAAAAGAATTGCATTCCTTCTTAAGGCCGAACAATATTCCATTGCATGTATGTGCCGTATTTTGTGCATCTGTTCATCCATGGATGGACATTTGGGTTGTTTGGGACCAATTTTAAAGTGAATTTCTCAGCTGGAGTTTTGGGTTATCCTGGGAGATGTTTTTCCCACCTAGAGCCCCAGGCAAACAAAGTCTCCCTCACCGGTGGGAAGCGGGTATCTAGCCCCTTTGCACTGAGCCTCATCATTTGTCCCTATGAGAGTATAAAACCAAGCCTCTAGCCAAAAGGACCCATTTCCTGCTGAGAATCCACCCCACCCAGACTCCAGAGCCCACAGTATCAGCTCTCACACTAACCACCCTTGTTTTCAAATCCCTTTTCATCCCCAGAACCCCAGGATTGCCCCTTTCTTGCTCTGAAGAAGTGGTTTTCCACCTTGGCTCATCTCAGAATCAAGTGAAGACATTTTTTAAAAATCCCAGGATACAACCCAGATCAATCACATTCAAATCTCTGGTAACCAAAAGCAAGTTTATTTAAACAAGAATATATTATGTAAATAACCGTATACAAGGTACCTGGATATGTAAAGAATTACGAAGGTAAACCCGAACTGTCAAAATAGGGTGAGCCCTGCTTTAGCCTTGCTGCTTTGTTAGGCAGATTCCAGGTTATGCTCCTAATTAGGTTAATTTCCTAACAGGAAGTTGTTTTCTGTGATCATTCCAAGGCTGCAAACTTAATCTGGAAATAATATCGATTGTCAATTTTAACTATCGGCCTCCTACCTGGGATCTTCCTTGCAAAGCCTAAATTCAGTGCCATTGACATTCTGATGTTCCAGGACACATCTTATGGGGAATAGACCATTTTTCAACACTAGCGAAGAAGTGAGTCTGTCCGGTATCACGCCGGCAAATGCATGTGTCATCTTCATCTTGCCACCTCTGTCGAAGAGCACCCTTCCTCTTTAGCCCATATGTGAGTCTTTGGATGCTTTTCAGTTACTTGCATCAACTCCAGTAAACCTACTAATGATGATTATGGTACAAGTATAAATAACTTATGCTATAAATTGCTGCTACCTGATATCAGAGACAAGACCTGAACCCCAAATTTTACATTCTTATTTCTTATTGTCCTTACATAAATGTAATTAAACAACATATAATGAACATATAACTTATACCTTATAACTAATGTATAGAATAATAAATATATACTATATAATGAATATTACATAATAAATATAATCATTATTACCATCATTATAATCTATTTTAAACAAAGAGATAGATGCAGAAAACCAGACTCCGATATTACTACTCCAAGATTTAATAGGTGTTAATGCTTTGTCATATTGGCTTCAGATCTCTTTAAGAGAAAAAAATAATCATTACAGGCAGAGCCTAAAACCTTTATCACGCGCTCCATCCTACCCTCCCCAGAGGGAACTACTAACTTGAAGTTATATTTATCATTTGCAGGCATATTTCACACTTTTTCCACATGGGTGTATATTCACAACATATAGAACTGCATACATTTAAAACGTTTACATAAATTAAGTCGTACTGAAATGAAGGGGTGACCGATGAGCCCGCGCACGCACAGCATCTGCACATTCCAGTAGATGTCACTAGCGTTCCAGTCAGGGAGGGAGACGGGCGTTTGGGGTTTGGTGTGGTGTTGTTGCATTTGCAGTTTGTCTACATGCAAGATATTGGAGCTTTGTTTTTCAAAACTTAAAAGCTGTCCAGTAAAAAGCAGTGATACTTCAGAGGATTGCTTTCAGTCCTCTCCTTAGAGGGAAGGCTCATAAAAGCAGAGTGTGGACAAAGGCATGAGCAGAGAGGGGGAGACCTGCAGTCTAGTCCCAGTGCCTCAACTATGCAGCTGTGCCAAACTTCCTGGGCCTCAGGGCCCCCCTCTGTAGAATACAGGAGTTGGACTCCTTCAGAGACAGCAAATCCTAGCATCTCACACGCAGACTCTGGTCTTTTGATAGTGGCTCCTGGGGGCTGCTCTGGGCAGAAAAAAAAAAGATTCCATAATCTACCAGCGAGAGAGGAGAGCTGGCAGCACGCATGCCCTGCGTTTGCCAACCCCGGAGGACAATCTCCAGATGGAAGTCCCCCTCCCCTCCCCAGCTCTAAATCTGCCTCCTACCCTTCCCACGTGGCTGTGTAGCAGACCCCAGAGATTGGCAGGCCTGGGACCACCACCATCATCCTGTCTGGGTGACACACAGATTTCACTTTATTTTCTTTTTAAGTGGGCATGGCTTGTTTTAAGTCCCACGAAGTCTTAAGGGCCACCGGTCACTAAGTCATAGGTGGCCAATTCAGGGTCAAAGAACACAGAAGTTGAGAAACTGGACTGTGATCAGGCCTTAGCTTTTCCTGAGAAGACCAGGCAGATTAACCCTGGCCACGCCAGATCCATAGCAGGGCCCTGAATGCAAACATCTCCACTTCCCCACTCACTAAAATTTGCCAACAGATACTACAAATCTGATGAAATCAGAGAGTCCAGGGAAAGAAGTGCTACCAGTTTGATATTTTTCCAGGAGTTAAGGGTGGCCAGTGTCCCGCCGATTAGACATTTGTTTGTCCTAACAACTCAGGTCTGGAGACTGGGCCATAGACCAACAGTGGGCCATGAGCCCCAGGAGGTCTGGGTTTCCCTCTGACAGGCTCCACGGGGCTCAGAGCAGACTCCCAGTCCACGTTCCTCCTGCTGGCCCCTCCCTGACCTGCCCTCTCTCTGGCCTCGGGGCCCTGGGGGAGGCCCGAAGAGGCCGTGGGAGTTTGGCTACCATTATCCGGCCCTTATCTGAGCCCACTTAGTTCAATGACTAGGAGCCGACCTGAGGGTCACGCCTGTCTCCAGAGAGCCAGTGCTATCTCAGTGACCTGTGGAAACCTTGGCATGAGCTCATGTTTTCTGACGAAAGAGAGGACCCCTGCCATATCGCTGCCCTGTGCCCCCACCCCCAGCGTCTGGCATGAGCCCGGTGAAGGCTCCACCATTACTCACTGAAATAGCAACACTGATAACTCTTGCAGACAGAAATACATTGATGAATTCCCATTCAGAAAAGCACCTCCTCCCTCTCTCCCTCCCTCCCCTCTGCCTTCATGCACCGCTGCTAGAATGGACACTCAGGCACACAGGCAGGGCCTGTCTCGGACACAGCCTCAAAACTGTCACTACCCCACCACCAGCCCCACCATGTAGATAGGGTGTCACCATGAATTCCTAGAGAAGTCTGCATCCTAGAATTCATGCCAAGACATACATTCTCTTCATTTTGGGAAAATGCGGTGAAGACAACAACCTTGTTCCACTCATCTGTGTGTTGCAACATCTGATACCATTTGACAAACAGTTGGCTGCTCAATATAAATGGGCTCAGTTGAATTGGATCAGGTAGGCTTGACAGAACACAGGACTAGGAAGCAGGTCACCCAGTTGCTGGCCCTGACTCCACTCCGCAGGGGACCTTGGGCAGGTTAGTGCTCCCTCTCTGGTCCACACAGAGTTACTTTATACAGTCTGAAAATCTTTGCCTGTTAACAGGAGCATTTAGTGCATTTATATTTAATGTAATTGTTGACATATTTGAGTTTAAGTCTATCACTTTTGTGACTTTCTTTTGTCCTGGCTTCCCTACGTCGGCTTTTCCTCCCTCTTCTTGCCATCTCTTAACTTGATTAATTAAATGCTTTTTTCCCCTTCTACGACCTTGGAAGTCATAAGTCCTATTTTTATCATAATAATCCCAGAAACCATAACATGTAAAGTTAATGTCTTATCAAAGTCTAAGGTTGAATAAATGTTTATCTATAAAAATTTATCTATAAACATATATCTATATATATAAACATATATCTATAAACCTATAACACTTTAATTCCACTTACCCTGAGAATTAACATATGTTTAATTAAAATCCTGGAGGAGATAAGAGAATAGAGCTTGAAATGCTATTGCTATATATGCTATTGCTTATATGCTATTGCTATATATTTCAATTTTTCCACTTATTTTTTAAATCCCACAAATTATTATTATTACTGTTTCATACCATGTATGGTACAAAATTTAAATTTACCCATACATTTACTCATTTCCTTTGACCTCTATTCCTGTATCTCAGTCATGCCATCTGGGATTGTCTGCCTGAAAACATCCTATATAATTCCTTTACATGGCTACAAATATTGGAAAAGTCTTCTGGTTTTATCTGAAAATAAAGACATCTGTTTATTTTGCTCTTATTCCTTAAAAAAAATTCACTGTATAGAATTCTAGATTAACAGTTATTTTCTTTCAGCATATTGAAAATATTTGATTACCTTCTAGATTCCACTATTATTAGTGTGGCCATCCCCACCACCACCACACTCCAGCTACTTTTAAAATTATTTTCTTTGTCTTTAGTTTTCTGCAGTTTTCCTAAGATTTGGCTAGTGTATCTTTATTCCCCTAAGGATTTATGCTATTACACTTGAACGTGTGGATTGAGGTCTTTTATCAATTCTGGAAAATCTGTAGCTATTATTCCTCAAATATAGTCTCTATTCTCTCATCTCCTCCAGGATTCTAATTAAACATATGTTAGACTCTCTTATTCTATCTTTTATATCTCTTCTCCTTTCTTCTCCATTTTCTATTGTTTTTGTCTCTCTGTGTTGCAGTCCAAGAGATCTTTTTCTGGCTAATTTCCTACTCACTAATTCTCTCTTTAGCTGTGTCTCATCTGCTATTAAAGCCAGCCAGCTATTGAACTTCTTAAGTTTTGGTTAGTGTACATTTTATTTCTAAATTATCTATTTGGTGTCTTTTAAGGCCTCTTATGACACTTTAGAAACTTTCCTGCAGATATTTTCAAGCTTCTCTTTTATTTCTTTAAGCATATTAAGTACATTTTTTCATGGGGATATGTTTGAAATAATCAGAGAGGGGATCTCTTTCTGATTATTCTAGTAATCAAAGTATTTGTAGATCTACTTCTATTGTCTGTTCGTTCTGCTTGTTCTTCTCATGGTACCTTGTTTTCTTTTGGTGCCAGGTTATCTTTTATTGTGAGCTACTCATCATACTTGAAAAAATATTTAGAGTAATAATATCAGATCCAGTATAAAGATACCTTTCTCCAAAGGGGATTTTGCTTGTTTCTATGAGATGCCTAGGGGCTATGCACCTCCAGAGCTGCCTTAAACCAAATTCAAAGCTTAAGGATCCTTGGTCCACCCAGGCAATGAGAACTGCAATTGCTAACCCTAAGTAGGAAAGGTGTATATCTGGTTCACCCTTACTCTAGGGATATAGCCCTTTGTGATGCCAGCATATTGTGGGAGAAATTTTTTGTTAGACTTCCCATTTTACATGGGCTTGGACTTTTATTTCTGTCTCCATCATCCAATCCATGAGGCTGTCAAAGGAAAATCCAAATTTGCCAACATCAGTAAATTCTCTCAAAGCAAAAGTGGTTTCTAGATTCTGCTTACATCTCTAGGTACTTGTTTACACTCCAATTTTGACCAGATAATTTGGTACTGTTACGTCCATATTTAATGCTTTTAAGATTTTTTTTTAATTCCATAATTTCTTGTTTTCAGTGGGCTATTTGGTCAGATAACCTAATCTACCAGGGCCTGATCTCTTGAGCTTATTTAACATTTATTTAACTAATGGTTTAGTGGTTTCCCTCAGCCAAATAAAATTCCATCTCAGAGGAATAAAGAAAGATAACTGCTTGCAGCTTTGAAAGGACAGGTTTTGTGACTTCTACCAAGATATTTAAAACTAAAAGTCTTTAACTCATCTGGATAATATAATTCCCATAGGATTTTTTTATGTTATTGAATGTACATCTATACTGGTTACCTATTTCCGCATAATAAATTTAGGGGCTTAAAATAGCATATATTTATTATCTCACAGTTTCTGTTGTTTGGAATCCAGGAGTAACTTATCTGAGTCCTCTGCTTCAAGTTCTCTTAGAATGCTGCAATCAAGATATCAGTCAGGGCTGGGGACTCATCTGAAAGCTCACCTGGAGAAGCACACTTATGTGGTTTTTAGCAGAATTCAATTCCTTTTGGAATGATGGACTAAAGGCCTCAGTTCCCAACTGGCTGTTGGCTAAAGACTGCCCTCATTTCCTTGCCATGTGGGCCTTCCAAACTTGTTCCGTCAAAGCCAGCAAGGGCAAGTCAGCTAGCAGGACAGCAGTCAAAATCTTTGTAATGGAGTCATGGAAGTGACATCTCCCCTTGTTGAGGTATTCAATTAGTGAGAAGCAAGTTACTCAAAGAGAGGGGATTACAGAGGTGTGAATACCAGGAAGCAGGGATTAATGGGGACCTTTTCAGAGGCTGTCTACTGCAAACATTCTTTCAGTAGGCTTTCATGTGTGGACACAGGCATGGCCCCAGGAAGTGCTAGTGTGACAGCTCTCCTCTCCATCTAGAAATCGTTTTGCTCCAAAGCCCATGCTTGGGAGTCAGCCAGACAGATGAGAATCCCGGCTATATCACATAGTAGTGGAATGATCTTGAACAAATTACTTAACTTCCCTGCACCTTAGCTTCCTAATCTCTACTAGGGTAATAGATATCCTCAAGGAGTCTATGCCATTGAATATTTAGCCAGCATGCCAACCAGTTCTTGAAACACTAAAGTACTTCCAACACGTGTGGTAAAATACTTGTTTTCCTGAGCCTCTTGGAGGTCCTGTGGCCACCCCAGTATTCCTGATATTTTCTTCAGGAACTTCTAGAACCCTGCACAATTCAGCAATTACAGGAAAAACATCCAGCATAACAGCGGGCCTCTAGGACTAAGGTCCAGTATCATGTAGGCCATTTTCTATTCTGTCCAGTCCTGAATGTAAAATGTTTTTAATATCACCCTTGGTTGTAGGTATTGTGTAATGCTGAGGTCTCCAAGAGCATACTCAATAAACAGAACCCCACTTTCCTGCTTGTATTATGACCATTTTTGAGAAATGAAATAAACAAGTAAAAAGGGAGATGGTGCTCTGAATATACTCACCAAGTTGGTCTGTTAATGGAACTCCAAATGAGACGGTCTTGTCTGTCCCATGCCAGCCAGCAGTGGGTCAGAGCTGGCCCAGAGGGCACTGAGGGAAAACTTCTCCTTGTAAAACCGGATGTGGAAAAACAGCGTTCTTGCTTCCCAAGACCACGCAGGTAAACTGCTAGACACAGCTTAGAGCATGAAGTTTCCCATCTGCACTTGGAGGAGAGAGTCTACCCCAGCTCTGACTCTGCCAATGTCACTAGAGCCTGACTGCCTAGGTTCAAATCCCAGCCCCCCCAGTGACTAACCATGTGGCTTGGGTCAGGTTTTACCATATGAGTCAGACTACCTGGCTGGAATCCCAAATCTGCTACTTCACTGCTCTGGCCTTAGGTAGTTTGTTGACCTTCTCTTGGCCCCCATTTCCTCATCCGGGCTACCTGGCAGGGTGTTCACGGAGATCAGATGAGTTCATGTATGTACAGAGCTTAGAACAGTATCTGTACATAATAAGTATTCAATAAATAGAAGCCACTATCATTAAATAAAGAATTCAAATAAAGTACTGGGTACTTCATAAGTGTCCAATTATAATTACTAATCATGCCTCAGTTGACTCACCTGCAAAGTGGGAATAACAATATCTACCTCAAAATGTATGAGAAAATGCTGAATGAAATGCTACACGCAAGTTAGTCAACTTCATTTAAATGCCCATTTTACACACATCTTTTATCCCTCCCCCAAGTGCTGGTGAGACCGGAAAGATGAGGGCAGTTATAAAACCAGAGAACCTGTCACAAATGGGGCCCAGGAGCTGGAGGAAGAATGGGGGACAGGAGCTAAGTCCACTGCTTTCCAACACCGCCTCCTGGCAGCCACCCACCAGCTCTGTCACACAGACCCCTTCAACGGGGACCTTTCGAGAGCAGATGTGGAAAGAGTGCTTTTTACAAGTCCCCTGAAGAGACCAGAAGCTTTGACCCCAGAGCTGCATGAGGCCAGCAGCCCCACAGAAGGCACCAGCTGACGCACACCCTGCGTCCTCCCTGCACCAGCTGTGTCAATATTTGTCCCTGGGAGAAGGCTGTCCAGAGGGACAAGATGCTGGTGAGAAGGCACAGACAGAATCCAGGAAAACCCAAGACTGGGCTCGGCCCTGACCCTGCCTTCAGAGCAAGTCGAGTCACTTCTCTGAGCCTCAGTTTCTCCATTCTGTAATGAGCATACCGTCCTAGCCCCGCCTACCTCCCAAATGGACTGGACCTCGTACTAGATGGTAACTTTGAACTCTTTGTATCTAAAGCATTTTACAGACATGGGTCAGGCACTTCCCCCCCCCCCGGCTCCCCGACTCCTCCCTGCCGACACTGGCAGCAGGCACCACCCTCCTTGGCTTCCAGAGACTGCATGAAAACTCCTAGCCAAATCCCAATCCTGCCCCCATTTTCACCCCAACAAGTGCCCCTCCTCATGGCACCCTCCTTCACCATTAGATGTCTCCCCGGACATGCTAAATTTCCAGTGAGCATGTTCCGGGGTTCGCTTTCTACCCATTTGTTCACTAAACTAACAGTCTGAACAGCTACTACACGTGTCCAGCCCATGCTGGCTCTGGGGACATAGAGTAAGAATGGCCTCTGCCACCAAGGGAAGCAAATGAGCTTGTTGAGGCCAGGACTGATCAAGGAAACAAAACAAAAAAGCTTGGGGTCTCTAGTGTGGGGGGGGGGACATACCCACACAGCCTCACTGGCCAGGACAGGCTGCCCGGAGGAGGAAGGCTTGAGCAGAGTCTTCCATGAGTAGGTGGCGCCTGGACCAAGGAGTGGGGGAGGGCTTGCCCAGAGGAAGAGCCTGTGCAAAAGGAGGTGGGGAAGAGGCAGACCTGGGGTGGGGGTGGCGTCTACATGTCCTTGAAGGGGGGGGCACAACTCCTCCCCCAACAAGGAGCACGTCCACCTCCAGGGACTGAGGATAAAGGCTCAGAGCAGTAGTGGCAAAGCTCGAAAGCCACCAGCTAAAAATCAAAATTGGAAACCCAGACTCCGTGTTAGGCCAAAACATCAGGACCTATCTCCAAAATTAAGGTTCTTTTTTTCTTTTCCTCTTACCATGTAAATACCCGCACGTGTTCCCCTAGGCTGAGACCAGGTCAAGTCTCCAACTTCTGAGTCTTTCCTTCCTCGGGCCCTAACCCTTTCCACTCAGTCCTGGGGGGCCATGGCTCCACACCACCACCACCACTGGCCCCTGTCAGCTCTGTGTCTGCAGCCACATCCGAGACACTGGTGTCCCTGAGGACAAGCAGACATATGGGGACACCATGGGGAGATCCAGGGTGCCGACCGGGAGAGGAAAACAGGAAGGTGGAGGTGATAAGGAGAGCGTCTCGAAGGAACTGGGAAAAACTTTTAAGAACAGCAGGTTTGGGAAAATCCTGGCCTCAAGAGTAGTGGTCCCTGGTCATCAGGATATCAGAGCTGGCCAAGAAATACCCTTTGGCACAGAGCAGGAAAGGAAGATGCATCTGTGTGCTGTTGGAAGTGGCTCCTCAAGGAGACTGGCCCATTCATTCATTCATTCAATATGACATTTATGGAAGACCTATTTCTGTTCTGTCTTGCACAAACAAATCTGGCAGGTCCCCATGGGCTGAGGTGCCTGGGGAACAGCCACGTTTACTTTTCCTGAACATGCCAGGCACATTCCTGCCACAGGGTCTTTGCACTTACCTTTTCCTCTGGCTGGAATACTCCTCCACAGAGATTCACATCACTCCTTCCCCCATCTTTCTCTGGTCTTCAGTAAAATGTCACTTTCTCCATGATGCCTTCCTTGATGATCCTGTTTAAAGTTGCAGTGACACCCCTCACCCCCCACCCCCAGAAAAAGTCTCTATCGTTATTCTCCCAGGCATGCTCTGAATATTTGTAGAGCCTGAAGCAAGAGCAAAAGTGATGGGCCCCAAAATATGACCTGTCCCCGTTCTCTTCCCACCCCCCATTTTTGACCCAATACCTCAAGGAGCTTCACACATACTCAGGCATGGAGGGACATGCACCTGTGTTCCGTTCCACTCTTCAAGGTCAAACCCAGGGCAAATCCATGCAAGTCCAGGATGTGGACTCCGTGTCTTTGAGCAGGAACTTTTGAGGTCCTAAGTAACCAGAGTATGGTCTAGAAAGGGGGTTCAGGCTCCCAGGGGCAGATCCCCTTGGCCTGGCAAACTCATCACCCTTAAAAAGGGCCAGGGCAGGCCTCTAAGGTAGGGGTCCCGCTTGCCCAGGTCTAAGGATGGGACTGTCCCTTTCCTACTTCATTTTCCTCCTTCTGATAGACTATCTATTTTACTTACTTAACTTGTCTCATTCCCTTCAGGAAACTGCAGGCCCCAGAAAAGGTCAGAATCTGTTTTGATTATTACTATATTCTCTGTGCATTATCTGTCACATAGTTGGTGCTCAATAAATATCTGTTGAATAAACAATGGATTTGAGGGGCTCAAGATGCCAGAATAGAAGCCAGGCTGGGGGATCCCTTGTCTTCATAAAGCTTCTTTGCTCTCCAGAGGGTTTGGGGCACCAAGGGTGATATGGTACATGGTGCCAAACTCCTTCTTTTCAAACCAATAAACCCTGGAGAGGAACCTATGAATTTCATTTTTTTCATAGATAGTAAAAAAAATACAGTGGTGTGTTTTAATTATATGCTTGATACTTACTTCAATATATAAACACTCAGTGAATATGTAGTGTGACAAAAACTCTCTCTGACTGATTTTAATCGGGATCCTCTGAGTGCCCCCTCTCAGCAAGGCCTTCACCTTGCCCCCCATCCTGTCTTCAGACTGCCTAGCTCAGTTTTAGCAAGAATCCTGCTAAGTCAGTTTATCAAGAGTCCCCCACCCTTGATATCTGATCACCCTGAATACCTGATCAAGTGCCTCACACAGCACCCCTGATGTCTGAGCCTTCAGTGAGAATCCCGTTACATCGTTTCAGCAAGAATCCCCCATCTGATGTTTCTTCTTAGTAATTTTCCCATCTACTGACCGCACCCCACTCCTTGGCTGTGAATCCCCATTTGTCCTGGTTGTATTCAGAGTGTAACCCCATCTCTCTCCCCTCCTGCCAAAGTCCTGACCCCTACTGCAATACACTTGAACCAAATCTTCCTTGCCATTTTCACAGGTGTCAGAATAATTTCCCCTTAACAGTTAGGAATACAAAAATCTATCAGAAGGGTCCCCAGTCTCTGGGGGCACCTGGGTGGCTCAGATGGTTAAGCGTTTGCCTTCAGCTTAGGTCACGATCCCAGGGTCCTGGGATGGAGCCCCGCATCGGGCTCCCTGCTCAGTGGGGAGCCTGCTTCTCCCTTTCCCTCTGCCATTCCCTCCACTTGTGCTCTCTGGCTCTATCTCTCTGTCAAATAAATAAATAAAATCTTAAAAAAGAAGAAGATAGCAGGAGGGGAAGAATGAAGGGGAGTAAGTCGGAGGGGGAGACGAACCATGAGAGACGATGGACTCTGAAAAACAAACTGAGGGTTCTAGAGGGGAGGGGGGTGGGGGGATGGGTTAGCCTGGTGATGGGTATTAAAGAGGGCACGTTCTGCATGGAGCACTGGGTGTTATGCACAAACAATGAATCATGGAACACTACATCAAAAACTAATGATGTAATGTATGGTGATTAACATAACAATAAAAAATTATTTAATAAAAAGAAAAGAAGAAGAAGAAGGGTCCCCAGTCTCAAAGTTTTCCAGTCTTGTGGAGAAGTCAGATGCATAAACCAAATACAAAGTAGTAAGGACTGATATAAAAGTATGGCCAATGGGTCAT
The DNA here is from genome assembly GCF_003265705.2 of Callorhinus ursinus. NCBI lineage: Eukaryota > Metazoa > Chordata > Mammalia > Carnivora > Otariidae > Callorhinus > Callorhinus ursinus. Next base: position 150,017,861 of record NW_027397066.1, read on the forward strand.
CAACACCCAGATAAGAGAGCAGGTCTATTGCCTGTGCCAATCAGAGTCCTGTAGGGAAGAGTGACATGGGCTGGGCTTTGAAGGGTCAGTAGGAGTTCCTGTTTTCTCAAAGCTCAGTAAACGAGCGGCAGAAGCATCGCTCTTGCACACTAAAAGATGTTTAATATATATGATCTTATATCTGTAAAATGCACGTGTGTGCAGAGAAAAAATTTATAAGTTTAGAGGGTAATATATATTAATTAAAATAAGTTAAATTAATAGTAATTATGCAGGATAATGGATGATTCCTTTTCTTTAAACTTTTTTTGTGTGTAAAACAGCAACTATATTGCCCTTCTGGTTAGAAGACATTAAGATAATTAACAGTCGGCATCCATAACCCAATCTGAGCCTTTGGTCTAGGAGCGCTGGCCGCTGACTGTCTCTGGATGTCCTGGGAGGCTGAGGGAAGCAGGCAGAGCTTGTAAGAATGTGTTTCAGGGTTTCAGGGTCGATGCCTTCCAAGGAAGTGCAACCACCAATGGTGTGGAGATGGGAAATCATGGGGATGGTGTGTGGCCTCGGCGAGCCCATCTGCTGGGGCAGAGTTAGGCTGGAAGAATAGGCTGGGGTCTGGAATTGCAGGCAGAGTCTTTTGTCCTCTAACCTCCTGGCTCACGGGGATCCAGGGCAGAGCCCGGAGGGCGCAAGCCAATCAAGGAGGCTCTGTTTTTAATGGCGAGAATTCGCGGCACAGCTTCATCTGAATCCCAAGTCTCTCGACCGCACTCTTGGGCCATTCAACCGCCCGACACCTGGGTGTCCAAATCGCTACGGAGTTTAAAGAAAAAAGGGAAGGACAAAGTCGCGGAGAAGGGAGGAAGGAGGGAGGACGGAGGACGGAGGACGGAGGACGGAGGTATTCCCAGGGAGACCTGAGGGGAAGGAGGAGATGGCAACCTGCAGGCACCACGCAGTCTGTGAACGCGCTGCGGACACGCGGGGGGCTTCCCCCCTGCACAGCCCGGTGCATGGGGGCACAGGGAAGCGGGGAAAGCTTCGGTCACAACAGCAGAAGTCACGGCGGTGGCTCCGGCTAGCCTGTGTGTCGCCATCCAGCCTCCGTGGGGAGAAGGCCCCGCCCTGCCGGGGATGGTTTCGGCAGGATCGGATCCGGATCCGGACCGACGCTGGGCCGTTCCACCCGCTCGGCACCCGAGCCCGCGTCACCGACTCCGGGCGATGGCTACTTGTTCGCCAGGCTGGCCGCTGGGTGGCGCTGTCGGCAAGAACGGAGGGCGCCGCTGGGCTCCGCGGCCGCCGGCAGCACACCTGACCTGTGACTTGACCCCCTCACCCCCACCACGCCCCCATCCCCCGCCCAGCTCGGCCCCGCCTGGGTCGGGGAAGACCGAGGCTCCGTGGCTTCAAGAGGCCACCTGCGGGCCTGAGTTAGAAACAAATACAAGCCCGGACCGCCAGGTGTTGGCTGGTTTCGGAGTGGGGCTCCAGGAGAGGGTGGGTGGAATCTCCTAAGATGACAGGGCAGGAGTGGTGGCTGTCCATTTTATAGTGGTGGAGGCTGGTCCCCGGAGGTTAACAAGACTTAACTCAAGTTTCTTTGCTTCCGAAGTCTAGTAGGCACAGTTGTTTCTCTTTTTGTTTGTTTTGTGAACAGTGCTTGATTGTGCAATAAATCAACAGGGAAAAGAGAGAAGAGAAGATAGGTCTATTAAAAACAAAACCACAGGCTCCAAACGGTATCACTTGAACCAAGTTCCCAAAACCGGGACTTGATACTTAATCTAATTGCAGCATCAACCTACCCCGGAAATGTGGTCTTAACCGGCCAGTTAGGAATTTTTCCATCAGTGCCAATGAGTGTGCCACACATGGGCCCTCTCTGACCCCTAAAGAAAGATGAGGTAATCTGCACGATGAGACCCCTTTGCCTTTCCCTCTCTGGGAATGCAGCCTTGCCTGGAATGACCCTTTTCTTTTGTGGATAACTTTCTTGCCCTGCCCTCCTTCTACAGAAACCTTCCGTTTGGTACACCTCCTTGGAGCCCTTCTACTTGCTAGATGGGATGCTGCCTGATTCGTGAATTGTTTCACAAAACCAATTACATCTTTAAAATGTATTCAGGTGACTTTTTGGTATTAACAGGCCAGATCGATGATTTTAGAGCTGGTAAACATAGGGGAGATGGCGACGAGGTGATGCTAGGCATCATCACCCTGGGAACGACTCCACCCCACTACTCCCAACCTGACAGAACCTCAGTTTGTTTCACTGTAAAGTGGACACACTGACCAGGGCCCTGCCCTTCACAAAGGGAAGAAGTATACTAGGCCAGGACTCGCTCTCAAAATTGTTACATGCACAAAAAGCATAGATTCTCCCAATCCTAATCATCACTGTTGGGAAAGTCACTGCCCCGTGATTTACAAAACCTCTTTGAGGCAGCAGAGTAAAGATCACCAAACCCATACTCCTGGCCGTTTTTACTTCACACAAATATCAGTTTGGAGATGGGATTAATTTATCGTGTTTATGCTTTACGGCCAAATTCCTGGTCATTTATGTCTGTAGTCTGAAGGATTTTTGCCTGGGAGCCATGCGCTAGGACCAAAAAGGTGGAAAGAGGTGTGCAGATGGAATGATCCTCGCAGTTACATGGGCCCCATTTTAGAGCTTCTAGAGCCATAAAATGCCTGCCAACCTCACCCTTCCCTCTCGTCCACCTGCCCTCCCCCCCCTGCTATGTGACCCTCTTTGCTGCATTTGCCCATGAAGTTACAGTCCCCTTCCACCACCGCCAGCAGCTTTCTGGTCATGACAGGAGCAGCGAGCTACAGGCAGAATCCACTATCTCCGTGCAAATAGTTTTCATGTTAATAACTCTATACACTTGGTGTTTTATACACTCAGAAGATGAAGAGCCCAGTTTCCAAAAACGGGCCAAAGGCCTGGATCAACACTTCATGAGAAAAGATACAAGAATGGCCAATAGGCACATGAATAAATGCTCAACATCACTAGTCATCAAGGAAATGCGAATTAAAACCGCAATGAGACACCATTGCGCAGCCCCTGGAATAATTACACTAAAAGACTACCCACCCCAAGTGTGAGGATGGAGGACAACTGGAACTCTCATACACCGCCGGTGGGAAAGTAACATGGTTTGACCACTTCAAAAACCAGTTTTGGCAGTGCTCTTAAAAAGGCACCGACAGGGGCGCCTGGGTGGCGTGGTCGGTTAAGCAACCTACTGTTGATCTCAGCTCAGGTCTTGATCTCAGGGTTGTGAGTTCGGGCCCCGTGTTGGTCTCCACACTGGGTGTGAGACCTATTTAAAAAAAAAAAGTCACCTACATATGACCTAGCCATTCCACTTTATGGTATTTACCCAAAAGAAATGAAAATATGCATTCACACACAGACTGTACTCAAAAATTCATAGCAGGTTTCTTTATAATAGCCCAGAAATGGAAACAACCCAAACTCTCATTGACAGGTGAACAGATAAACAAACCGTGGTCTATCTATTCAATGAAGTACTACTCGGCAATAAAAAGGGAACTGTTGACACACGCACCTACATTGATGAATCTCAAAAAGAAGAGCACATACTATATGATTACATTCTGGAAAATGTAGTCAAATCTGTAGAGAGAGCAAGATCAGTGGTTGCTTAGGGATGGAGACAGAGAGAAAAGCAGAAGGGAGGGATTACCAAGGGGCACAAGAAAATTGTGGGGAGTGATGTATGATTTCATTATCTTGATTATAGTGATGCTGTATGGTGTATATGCATGGATCAAAACTTATGCAAGTGTACATGCTAAATACATGCAGTTGATTATATGTCAGTTATACCTAAATAAAGCTGCTTAAATTTTTTTTAATTTTTAAAAAGGAACAAACTAGTGATACACATAACAGCATGGATGATTGTCAGAACCATTACGTTGAATGAAAGAAACCAGACATAAACTAGAAGGCACTGTGTGGTTCCATTTATTTAAAAGTCTTGGAAATGTAAACAAATAGGAACAGACAGTGTATCAGTGGTTGCCTGGGGACAAGGGTAGAAGCAGGGATGAATTACAAAGGGCAGAGTAAAACTTTTGAGGGTGATGGAAGCATCCATTATCTTCATTTGGTGATGGTTTCATTGATGTAACCATATGTCAAAAACTCATCAACTTGTACACTGTATATATGTACGTGTAGCTTACCATCAGTTAATTATACCTCAAAATAGTTGTTAAAAAGGCTCTAGAGCATCAAAACATTATGAACACAGTTGCCTGAAACACATGAATCAATAAAAATCCACAAATCCGGCGCCTGGGTGGCTCAGTTGGTTAAGCGACTGCCTTCGGCTCCGGTCATGATCCTGGAGTCCCGGGATCGAGTCCCACATCGGGCTCCCTGCTCGGCAGGGAGTCTGCTTCTCCCTCTGACCCTCTGACCCTCTTCCCTCTCGTGCTCTCTATCTCTCATTCTCTCTCTCTCTCTCAAATAAATAAAGAAAATCTTTAAAAAAAAATCCACAAATCCAGTATGATAATCAAAGAAGAGAAATCCAAGGCAAGAGGAAAAAAACATTCATTTGTTATTCTTTGGGTTGACTATAAAACCAACCCCTTACTCTGAAAATTAGTCATGTAAAAGAAAGGCATTCGCACTGAATCTACTTTTCCAGCACGAACTGTATTTCAGTTGATGAGAGAAAGCTTTGCCTTACAGAAAAACGACAGCTTATAAACATAAAAGGGTTGACAGATCTGGAAAATCATTATTTTCCAAGCCTAATGAATTTATTGATTCCATCGAGGAGCATTCCTTAATGTTGAAACTGTGAAGTGAATTGTAAGTGGGGAGCTGGATTTTGTGCAATGCCAAAGTAACATCCCCGTCATTACCGTCTAGCCACAAGGGGTCCCCCCACAAAGGGACCAGGCTGCCAACCCCTAACCCTGGAGTTATCCTACACACCGAGGGAAAGCTGTTTCTCTGCTTATAGCGTTTCTGACACCAAACGTGTGGGGCTGTTTTTCCCACACCAACCAATTCTCCAGTTCTCTGCGAACACCAACTGGGTGTCCTACGGTTTAATTCAGTTGTGACCCTAACTCCCCAGAGTTAGCCCAGACCCCACAGGTTATATTGCCCCCACTTCAGATGCCAATCGCAAGTCCAGGTCTCCCATACTTCTGACCAACCGGCTATATATATATATATATACATCAGGAGTTCCCACACCCCCTTCTCGGGTTCAGTAATTTGCTGGAATGGCTCACAAAACTCAGGGAAAGATTTGCCTGTGCTGACTGGTCTAGTATACAGGACATTAAAAGAATACAGACGAAAAGCCAAGTGAAAAGGTACATAGGGTGAGGACCAGAAGGATCTCTAGTGCAGGAGTTTCTGTCCCTGTGGAGTTGGGGTGCATCGCACTCCCCGCACCAGGATACGTTCACCAACTTAGAGGCTCTTCAGACCCCTGGAGGCCTGGGGATGGGGCTGAGAGTTCCAAGCCTCTAATCACATGGTTGATTCCACTGGCAACCAGCCCCTATCCTGAGGCTATGTAGGGATCCACCAAAGAGTCACTTCATTGGTAAAAACCCAGGTACGGTGGAAAGGGGTTTTTTTAATGAATAACAAGACACTCCTCTCTCCCATACCACTCAGGAAATTCCAAGGGTTTAAGAAGCGCTTGGGGTGCCTGGGTGGCTCAGTCATTAAGCGTCTGCCTTCGGCTCAGGTCATGATCCCAGGGTCCTGGGATCGAGTCCCACATCGGGCTCCCTGCTCAGCGGGAAGCCTGCTTCTCCCTCTCCCACTCCCCCTGCTTGTGTTCCTGCTCTTGCTATCTCTCTCTCTGTCAAATAAATAAAATCTTAAAAAAAAAAAAAAAGAAGCTCTTGTGCCAGGAACCAGGGATGAAGACCAAATATATTTCTTATTTTATCACAGACCAAATGCGTATTTGTTATTATATTACAATATCACAAACACTAGAGTTCATGTGTCTCTTGACATGCAGAAACATGAAGTCCATCTCTTATAATGTCTTCTAGTTTAGAGAGTTAACGTAAGCCTATCAAAACTTTAGACCTAACTTTCAATTATGGGAAATTCAAGGGATGGAGAAATGGGCTAAGCTTCCCAGCAAGGAAGCAATTAGACAAGCCCAGAAAGTGGGACATTCTGCAGAACTTCCCAAGTCAGGGTCATAATAAAAGGGCCTGCTTTTGAATAAAAGAACTCTAAGGGACATAATGACCAAATGCAACGTATGGTTCTGTAACCGAAAAGGACATTTGGCAGACTACTTGGATTGGGGATTAGGCAATATTAAAGAATTACTGTTTTTTTAAAGTATGGTAACGATAACTTGACTATATTGGGAGATGGTCTTTTTTTAAACCTATACTGAATGTTTAGGATTTTTAAATAATCAAATACCCCCCAAAAATACTATCTATGTTTTATGTTAACCCTTTCCAGTGTTTACATTATCAGCAAGCAAAAGCCCTTAAGTCCAATTTTTTAATAAAAAAATAAAAAAAGCCATAGAAACCTAAAAAAAAAAAAAAACATGGAAACCTGAAAGCTCCATGCTGTCAGCTTCTAGAACCCAATTAACACTAGAAAATGCTGTCTCTGTGTTGGATTTTAACCAACACCAACATTCTACGTTGCTAAGCAACATAGGTAGTATTGTACCCAAACTCCAAAATGGCCCCCAATAATTTCCACCTCCCAGTATCCACGTCCTTGTGTAGTACCCTCCCCCATCAAACAGGACTGGCCTTTGCAACCAATGGGATATTCCAGAAATGACAGTTGTGGTTTCTGAGGCAAAGTCATAAAAGACACTGAGGCTCTGTCTTGGCTCTCTCATAGGTCTCCCACTCCGGGAAGCCAGCCTCTACATGTGAGGACATTCAAGCAGCAGAGATGCAGAGAAACTAGGCCACCTGCCAACAGCTGGCACCAACTGGCCAGCCATGTGAGTCAGCCAAGAAGGCTGGAGATCCTCCAGGAAGCAGATCCTCCAGACCTAGTCAAGTCCTCAGGTAGACGGCAGCCCCTAGGGGACATCCTGCCCGGGATTCCGTGACCAACCCTGAGTCACAGCAGCCCACTACAACAGCTCCCAAATTCCTAATCTATAGAAACCATGAGATCACAAATGACTGCCATTGTTTCAAACTACTAAGTTTTGGGGGAATCAGTTGCTCAGCAAAAGATCACATAAGTAATGATGGGCAAAAGCACTGAACAGGAGACAGAGCTGAGTTTTGGATGCCGTTCTTCCCCTATCGCTGTGCCATTTTATTCTTTGAGCCTACTTATTGTCCTAGTCTGTTCGGGCTACTATAACAAGAATACCATAGTCTGGGCGGCTTACCCAACAAACACTGATCTCTCACAGTTCTAGAGGCTGGGAGTCCAAGATCTAGGTCCCAGCAGATCCCGTGTCTGGTGAAAGCCTGCTTTCTGACATGTCGAGAGCAGCCTTCTAGCTCTGTCCTCACTCGGTGGAGAGGCGAATCCCATCGTGAGGGCCCTGCTCCCGTGACTTCATATAAACCTAATAACCTCCCACAGTCCCATCCCACCTCCTAATAACATCCTCCTTGGGGGTTAGAGCTTCAGCATATGAATGGGAGAGGGTGAGCCAACTTGCCGTCCGTCCGTAATAGTGATCTTTTAAAAATATTAGCATGAAAATACTATTTGCCTCACAAGTTTGTTTAAAGGATCAAATGGGCATAAAGCACCTAGAGCAGTGGTAGGCCCAAGGGAGATATTTAATACATGCTGGTTGTTCTTAATCACACTGTGCCCCATCCTCTCACTTAACAATGGATCTTCTGCTCTGTCAGATGGACCTGAACTGCTCACCGGTGGGGTTGTTGCCAAGTCAAACAGGAATGCGTGTTTGGAGAGGCTTGGTAAACTCTCAAGTCCTTCGCACATGCTGTTGTTAGCCTTTAAGAGCCTGACTCAGGAGAACCCACAGAGTGTGGCCTCCTCTATCAGTGGGTCAGATCAGGGGTCCACCAGGAGTCATTGGTGTCATGTGGATGTTGACAGAAAGCCACAGAAAGACTCTTCCCGGCTGCTGACATCAGGCCCACATGCTATCTATTGCCAAAGAGTTGGAGCATTAGAAAGCTCAAACTCCAAAGTAGAGAAAGGCATGTGACTCCACAGTCAGGAAACACTGAGGTCACTGCATAGACCAAAGATCCACAGAGGACGCAGAAATGCCAAAAATGAAAGATCCTTCATAATGACTTCCAAGAAACGAGCAGAGTTTTGCTGCGCTGTGAAGTCTGGGCCTTGTGCTGATCTGTTAGGTGTCCCTCATTCAAGGACAGTGCCCTCCCCCACCTTCATCCTGCCTTCACCACCTCCCAGAGCAGGAACTCGCCTGAGATAAATCACGCCTGACAGGAAATAAGAAATATGCAAAGCGGTAAAGAAAAAGAGACAAGAAAACAACCACCATGACTTGGTCCAATGTGTCTGCAAATGCCTCTGTGTGAAAGTTTTACGGCCTCAGAATGGATCTTTGTTCTAAAATACCCAGACGGGATGCCTGGGTGGCTCAGTTGGTTAGGCGACTGCCTTCGGCTCAGGTCATGATCCTGGAGTCCTAGGATAGAGTTCCCCATCGGGCTCCCTGCTCAGCAGGGAGTCTGCTTCTCCCTCTGACCTTCTTCCCTCTCGTGCTCTCTATCTCTCATTCTCTCTCAAATAAATAAATAAAATCTTTAAAAAAAATAAAAATAAAATAAAATAAAATACCCAGACAAAGCTACGAATGTGTATGTTTTAAGACCATCAATGAGGTGTATCTATATAAATCAACATGTACGGTGGTTAGGTGTATAACAATGGATCAAAAAAGCATGTCACAACACGAGGATGTCCAACCATGCTAATAAACCTCAAAATAAGGAGACCCAAACAGTGATCATTTACAGATGCATGATCCACAATAATACTATCATTTAAAAGACAAAATAGGGTGCCCACCTGGCTCAGTCAGTAGAGCAGGCAACTCTTGATCTCGGGTTGTAAGTTCGAGCCCGACCTGGGTTAGAGATTACTTAAAAATAATTTTAAAAATCTTTTTTAAAAAAGGCAAAATAGTGATACGTACTCAATTTTGAACAGCTGTAACCTCTGGAAGGGAGGGGATAGGGAAGGATATAGGTGAAGCACTTTCAAGATTAATGGTGCTATTCATTTTTCTCTAAAAATTCATTATCCATTTTATTTATTTTTAGAGAGAGAGAGCACGTGAGAGAGCGCAGTGGGGGAGGGCAGAGGGAGAGGGAGAGAGTCTTAAGTACTCCACGCTGAGCATGGAGCCTGACACAGGGCTAGATCCCACGACCCCAAGATCATGACCTAAATGGAAATCAAGAGTCAGATGCTTAAACAAATGAGCCCCCCGGGTGCCCCCAATGTTGTTAATCTTACGTCAGGTAGCTAGGTCACTTCATTTCAGTCTGATGGTCTATAACCTGCATGTTTCTCAGATTCTCTCTCAAACTCTGGATTTCTTTTATTCCATTTTCCTGTAACATTATGCACAAAAGTGAATATAGACACATTAAAGAATTTTGAAAAATTAGAAGGGAGAAAAGCCCGCCCCCATCCTACTATCTTATTTCTGTTTCAGCTCACAGCCTCCTCTTTTTCCTTATGCAGGCAGTTTCTTTTTAAACGAGTTATAAGCATACTATACACACTTTTGCTTTCTGCTTTTAACACTGAATCATAAGCGGCTTTCCAAATTACCTAAAATCTTCAAAATCGTCCTTCTTCATGGCCACATAATGGGATATCTATAATTCTTCATGAAAATTCCAAGAATCCTAGTGATTCTGTATAGTATAATCGAATTTAAAAGAAAATAAGTGATAATGTTTGATTAGCCTCCTAATACTGCCATAACAAATTACCACACACCAGGTGGCTTGAAACAAGAGAAATTTATTCTCTCTCATGAAAGTTAAAATTCTGAAATCAAGGTGTCAGCAGGACCACACTCCTTTCAAAGTATCTAGGAAAAATTCCTTCTTTGCCTCTGTCCTAGCTTCTGGTGACTCCTGGCAATCCTGGGATCATCGGCTTGTAGCTGGTCACCCTACCCTCGCCTCTGTCTTCATGTCTTCCCCTTCTCTGTCTCTCTGTGACCCCTCCTCTTCTTATAAGGACATCAGTTACTGGGTTTAGGATCCATCCTTATCCAGTATGATCTCAACTAAATTATATCTGCAAAGATCCTACTTCCAAATAAGGTTACACTCTGAGGTTCTAGATGGACACGAATTTTGGAGACACTATTTGACCCACTCTAGCTGCCTTCGGCAAAAATCTGAAACACCAAAACTTGGTTTTCAAGTAAGGCAAAAATGTGCTGCCACAAGCCAGCCAACCCAGGTGTACTGGCTGTGGGCTCTCAATCCATGCTGTAAGAAGTTTGCATGCAAAGAGATCTCAGAGATCTGTGCAAACTTCTCATTTCATCATAAGGAATTTGAGGTGGTCAGTGGTAAGGTGATTTATCCCAGGAGACTCAAATTTCTGGTCACACCCAAGGAGACCACCTCAGGCCAATGCTAACTGGGCCCAAGAGAAACCTCAGTCTACATCTCAAGGACCTTTCTACGATTGTATTATTTATCTAGCACTGAGTAACAAATTAACACACACTTAGCACTTCAACCAGCACACATCTATTATCACATAGTTTCTGCGGGCCAGGAATCTGGACTCAGCTTTTTTGTTTTCTGCTTCAAGGTCTCACAAAATGGCACTCAAGGTGTTGGTCAAGATTATGTTCTTATCTGGAGGCTCAGCCGGGGAAGAATCTACTTCTGAGCTCACTGATGTGGTCGTCAGCAGGATTCAGTTCCTTTTGGGCTAATGGACTCAGGGCCTCAGTTCCTAGCTGGCTTTTGGCCGGAAGTGACCCTCAGTTTCTTGCCTGATGGGACTCTCTACAGATTGGATGACTTAAACAAGGAAACTTATTTTCTCATGGTTCTGGAGGCTGGAAGTCCAAGATCAAGGTGTTGGAAATGTTGGTTTCTTTTGAGACTTCTCTTTGGTTTGCAGATTGTCACCTCTCACCGTGTCTTCATATGGTCCCCTCTGTGTGTGCTTGTCTGGTATTTACATTTCCTCTTCTTTTAAGGATGCCAGTCAGACTGAATTAGGGCCCACCCTAAAGGCCTCATTTTAACTCAGTCACCTCTTTAAAGAACTTATCTTCAAATACAGTCACACTCTGAGATATTGGGGGTTAGGGCTTCAACATATGAAATTGGGATTGGCAAGGAATCAGTCAAGGTGGTAGCATATACCTAATCTTATTTTAGCAGCGCTATGATCCTTGCCTCTCTCCATCAAACTGGTAGCTTCTGAGTGTGTCTGACTGAGGACAATTCTACCAGCAGCCTCAGAGCTCACTGGAGACCCTTCTTATGGGGGAGGGTCCAGGGACCTGGGGGATTGCTGCATTCCCATGTCTTGCCACTGCCCCAGGCTCCTTTACAAATCTGGGGCTCAACCCTAGTATCTGGAGCTCACAATGGACACTTCTGGACAGCTGTTTTCCCTAATCCACAAATTCTACTCACTCCTCAGGGCCCTCTTCCCCCATACCCTGGCCCTCCCTGAACTGCTCTTCAATCCCCTTTCCTAAATGCTGGCTCACTCCTTGACTTACCAGTGACCCTCACACTCAGCAGGTGTGTGGACAGATCCCATCAAGTACAAACCACCACTGATTGCATGGAGCTCCATGGAACACATTCTTCAATGGGATTTCATAAAGACACACCCTTCTAGTTGTCCTTCCCTAGCTGCTTCTCTTCATTTTTCCTCCTGATTCCTCCTTGTATCCCTGACCTCCTAACCTTAGAGAGTCTTCAGGTTCACTCCCAGGACTTGTGTGGGTTTTGTTTTTTTTTTTTTTTTGGCCATTCTCTCTACTTTGGTAAACTCAATCATTCTACAGCATTAGACACCATCTATACCTTGCTTGCAAATCTTGATCCTCAATTTGGTGTCTGTGAACTCCAGACTCAGCTCTCTATTTAACATCTCAGCTTGAATGCTTAATAAGGTATGTCATTCTGGATGTGTCCAAAATGGAGCTCCTGATCTTCCCCCAAAAAAACTTCCTCCTCTGAAGTCTTCCACACCTAACTTTACAGCAACTCTATTCTTCCAGTTGCTAAGGTAAAAAAATCCTTGATTTCTCTTTTTCTCTCATAGCCCATATCATATCCATCCGAAAGCCTTGTTTGCTCTGCCTTGAGAATATCACTTCTCACCACCTCCCCTGGAACTGCCCTGGTGCAAGGCTCCATCTTCTCCCACCAATCTAGCCTCCCTGGCTCTGCCCTGCCTCCCCTTTACATCTTTCTAAACACAGCAGCCAGATGTGTCTGTTGAAACCCAAGTCAAATCATAGAACTTCTCTGTTCAAAACCCACCAGTAGTTCCTATAACACTCAAAGTAAAGCCAAAGCACAGGAAATAGAATGGGAGCTGCCAGGAGCTGAGAGGAAGGGGGCAGGTAGTGTCTCATGGGTACAGAGTTTCAGTTTGGGACTACCGAAAGTTCAGGAAATGGATGGTGGTGATGGTTGCATAGCTATCTAACAAAAGATAGATAGGCTTAAAAAGAAAAAAAGCCAAAGCCCTCACATTTTGACTCCCTTTTATTTTCTTGACTTTATCTCCTACCATTTTCCATCTCACACATTCCACTTTGCTCACATAGGCCTCCTGACTGTTCTTCAAACACATAGGGCATTCAGGGAATTTGCCCTCACTAATCTCTGTCAAAAATGTTCTTCCCTGGGGCCCCTGGCTGGCTCAGTTGGTAGAGCATGAGACTCTTGATCTCGGGTTGTGAGGTGGAGCCCCAGGTTGGGTGCAGAGATTACTTAAATATAAAATCTTAAAAAAAAAAAAAATGCCCTTGAGCAAATATCTGGATGGCTCAACTGCTTACCTCCTTTACCCTCTGGTGAGGTAGGGTATATTCCCACAGCATCTTACGTAAAATTGCAAACCACACCTGAGCTCCATTGGTACTTCCCATCCACCTTCTCTGCTTTATTTTTCTCCATAGCTTATCATCAGTGACACAGTATATTATTATTTATTTGGTTGGCTTTTATTGTCGGTCTTCTACTGCTATAATGTGAGTTCTGCAGAGTTGAGATTTTTGTCTGCTTTTATTTATTCCTGCATTCCTAGCTCCTAGCACACTGTCTGGCACATAGCAGATCCCCAATAAAATGTTTGAATTAGTATTTGTTGTGGCATTGGCAACATTTTTTTAAACTAGAACTATTATAAATTCATGAAAAAATTCTGGTCTTTCTCTACAAGTCTTCTGTACACAGTAAAAATGTGAGGTCATGAAAGCTATACAGAAACAGAGGGAAATATTTCTGATCAAAGTGGACATGGCTATGTATGTTATGATTGTAAAGATCTAACACATGTATCCACGTGGGTAAGAATGGGAATAAATATGCAAAATGAGAATAGTTGTTAGGATAATGGGAGTAGATTTCTCCTCAAAAAACCAATTGGAATTATTATTAATTAGAATATTTACAACCCACTGTGTGCCAGATAATATTCTAAGCAAATTACACAGATAGTCTCATTTAATCTTCACAAAACTAAACTCTAGGCTATGGTAGAAGAAGTTAAGTAATTTGGTCAGGATCACACAGGTGGTGGCAGAAGCCAAGCCAAACTTATGTCTGACTCACATCAAAATATTAACCAATTTCTGTATGAGTCAGCTCCAGCCACAATGATGCTGCATAACAAACCACCCCAAACTTTGGTGTCGTGCAACAACAAGCATTTGGTTCCCTGCTCACTGGTTTTCAAGTTGACTTATTTGGCAGATCTAGATGGGGCTTAGCTCAGTGACTTGCTTCAAGCTACAGTCTGCACATATGCTTCAAGTCAGCTCCATGTCAGCTCCATTCTAAGGCCCATCCTGAAGAGGCAGAGACTCCCAGGGACATGTTCTTTACCAGGATCTTATGCAAGAAGGGCCACCTTCTCATGTACACACCATGTTCTTCCCTACCTGTGTCCTTTGACTCAGAACATTGTTTCTTTACCTTTTGTGAAGACCTGGGGACTACACCAGTCTTCAAAATTTCATACTCAAAGCTGTTAAATATCTGAAAATCATGTGCTGTCATTAAGAGAGAGCCCAATTAAGACCTGAGTTGAGGGCGCTTGGGTGGCTCAGTTGTTAAGCGTCTGCCTTCGGCTGAGGTCATGATCCCAGGGTCCTGGGATTGAGGCCCACATCGGGCTCTGTGCTCCGTGGGAAGCCTGCTTCTCCCTCTCCCACTCCCCCTGCTTGTGTTCCCTCTCTGGCTGTGTCTCTCTCTCTGTCAAATAAATAAATAAAATCTTTAAAAAAAAAAAAAAAGACCTGGGTTGATGGATGTCTGGCTGGCTCAGTCGGTTAAGTGTCTGCCTTCAGCTCAGGTTGTGATCCCAGGGTCCTGGGATCGAGTCCTGCATTGGGCTCCTTGCTTAGCAGAGAGCCTGCTTCTCCCTATCCCTCTGCTGCTCCCTCTGCTTGTGCTCACATGCTCGCTCTCTCTCTGTTGAAAAAAAAAAAAAAAAATCTAAAAAAAAAAAAAAAAAGACCTGAGTTGATGATCTACCATTCTCCAGGCAGGAGGTTGGTTATGGGCAAAACTGAGAAAACCTCTTATGGTTCCTTTCTCAATCTAAAAATAGAAACCATGTGGATAATATTCAAAGTATTTAGTGACCAACTTGGTGTCTGGAGGCTTCCTGCTGTGCTAGATATTAACTCTTTAGTAACCTTTAGTTTAAAGGGTTCCAAAGAGGCCTTGAAAACTGGGGAGGGCACTCGGGGGCTCTTTACCACTACAAACTATGTCACTCCAAATTTGAAGAACACGTGCATTTGGGAGCTCTTCCCTTTTTGCCTCACTGCATCTGAGAAAGGAATGTGGGTCACCAGCAGCTCTGCTAGAGCTATCCAAGAAAATTCGGCCAGCGTTCACGTTCTTGCTGCATCTGCTCAAACCTGCAGGGTCTGATCCAGAAATATGGCCTCAATATGTGCCGCCAGTGTTTCCTCAATATGTGCCACCAGATGTCCATCCATCAGGATGCAAAGCATATTGGCTTCCTTAAGTTGGATTAAGTGAACTGCCTTGAATGGGTCATCCAAGATTTTCACCTTAATTCGAGCTCTTTGTATATAAAATAAAAAATACTTCAACATAAAAAATAAATAAATAAGATTAAAAAAATAGAAAAATCCAGATTTCATTTTTTTAATTCTATTTATCTATTTTAAGTAATCTCTACACCCACTGTGGGGCTCAAACTCATGACCCCAAGATCAAGGGTCCTAGGCTCTACTCTACCCTACGACCCAGGAATTGTACTACTAGGTATTATTTATCCAAAGGATATAAGCATAGTGATTCAAAAGGCACATGCATCCCAAAGTTTATAGCAGCAATGTCCACAATAGCCAACATATGGAAAGAGCCCAGATGCCCATCGACAGAGGAATGGATAAAGAAGATGTGGTATACACATATATACAATGGAATATTTCTCAGTCATCAAAAAAAATGAAACCTTGCCATTTGCAACAACATGGATGGAACCAGAGGGTATTATGCTGAGTGAAATAAGTCAGTCAGAGAAAGACAAATATCATATGATTTCACTCATATGTGGAATTTAAGAAACAAAACAGATGAACATAGAGGAAGGGAAGGAAAAATAATACAAAATCAGAGAGGGAGAAAAGCCATAAGAGACTCTTAACTCTAGGAAAGAAACTGAGGGTTGCTGGACGAGGTGGGGGGATGGGGTAACTGAGTAACGGGCATTAATGACCACTGGGTGTTATATGCAACTGATGAATCACTGAACTCTACCTCTGAAACTAATAATACATTATATGTTAATTAATTGATTTTAAATTTTAAAAAAAACTTAAGGAAGGTAAGGAAAAAGAAAAAGAGTCTTAGGCTCTACTGACTAAGCCAGCCAGATGTCCCTAAAACTCCAGATTTATACTTCTATCAAATAAACCAGAAGATAGAGCAACATTCTTTGGCATCCCTTGCATGGCAAGAATCTGCTAGAACTGAAGAGAAGTTACCCTTCATGTAAGGCCTATATGCTCCATGGCTCCCCTCTCTTCACCATTCCTCAAGCTTCTCCCCAATACTGAGACAGGCACTTGTTGTAATGAACTTTTTCTTCTTAGAGAAATATATCTCTGTGCAAGACTCTCACAAATGGGGAAAGGAACTCAGAGCTGCCAACTCAGGGAAGCCTCTGAGGGACTCTGACATAACAAAGAAAGTGTATGAAGTATGGAGGGGGCCCACCGAGCCATTATGTACCATTGTTCAATGCACCTCATTGCCTCTGTGAATGGTGCCCCCTAGGGTTGTGCAGTGAGCAATGTGCACAGCTGTTCAGTGCATTCTGGAGGCATGAGAAGTGTGCCTTCTCATGTGACACAGATGTGACACAGACCTGTGAGAACAGAGCAGGCAGGGGATGGTCCCAAATGGGGTAGGGGGCCGACAAAAGGAGCCCTTTCAGCTTTACTAGAAGAAAGAACAGAAATGAGGAAGGCTTGGGGTTGATTATGACAGCAGACTGCAGAAGAAAATGGACACATTTGACTCTTCCTGCTTTCGTCTTCAGGAAAGCACCTGATCTTCAAAGGGGAGAAGGCAGAGAAAATATCAGGAAGCCTCTGAAGTCCAAGGTGAGCAATGTGCACCTTGCCCTTGTCGAAGGGGCTTGAGGCTGGGGCTTGCAGAGGACTCCAGACTCAGGAGCAAATGAAACATAACTAATCTCACTAGATTAGGCCTCAACTTGATGATTTTTATGGTAGTAAAGAAGTTTCTAGATACTAAGAGACAGACTAGACCAAATGTTTTGTGTTCCCTTTATTTCCTTACCACTGGGCGGCTCTCTTTTGACCACAGGGTGACCTTGATGGATCCTGTAGCCAAGTCTGGAGAAGCCACAGGTAGTAGCTTTCAAGCCCCTTTTTCCCTAACCCTAGGGCAGAATGGGGGCTCACCCAGACATGCTATCATGATTCACTTACTTCATTTATAATAACTCGGGGCAAGTACTTTGAGTTTTTAAATGCAAATTGAAACATTAAAAAGCAAGCCTGCTTTATAGACCCAGAGGGGCTCTGCAAGAGGTTTTGCAGGTACAATACTTTCTCCTTTCTCTGCCTGGCATATGTTCTGAGAGACAATGGCCTCAGCTTAGTTCCGCCTGCACCCCAGAGTATAATGAATTTATTGCCCAGTGAGTGCCAAGGCCTCTTGGGTTGGCTGAGGGGCTGAGGAGCAAGACCATGGATTAATTTAGCTTCAGGAGTCTGAGGAAGCAAGGATTAAGGAAGGAGGCCGCCATGGGCCCTGAGATGCCCATGGGCAAAGTCAAAAACAGGGTCCTGAGAAGGAACAGAGATGAACAGGGCACCATCTGTCCCTCCTGGGGCTCTCCAGGGTGCTCACCACCAAATAACCACAGGGGCCTGCCAAGGTGACTACAGAGAACTGAGAACTGACTCCAGCAGCCTCAGGCGAGGGAACGAGCCCTTGCCGCCACAGGGATCGATAAACACTTCAGGGAAAAGCTGTGTTTATTCTTAGCCTGGAACTCCGCGGTGGAGATGGAGAGAAGTAGAGCATTTGAAGCAAAAGCACCGCAAAAACAAACTTCACGAGGCTGCTGAGTCTACCATTCCTCCTTCCTGGTGCTTAACGCCCTCCCCCAGGCCCGACATTCTCAATACAGCCGGCCCTCTCCAGGGGATGTGCTGTGCCATGTCCCTCCTCCCAAAACTCTGCTCAGGCTGATCCCTTGCCTAGAAGGATCTGAGGCATTTGCTGTCCCACATTGGGCTCCCTGCTCAGCGGGGAGCCTGCTTCTCCTTCTGCCCGCCCCTCCCCCCGCTTGTGCGCACTCTCTCTCTCTCTGACAAATAAATAAACAAAAATCTTAAAAAAAAAAATCCATAAAATATTTAGGACAGGGCTTTTGTGACACCAAACTTTCCCTAGCTGGTCAACATTTTTATAAATAAATGAATATTATTATTCATAATAATAAAGAAGATGAGAGACATGTGGCTTCATTATGCCACCCTAATGTGGAGAAGAGAGAAGTCAGGTGACTTAATAAAGAGTCTGAACATTAGAAATTTGTGGAAAAAGACTCTTGCCCTTAGAAAAACTATCCGTGACTTCACTGCCTCTGGAGGAAGTGGTACTTGGTTTTAGTGGGGAGTGCTGTCTCCCCCCTGCCCCTGCCGCCATTCTACCCACCCAGGTGCTATACTACTTCAGGGTTGGGTCCATTCTGGAGGCTCTGCTTTTAGGAAGATGGTGGCAAATCGTAAGAGGCCCACCCAGGATGATGTCAGGTCTGGGAACTGTATCCCAGGGGCATGAGCTGATGGAGCTGAGGCCATTTGGCTCTTCACCAAAGGATGCGGCAGCCTCGTCTGGGCACAAAGTGATATTCGAACCTGAGGAGTGGGGCAGGTAGGGCAGAGATCCAACTCCATATCAGGAGATTCAAAAAACGGAGAGGCCTCATGAGGTAGCAAGAATCCAAACAACCCAAATGTGCGAGCACTGGGCCATCAATCACGGGCCTGGGTTTACCTTATGTCTGGAAAGTGCCTTGTGAACTTCTGACAGTGTATGTGCAGGATGTTGTAGAAAGTTGACCTCTTGGGGCACCTGGGTGGCTCAGTTGGTTAAACGCCTGCCTTCGGCTCAGGTCATGATCTCAGGGTCCTGGGATGGAGTCTCACATCAGGCTTCCTGCTCAGCGGGGAGTCTGCTTCTCCCTCTCACTCACCCTCTGTGTTCCCCCTCTCTTTCTAATAAATAAGTAAAATCTAAAAAAGAAAGAAAGAAAGAAAGAAAGAAAGAAAGAAAGAAAGAAAGAAAGAA
>NW_027397066.1:150041949-150082972 GCF_003265705.2 Callorhinus ursinus
AAAGAAAGAAAGAAAGAAAGAAAGAAAGAAAGAAAGAAAGAAAGAGAAAGAAAGAAGAAAGAAAAGAAAGTTGACCTCTTGGAGAGCAGAGAGCCTGTCAAGAACCAATCTTATCCGCAATATCCACTACGGTACCTGGCACATACAATCATGTTTAAAGTGCCTTTCAATTTTAGATTACTTAGACTCTTTCAAGAATTATACACATAAATAATAATGCTACTGAGAAGACATTCTCACCAAAGAGCCTCCACTTATGTGGGTATATAAACATCCACGAAACCACCCTTTATTCACTCATGCAGCCAACAGCCCAACACAAAAGGGACAAGAGGTATATGGTAACCACAGCATGTTTTTGACCTGGTCTTACATATTTTCTACATATTTCCGAACTAGCAAATAATTTCTCAGTAATACTAGCCCAGGAAAAGTACCTGAGGGGTAGACTCTTCGCTTAGAGAGCAATGCTGAGCAGGCTTTTCGTGTTTTTCTTCCTGCCATTAATCGGCTTTCACTACTGAACTCTGTGAAAAACATCACTATCACCCCCTGCATAATTACCAACTCCCAAACCACAGAAACATTCCAGAATTGAAGCAGGGAGAAAGAGGCTGGGGAAAGAAATGTCCAGGTCTCCTCACAGTGAGCAGGTAGGGGAGCCTCTACTTGGCTAGAAGCTTCACCTGGTGTCATGGGCTGAACTGTGTTCCCGCAAATTTCATATGTTCAAGCCTTATCCCTCAGTACCTCAGAATGTGACTGTATTTGGAGATAGGCCTATTTATCTTAAGATTTTCTTTATTTATTCGAGAGAGAGAGTACACGCACACACACGCACACATGAGTAGGGTGGGGGGCAGGAGGGGCAGAGGGAGAGGGAAGCAGACTCCGTGCTGAGCAGGGACGCCCCCATGCGGGACTCCATCCGAGGACCCCAAGATCATGACCTGAGCCGAGGGCAGATGCTTAACCTACTGAGCTACCCAGGCGCCCCTGGAGATAGGGCCTTTAAAGAGGTGATTTAGTTAAAACGAGGTCATTAGGGTAAGCCCTAACCCAAGTTGACCAGTGTCCTCATAAGCACAGGAAGCTAGAACACTGGGAGACATGGGTGGTGCTCAAGCACAGAGGAAAGACCACATGAAGACAGAGAGAGAAGGTGGCCATTGCAAGCCAAGGAGAGAGACCTCAGGAGAAACCAAACTTTACGGACACCTTCATATCAGACTTCTAGCTTCCAGAACTATGAGAAAATTCATTTCTGTTCTTGAAGTCCCCCCAGTCTGTGCTATGTTGTGATGGTAGCCCTCGCAGACTATTGTACCTGGGATGTTTCATTTCATCCTCATAACTACTCAGATTATTTCCCTTATTTCGCAGAAAAAATCGAGGTTCAGAGAAGTCAGTTACACTTTCCCCAATTTTCACAGTGAGTGGCAAAGCCAGGATTTTATATCTGGTCTGTGTATTGCATCGTTTGCAATATAAATATAAAACTTGTCTTCTATCGTGCTTGTGTATTACAATACGTTGTATTGTATTCTTTCTACCACCTCAAGTTGCCTGGTAAAACTAACGTGTTGCTGAAAATACTCTAGAACCAGTCCTGTACCAGACCAATCAACATAAGATGCTCCAATGGAAGGGATTTCTTGCCAGCACCACAGGGAGACGGGGCTCTGCTCCGTTTAATCTCCGGGACATGCTTTACCACCACCCACTTTCTGCAAGGTTGTCTGGGCCTGCAAAGCTGATGACAGCCTGACAGGGAACGCTCCATCAGGTCCTCTCGTGGCAGTAGAGCCACACGGTGACCTAAGGGGAAGCAGTCGGAAGAGGAGCAGGCCTCCTTTGTACTCTCTCAAAGAGACGCTATTCCACAAACCCTGATCTCAGCCCCCCTCTCTGAGGAATAGCAGAGAGTCAGGCTCCTTATCTAAGAATTATAATGATGACCACCACCTAGAATTTCCGTCGACCAAGCGCAATGCTAGGCACTTGACATCCCTATTCTGGGGTGAATACTATTCCCTATCACAGAGGACACAGAGGATGAAGTTGAGACTTAGAAAGCTGAGTGACTTGCTCAAGGAGACACCAGCTAGAAAGGCACAGAGCCCAAGGTCCAGCTCCCCAGAGCCTTTCCTCTTTCTCCACTGCCCTGCCTCACGCTGAGAGAAACCAAATGACACATGGAGACCCACCTGCACAGCCCACTAGTGCTGCTCCAAGGCCCCCAGGAAGACACCCCCAAGAGCCCACTGAAGACTCTCCTTGTAGCCTCACCATCACAAGAGACAGGAGACCTCCAGGGATGGCAACATCATCATCCGCCTAATAAAATGGGAACCCAGCCAGGAGGAATCCAAAGATGGTTTACAGAGAGCACCTTCCTGCCAAGCCATTTCCCTAGCTCCTACCACCCTGTTTCTGTCCACCCCACGCCCTTAGCCCACACTGCCACAGGCAGCCCGGAGGTTGGGAAAGTAGCCAGTATCTACATGAGAACCTTGGTGTTTGTTAACTCTGGCTCTGGAAACACCAGCACGATGATGATCCCTATCAGGTGAATGCCTGTGCCACGTTTGTTGACATCAGTGTCAAGAGGTGACACCAGTCACTCACGTGTGCCTGAGAGGGTGAACAGCATGGCCAGCGGGCTCAGATCCACAGTGCCTCCCAAGAACTCGGGTTCTCGTCTGGTCTAGCTCAGAGACTTTCGTGTCTGTGTTATTTCTCTAGGCCTCATCCTCTTCAAGCCCCTGTTAAGGGGTTAAGCTAAATCATCTCTGAAGATCATTAAGGCACTGGAGTTTGGGGGCGCCTGCGTGGCTCAGATGGTTAAGCGTCTGCCTTCGGCTCAGGTCATGATCTCCAGGGCCTGGGATCGAGTCTCGCATCGGGCTCCCCGCTCAGCAGGGAGTCTGCTTCTCCCTCTCCCTCTGCCTCTCCCCCTGCTTGTGCTCTCTCTGTCTCTCTCAAATGAATAAATAAAATATTTAAAAATAAATAAATAAATAAAAATAAAGCACGGGAGTTTTCAGATTTCATTCCCTGGATTTCACCTCTATCCCAGACTGGCTGTACTGAGCTCCTTATATTAGGCAGGGTTCTCCAGAGAAACAGCAATAGGATAGATCTGCAGAGAGAGAGGAAGAGATACGTAAGAGACGATTCATTCTCGGACTTCGTTTGTGCAGTTATGGGGGCCAGAAAGTCTCACAATGTGCTGTAGTTGGACAACCAGGAAACCCTGCGGTGTGATTCAGTCCAAGTGCTATGGCCTGAGAGCCAGGGGACCCCATAGTGTAACTCTCAGTCCGAGCTCAGACCCCCCCATGAATCAGGAAGCCACTGGTGTAAGTCTGAGAGTCCAAAGGCTAAGAACCAGCAGCTCTGATGTCCAAGGACAAGAGAAAATGGTCGTCCCAGCTCAAGAGAAAAAATACTCACCCTTCCTTTGCCTTTTTGTTCTATTCGGGCCCCCGTGGATTGGATGACGCCCGCTTGCATTGGTGAGGGCTGATGTCTTTACTCGGTCAACTAAATCAAATGGTACTCTTGCCCAGAAACACCCTCACAGATACACCCAGAAACAATGTTTTATCAGCTACCTGGACATCCCTCAGGACAGTCAAGTTTACACATAAAATGAATCATCACACTCCTAAATGAGAATCAGAGTCAAACTTTATAATCCATACATTTATCCCTTTATTCACTCATTCAGCCAACATGGACTAAGTGCCCCCCATGAGTCACGTGTTGGAATAGCTACAGAAAAACTTTGGAACAGAGTAAAAGAGCTGCGGCTAACCTGGTTTACCACACCCCTCAAGGTAGGCAGCCTCTAGATAAAAACCAGAGCCCTGGTGTTTTCTGTTGGCAGGCTGACTGATTAACACCTGGCTCTCCACTTAGATCCTAAGTTCCACATGAGTCAGGCTGGCCGCTCAATTCCCAACGCCTAGTACAGTGCCTGGCACGTAGTGGGCAGAATCAATATACAATAAACACCGCAAACCTGAAGAATACATGATTTTCACAATATGAACATGAATATAAAATTATGGATGAAAGTCAAACTTGCCATGCATTTGTAAGATGAAAACTTTGGGGCAAAAGTGAGGGAGCCATGAAGAGGTGGAGCGCAGAGGATCTTTAGGGCGGTGAAGCTCCTCTGTGTGATGGTGGATACAAGTACGTACAAGAACATACAACACCAAGAGTGAACTGTTATGTAAACTGTTGGAATCTGGGCAATAATGATGTGTCAGTGTAGATTCATCCACTGTAACCAATGTTCCACTCTGTGGGGGATGTTGATAGTAGGGGAAGCAGTGGGTGTGTGGGGGCAGGGGAGGGTATAGGAAACATCTATCCCTTCCTCTCAATTTTGCTGTGAACCTAAAATGGCTCTAAAAAATAAAGTCTATTAAAAAAAAAAAACAAAAAAAAAGGGGGGCGCCTGGGTGGCTCAGTCGTTAAGCATCTGCCTTCGGCTCAGGTCATGATCCCAGGGTCCTGGGATCGAGCCCCGCATCGGGCTCCCTGCTCGGCAGGAGGCCTGCTTCTCCATCTCCCACTCCCGCTGCTTGTGTTCCCTCTCTCACTGTGTCTCTCTCTGTCTCTGTCAAATAAATAAATAAAAATCTTAAAAACAAAAACAAAAACAAAAACTTCAGGGCAAGTTTGTTGTCTGGGTAGGTGTGTCGAGAACATGTCCCCTCTCCCACGAGAGCTTCGGCAGCACCAGCAAAACCACTGTGCCAACTGGGAAGGAGCTGCGCCCCCCACCCCGGACCCCCAACCCAGTGGCTAGACTCCCTGCTAGCCAGCGTGTTCTCTCTCCAGGCACACCCCAGAACTGGGAGGCCAGCACGACGCTGGGTCTCCAAGCATGCCCAATCCCACGCGCAATCCTGCCTTGACCTGCTTAGTTCCACTGAGCAAGTTTGGAATTTCCTAAAGGAACTTTCCCAGAGAAGTGAAATTGAAAGGTGAGCCTACGGTAGCTGGCCCCAGAGCTCTAACTGAGGCAGGAACTCAGTCAGGCCAGGTCGGGGTAGATGAGTCCTGTGGGACTTAGAATGGGGAGGCTACTGTGCAGGAGACAGGGAAGGAATGGGTTGTTTGGCCCCTGAAAGGAAGGGGGAGAGATACCGGAAGGAGCGAGAGAGCCAAAAAGATGGAGAGCTTGGCAGTAAATGGAATCCAGCACAGTTGGGGTCACTAAAGAACATTTTCTGAAAGGAGATGCCTCAGGTTCTGGATGCATTTCTGCAAGATACAACCCTTCTCCACCTCTCAGCCACCTCCTGCCCAACCTCACAGCCTACTCCCAAATTTCCAGGAGGGTCCACTAAACTCACCAGGATTTGTGCAGATGTGTATGGATATCAAGCATGGGGAGGCATTTTGGGTCCTCAGAAAACAAGCACACCCTGGTCCCCATAGATATGCAAACATTAAAGGGACGGCTTTAAACAGCCAAAGGGCCATGAAAACAGAAGATTTCCATCCATTTTACCTGGATCTAAATTAGAACTGGAAGCCCCAGTTGAAAAAGCAAAAGCAAAAAATAGAAAAGCATAAAAGGAAGAAGTTCCCAGAGCACAGATATCTTTGCTTTGACTAACTCAGGTTAATCTTAGATACCCAGACCACGGGTCCCCTCCTGTCCCGTGGTCTTGAGCCCATGTGCTGGTTCACCAGGAAGGCTGGCTTCAGGCTTGAGCAAAGACAGTCTTCTTGACGTAGGCCACCTGACCTACATCTGGCTCAGTGCTACCAGCTCACCCTATGACAGGTCTGGTCACACTACGACCCTGCGTCCCACCTGTCAGCTCTCCTCTATTGGCAGGAGGCTCCATCCTTTTATGGGTTCCGGAGTCCATAACCCCAGCCCACCTTCCAGGAAGCTCTTTCTCCAGAACTGAAGGCCATGTCTGGCTGAGTGAAAGGCAGTAAACTGAGTTGGGATTAAGGCTATACCTTGCCCCCCACTGAACGTCCAACCCCTTCTCAGCTCTCAGTACAAAATTCACCAACTTCCCCCACCTGATCCCCGGATGACTGAGCCACTACTTCCCTTCGCACACACAGATGTGATGATTAACAAGTGAAACATGCTTTATATGTTTACTCACGAACACACACATCATTTAGAGGAGGTCTTCTCATCTACACATAACCCTAGATAAACAAACAAGGATGGCGAGCTCACACAGGTAAGTGTCTGGAGGATCCAAAGGATTTCATGTCTTACCATGGATTTCTAAAATCTGAAGACAGTCTTGGGCGCCTGGGTGGCTCAGTCGGTTGAGTGCCTGCCTTCGGCTCAGGTCATGGTCCAGGGGTCCTAAGATCGAGTCCCGCATCGGTCTCCCTGCTCAGTGGGGAGGCTGCTTCTCCCTCTCCTCCCCCACTAGTGCTCTCTCTCACTATCTCTGTCTCTCTCTCAAATAAATAAATAAAATCTTAAAAAAATAAAATAAAAAAGTCTGAAGACATTCTCAAGCAAAAGCAGAATTTATGAAAAATAAAAATGCTTCTTCGAAGATTACTTAATTTTTAAAAAGTACTTACTGGCTCTCTACAGCAAATGAGCCAATGTTTCTAAAATGATGGAGAAATTAGGTCATTCTCTATGGCCCATCTCACCAATGTCTAAAATGAGCCAGAGCAATGATTATGTATTTAAATGGAAACAGTTCACTCTTAACATTGCCTTTGGACCATAGGCTCAGGCCACAAATGATGGAGAAATCCTAAGTTGGGGTACCTCCCTACTGTCACCCCTCCTGATAACTTCAGGAGTTGGACACTCAGTATTCGCTGCTAGAGGGCAAGAGGCTGCCTTTTCACAGAGAGTTAAATCAGTAGGTCTGTCCCTAGGGGGTTATTTACCACCTAGGACAAAAACACTCTGAAACATTCCATAAGATCCCAAAGTAGGAGACCCAAAGTATTCTCTTTGGGTCTGGACCCATCCATTCTCTTAGCTCAGACCCTCTTGTCAAGCTTCTTGGCAGCCTTGGAATGGGTCCAGGGGACCACATGGCACTGAAGGTAGTGACTATGACCTCAGAAAACGAGACAGGAAGAACATTGGACTGAGTCAGGAGGCTTAGCTGCTTAAGTGCATGTGACCTTGGAAAATCGCCCAGCCTTTCCTTGGTTTTGTCATCTGGAAAAAGTCTGCCTCACAGGGCTGCTAAGAGGCTCCAAGTAGAAAAGGTTGAGGGTGAGAATATGTTGTAAACTGTAAGAAGCTATAAAAGAGTATAAATACCCTTCCAGGTATTGTCAGTGCTTTTGATTTGGAGCAGGCTCTTTACTGAGCTTGCTCTGTGCTGGGTACTCAGGGCTGTACGTGTTCTAACTCCCTGCCATAGACGGAGTTGTGTCCCCACGAATTTCAAATCTCAAAACCCTAACCTGCAATGGCACAGTGTTTGGAGATGGCACCTTTGGGAAGTAATTTGGTTTAGATGAGGTCATGAGGATAAGAAGAGACCCTAGAGAAGCTGCCTCCTCTCCTTCCTCACCTGTCCACATGGAGGAAAGCCCATGTGAGGACGCAGCAAGAAGGCATCCATTTGCAAGCCAAGGAGACAGCCCTCACCAGACAGCAACCCTGCAAGGCACCTTGAGCTTAGACTTCCAGCCTTCAGAACTATGAGAAATAAAGTCCTGTTCTTTAAGCCACCCTGTCTATGGTATTTTGTTCCAGCAGCCCAAGCTGAGTCAGACATTCCCTTGATCTCCTAACAACCCTGAGATAACCCCTATCATCACAACCATTCTACGGATGAGGAAAAAGGAGCCCAGAGAGTTTAATGAACTTGTCCAAGGCCAACGCCACCAACTGAGATGTGGTGGAACCAGGATTATGAATTTGTGGCAGAGACCAGCCGGAACTCACCTAAACTATTTCTTCTTCCTGGGCACACAATTAAATCATGTTTCCCAGCCCTGCTACCTGGAGGGTTTTCTTCAGTGGCATGTATGTGAAAGACTGTATACTGCCCATAAGACAGGGCAGTGAAGAGGACAGGTACATTTTCCCCATTGTCTCCCTTTCCTTTGGCAGGAACCTCAGTGTCCACGTGTAGGAGATAGCTCTGCAACAAGAAGGGAGCAGCCTGGGTCCCTCAGTGACATCAGGAAACAGAGTACCTCCCCCCAACCGACCTTCACTGGTCTCCAACTTCAATAAGAAATGAAGCGTTGTTGGGATAGGTCTATTTGTTATAGCAGCTAGTATTACTTACCCTGACTAATACGTCTCCAAGGGTCCCTCTTAACAGGGACTACTGAGCTTTCTCTTGACTAGAGTCACAGGCAGCAAGTGGGTCCTACCATTAGGATGGTTTAACAATAGAAGATTAGCTCTAAACATCAAGGCAACCAAACCAGTATCTTATGTGAAAATGATGAGGTTATTTGTTTGCAGTGTAAAAACCTGAGTACTACCTCTGATTATAAACCAAGAAACAACACAAAGACACTTCTACAAGGAATAGAGGAAAACTCATTTGCTGTTGCATTTGTCTTCAGGGACACGTATTTTAATTACCAACACGTGCACAACCTAACCCAATTTGTTTTGTAGCAAAATTTCCTTTTAACTTCCAATACCCAGTGGAGCACCTGTCCCATAATAGACTGTCAATTAACATTTGCTGAGAATGACTGGTGTTTGCTCCCTCATTGTTTTCTGCTCACTTCCCAGTTCAAAAACATATAGTCAAGAATGTCCCCAGTCAGTTCTTCCTCTGGGGTCGCCAAAAAGCCAGCGTCTAAAAAAGTCCAAAGTAGCCCTGTCCTCTAAGACGGAGTTAGAGACTGAATTGCCTCCCCACAAAATTCATATGTTGAGGCCCTAACCCCAGGACCTCAGAATGTGACTGCATTTGGAGACAGGGCCATTAAAGAGGTGATTATGTTAAATGAGTCCATGGGGGGGGTCCTAATCCAATCTGACATGTGTCCTTATAAGAAAAGGAGATTAGGACAAAAAAGAGACACCAGGGATTTGTGTGCACAGGAAAAAATAAAAAGAGATAGTTGAGCCTACCTTTAATTTTTTTTTTTAAGATTTTATTTATTTTTTTGTCAGAGAGAGAGAGAGCACAGGCAAGGGGAGCTGCAGGCTCCCCACTGAGCAGGGAGCCCAATGTGGGATTCGATCCCAGAACCCTGGGATTATGACCTGAGCCAGAGGCAGACGCCCACTGACTGAGCCACCCAGGCATCCCTTGGGCCTATCTTTTAAATACAGTTTTGGCGGAGCTGTTTCCAACTTATATTATGCTTTGTTACATATGGTTAGAAGACCAGAGCTTTTATTCCAACGTGATATTAAGAAAAATTTCAAAGATAACAAAACTGGAAAAATTTTACAGTGAATTTTATGATGAACACTGGTATGTGTACCCAGTATTCTACCATTAATATTTTACTGCGTTTGCTTTATTGCACACCTATCCATTTTCCTGTCCCTCCCTCGTTTTCTCCATGCCATCCATCATCTTAATGCATTTCAAAGTAAGTTGCCAATATCTGTAACTTCCCTTTCAGTATCCATATCATTAACCGGAATCCAGTATTTGCTTACAGTGGTTTCTTTTCATGTAAAATGTATCTACAATGATGAAATTCACACACCTCAAGTATTCCCCGAGTTTTCTTTCTTTTTTTTTTTTTTTTGACAGAGAGACACAGTGAGAGCAGGAACACAAGCAGGGGGAGTGGAAGGGGGAGAAGCAGGCTTCCCGCGGAGCAGGGAGCCCCATGCGGGGCTCGATTCCAGGACCCCGGGATCATGGCGTAAGCCGAAGGCAGACGCTTAACAACTGAGCCACCCAGGCGCCCCTGAGTGTTGATGGGGTTATACACCTGTTGTTCTGGGAAAGGAAGGCATATGCAGAAAGACCTCTAAAGGCCAAAGGAGCCCTGGAACGGAAGAAAAAGTCTGCTAAGTTCATCTAGATGAGAAATGATTTATTTAGGGAACTTAGGAAAGAAGCAAGTCTTGCGTGGATGCAAGACCAGATCTCTGAAACCTCATCTCCCTTAAGCCTTTTATAGCCCTTAGAGGCTGGGAGTACTTGCTGGGGCATCACCCAAAAGGAGAATATTTAAAATTGGGTTTGTGTCACAGTCATATCTCCAGGGCAAATCAAGGACATTATGCCCTGGCGGTGTATTTAAGGATGTGGTTAAACAAAAGGAAAGAATCGGGGAGAGAGAGTTCTGCTCAAGGAGGTTTCAGGTCACAGACCAGTCAACATGGCTGATTTGTCCAAGATGGCGTCAGTCTCGTTCACACACCTGTGTTCCCAAACCCCTATCAAGATGTACAACATAACCAATACTCCAGAAAGTGGTCAAGCCTCGTCTCAGTCAATTCCACCCTCACCATGCCCAGAGGCAGCTACTATTATAACATTTGTTGCACTATAGATTAGTTTTATTTGCTTTAGAACTTCATTTAAAAGAAATCATATAGTATGCTTCCTTTTTACTTGCAGTTTCTTTCACTCAGCATAATGTGTTTGAGACTGATCCTGTGGTTGTGTGCCGTAGTCATCTGACCTCTTTTTCTGTTTGGGAAGTATTGTTAAATACCAGTGGGGCTGGTTGATCCATCCTCCTACAGATGAACACTTGGGCTGTTTCCAGTTTTTCTCTCTTCTGAATAAAGCCACTATAAACACTCTCATACAAGTCTTTTCGTGGCCATATGCCTTCATTTCTCTTGGATAAACACATAAAAATGGAATTGTTGAGTCATAGGGTAAGGGTATGTTTAGTTTTGTTATTAAAAAAAAAAACACCCAAAACTACCAGACTGATTCTTAAACCAAGGTGCCCGTGCCCTTTTATTCTAAAAGGCTTGTATAATGTACAGTTAGCCCCATTGCTCCACATGCTCGCCAACACTTGGTGTCATCAGTGGTTTTTTTTAAAGATTTTATTTATTTGAGAGAGAAAGAATGAGAAAGAGAGAGTGCATGAGAGGGGGGAGGGTCAGAGGGAGGAGCAGACTCCCTGCTGAGCAGGGAGCCTGATGCAGGGCTCCACCCCAGGACTCCAGGATCATGACCTGAGCTGAAGGCAGTCGCTTAACCGACTGAGCCACCCAGGCGCCCTCGTCAGTGTTTTTAATAAAACCAGACCCCTCTAGGGTGCCTGGGTGGCTCAGTTGGTTAAACGACTGCCTTCGGCTCAGGTCATGATCCTGGAGTCCCTGGATCGAGTCCCGCATCAGGCTCCCTGCTCGGCAGGGAGTCTGCTTCTCCCTCTGACCCTCCCCCCATCTCATGTGCTCTCTCTCTCAAATAAAATAAAAAAAATAAAAAAAAAACCAGACCCTTCTATATACCTGGCTCTGGGCATCAGGAAATGGGAGGGGCTTTCCAGCACTAAGCATGTACAGTGGGTACTGTGGTTGGTGTACTGTACAGAATCTAATTTAAATTTATTCCTCATAACAACTTGTTCAGAGGCTGGAGGAAGTAAGGTAATTGTAGAACTAGGATTTAAACCCAGGTTTTTCTGGTTCCATTTTTTTTTTCACCTTGGTTAGAAACAAGATGTTGAGCAGGGAGATCCCTGTGCAAAGGAGTGTTGTCAAGCACTTCCCATTAGGGCCCTCCAGGAAGCTCAGAAGATTCTGGTTCATGTTAGGAAGTTGATGCCTCTGATCCCTGATGACTTGGGGATAGAAGATAAGAGGGGGAAAGAGATCCTTCTCCAAACACTTGCTTCCTTCCACCTGCCAGAGGTCTTAGGAAATGAAGCTTGCAGGCCCATGAAAGGCCTGAAGGAAGAATGAGGGGCCCAGAGAGACCTTCCAAAGGTCTTTTCTGCCTCCGGGGCTAAGGGGTTCTGGGTGCAGCTCTAATCTCAGTTACAGTTCTGCCTTGCTTAAATAACACCCCCCAACATGGGCTGCCTGACCCAGTGGGAGCCAATTATGTCCCTGGGAGCTCCCAGATTTGAGGGTATATGTCATTGCTGGGGTCTGGGATATAAGCGGAGAGGACACAGAATGCATGGAGCCCCATCCATCCCAATCCATATGAGGTATATACAAACATCTTCATTAGCCAGATGAAGAATCTGAAGATCAGAGGGTTTGAGTCGCTTGTCTCAAGTTGTACAATTCTACGTGGGAGATTGCAAACTCTGTCCACCTCCTAGTGGGAAGGATTGAGGCAAAGGCTTTGGAATCACAGGCTTGGAGCCGGGGGGGGGCTGAGAGAACACTCTTTGCAACCTCCCAGACCACACGTGAGAATACACACCAAGGTAACATTCTCAACAAGGCAGCCTCAGCTTCAACTGCACCCACTCTGTGTCGAGACCCCACCCCTGAGTCAGAATGCTGAAGTTTGTGGATCCTGAGGGAAGGCAGTGCCTTCCATGCCGTCTTAGTAGGGACTACAGCCCAAGGCAGGTGGGGAAGGGAGGCTCCCCTGCAGATACACACTTGGCACAGGGCGGAGCCCCAGCAAAGGGAGAGCGATTCTTAGTCAAAAGTGTGCCAGGGGACCCTGGGCCCTCATTTCTCCAGGTTACCTATGTGCATTTCAGCAGCAAGACGTTGGCTGGAGAAAAAAAAAAAAGCCTCTGTCCTTCCCTAAAATCCTGTCATAGATGCCATGACCCGCAGGTGTGTGAGTGGTGGCCTCTCTTACTGCCTGATGAAGCGGGAGAAAGCCTAAGGCCATGATAAGTGTGGCTCTACCCCTAATACATTGTCTTAAGATGTCTTTTGAGTCCCTTTTCCTTCATCTGTAGAATGGAGGGAACTTTCCCACATCCCAGGGTTTCAAGAATATTCTTTACAAGGTACGTATTATATAATAGAGCGTATTTCATAATAGATGATCAATTATTGTTTTTAATTCCCCTTTCCTCTGGTCTTTGGCCCAACAGATTGTTAAAAAGAAAGTTAACATTTGGAGATCATGAAAACAGCTCCGTGTTGTCCCAGTTTTGCCTTGGGCCTAGGATCTTCTTGTCCTGCTGCTGTCCTTTTAAATCAGTCTGGGTAGCCAAAGATACAAATGTAGGGATCTGAAGGTGCAGCTGCACCCCAATGTTTATAGCAGCAATGTCCACAACAGCCAAACTATGGAAAGAGTCCAGATGTCCATCGACAGATGAATGGATAAAGATGTGGTAAATATATATATATATATATACACAATGGAATATTATGCAGCCATCAAAAACACGAAATCTTGCCATTTGCAATGAGGGGGTTGGAACTAGAGGGTATTACGCTAAGCAAAATAAGTCAATCAAAGAAAGACAATTATTATATGATCTCACTGATATGAGGAATTTGAGAAACAAGACAGGATCATAAGGGAAGGGAGGGAAAAATGAAACACGAGGAAACCAGCGAGGGAGACAAACCATAAGAGACTCTTAATCTCAGGAAACAAACAGGGTTGCTGGAGTGGTGGGGGTGGGAGGGATGGGGTGGCTGAGTGATGGACACTGGGGAGGGTATGTGCTATGGTGAGTGCTGTGAATTGTGTAAGACTGATGAATCACAGACCTGTACCCCTGAAACAAATAATACATTATATGTTAATAAAAAAAATTTTTAAAGGAAAAAAAGTGTATTTTCTTGTTTCAGTAGTGATTTCAAAATCAATTTTATAGCAAAGTGGCTTATTTTAGACTCTTTTCACTGTGAGCAGCATTCCTGTAAATTATTTATACTCAACAAAACTTAATTATTGAGATTCTTGTATTTTAAAGGGAGTATTTAAATTATTTTGATTTGAAATACGTTCTCAAGGAGGAGCCAGTAGAAGAAATAGTATATATATAAGTATAAAACAAGGTGCAAATTTACAAATATGAAAGGAATGTAGTTACTACTTCGGATCTTTGTGCTTCACCAATTATTTTTTTAAAGATTTTATTTATTTATTTGTCAGATAGAGAGTGAGAGAGAGAGACAGAGTGTGCGAGTGCACAAGCAGGGGGAGTAGCAGGCAGAGGGAGAAGCAGGCTACCCGCTGAGCAGGGAGCCCGATGCGGGGCTTGATCCCAGGACCCTGGGATCATGACCTGAGCCAAAGCCAGACGCTTAACCGAATGAGCCACCCAGGAGTCCCTGTGCTTCACCAATTTTTATGATGAGCTTTTTATGAATTAAACATAATTTTCCTTTATCTTTTCAAGTTTCTGCTTAATTTTTGCTTTTTTAAGCTGATTTGTTGTATTTTAAATTTTTAAGTGGTCAAGGAACGGATCCTTGCTTTTATGCATAGCAAAATTTTAACTATATGGTTATTAGTCATATGTAGTAAATTATTTTTTAATGTCACCCAAATATATTTGTAATGAACAATTCTTTTATTTTTATTTATTTATTTAAGGATTTTACTTATTTATTTGACAGAGAGAGAGTGAGAGATCACAAGTAAGCAGACACGTGGGCAGGCAGGCAGAGGGAGAGGGAGAAGCCGGCTCCCTACTGAGCAGGGAGCCCGATGTGGGACTCCATCCCAGGACGCTGGGATCATGACCTGAGCTGAAGGCAGACGCTTTACCGACTGAGCCACCCAGGCGCCCCTGAACAATTCTTTTAAAATAATATATCGATTCAGCTATACTTAGTGTCACTTTCCTAGCATTTATAATTCAGAGTTCTTTATACTATATGAACAAATCATTTGTATGTTAAAGATGACTTAAGGTACAACAATGCATATCAAAAATTTCTAGAAGAACCCACTGAATAGCAACAGACTGTCAGTGAAAAATCTCCACCACAGAGTCTAACTCCCTGGGATCTAGAAGCTGGCAGAGAGAAGCCAGAGGAAAACAAAATTTATAAGCGTTTACAAATAAAATGAAAAAAAAAATCAGGCATTTCTTCAGAAAAGGAACTTCTTAAAGGACAGCCAAAAAAAGAAAAAAGGGATTATTTCTACTTTAGACTTTTCCAGTACTTCCTTCATCAATCCTGTTATTTGGTAATAGGTTTATTGAAATATAAGTGACACGCTATAATATTTACCCATTTGAGGTGTACAAGTCAATGGCTTATATGTAATTTTATATTATGTATAAAATTATATAAATATAGCATGTATATAATATAAATATATATTTATATAACAAGTTATATATTTATAAATATAAAATATATATTATGTATTATAATTTTATATTTATAAATAAATTATAAATTGTAATTATTATAAATATAATAATATATTCATAAATTATAAAATATAATAGTATATTTAGGAATAAATTATAGAACTTATAGAATAATATAAATAATATCTATAAATAAATATATATTATTATATATCTTTTCTATTCATGTATGTATAATATTCTATATTATATAAAATAAATACATATTATATATAAATATATAAACATAATAAATAGACAGTAAAATAAACATAATAAATAAAAATCCATAAACCATCACCACAATTTTAGAACACTTTTATTATTCTGAAAAGAAATCTTACACCTTTTATTTTTCACCTCCCAAACCTCCCATCTCAGCCCAAGGCAATCACGAATCTTTCCACTCTACAGAGTTGCCCATTCTGGACATTCCATATACATAAAAAAAAATGTTTCCTTTGTGACTGGTTTCTTTCACTTAGCATAAATGTTTTCAAAGTTTGTCCATGTTGTAGCACGCCCAAATATTTCATTGCTTTTTATGAATGAAAAATGTTCCATTATATGGGTGTATGACGTTTTGTTCACCGGTGGGTGGACATTGGGTTTTTCCAACCTTTTGTTGAAGGATAATCGGAAGAAAGGCAGGCAGAGACAAGCACCGCCCCCCCTTAAAAGGATTTTTAAACCCACCCTGGAGGGAGCCCTCCACCGTTTTCTATGTGATAGATAGATGACAAAAACCTGATTGGATGACAGGCCAGGGAGGGTAAATCAGATTAAAACAGCCCTCCAACAAGCCCATAAAAACCCCTAGACTTAGGCTGATGGCAATGGTCTCAGGTCCCCTCCCTCTTTGGGAGCTTTGTGTTATCACTTTGCTATCGCTCAATAAACCTTGCTTTGCTGCCCACCACTCTGGTCTACTTCTCCATTCTTTGAAGTGGCGTGACCAAGAACCGTGGGAACCAAAGGGGAAGTAAATCCTGTAACAGTTGACAATATTGTAAATGTTGCAGTGAACATTTGAACACAAGTTTTTGTGAAGACAGGTTTTCATCTCTTTTGAGTACATACCTAGGCCTCTTTTC
This sequence comes from Callorhinus ursinus, assembly GCF_003265705.2. Taxonomy (NCBI): domain Eukaryota; kingdom Metazoa; phylum Chordata; class Mammalia; order Carnivora; family Otariidae; genus Callorhinus; species Callorhinus ursinus. Next base: position 150,058,230 of record NW_027397066.1, read on the forward strand.
CAGAGCTCAGCAGACAAATGGCTTCTGCATATACAAGCCCAGGCCTTCTGTAAGCTCTGAGGGGTATTCCCTGAGCCCCTGACCTCAAACCTGGGCAGGTTAAGCCGAAATTCTACTCAACCTTCAAGGCCCACTTCATGCACGGATACATTCACTCAATAAATGTTCGTTCTATACCAGGTGCCAGGCTCTCTGCTACGTGCTGGGGGTGCAGAAAGAACAACATAGCATTTGGAAGCAAAATTCAACCAAGTTAATGTGAAGATCTAATGAGCTTTATTAAACAATTTATGAATTGACTAGCATCCCCCATCTGGCAAGTAAGGGGAGCTCCAAGGAGTTGTACAAAATGGAAGGTTTTTATGGGAAAGAGGTTGGGCAAAAAGTTATTAGCCAAAGAAAGGACTGTTCCAGTCAAGGTTACCTTCCCTTAGCCAGAAGGGCAGGAAGTCTTATAAGGTGGGTCATGCCATTTTCCTTAGGGAGTAGGAGACTGAAAAGGGCCCATGTGACAGATTACCTCACTGGTGCTGACCAGAAATTCTGGATTCATTGGCTTAAAATTCCATTCTTGGGAAGGTAGAAACTGCAGTTAAGTATTGGTTTGCTGTCCTGGGGGCAAGCAACTCTGAGGGAAAGGGTTAGGGTATAGGCAGGGAGAGATAGAAGGCCCCTGACTCCCCTGACTAGACTCACGCAGGGGGCTATGTGACCAGGCTCACAGAAATCCCAAATAGGCTCACGGAAATCCCAAATGTGGAGAAATATTGAGGTGGACAAAACCAGAGATATGGGAGCAAATCAGACCACCTGAATATTAGAGAGTATTTTGTTTTGTTTTGTTTTTGGCAGCTACATTGTAATCATAAAAAATGACCAGACCTCAAAGAAGTAAGCCATTAAGAGATGTTATCATTAGTCCTTGCTCAAACCAAGCCAGCAAAGAATTTCAAGGCCAAAAGCTTCCTGGTCAGTTCTCAACTAAAGACTGCCAGTAACAGCCCACAGGGGCAACCCCATTCAGGACCCCTCTCACTCTAGAGACCTTTTTTCTTTCCTTTCTGCTCTCACCTTCACTTAATAAACTTTCACTTCACCTTTTTGTGTCGGGCAAGATTCATTCTTCAACTCCGTGAGACAAGAACCCCGCAACCCTATAACACCTCTTCCCTGGGTCTGTGGCTTTCTTTTTAACTATAGGCAAGAATCCTTATCCTCATGGAGTTTAAGAGCCAGTAAGGGCACTGAGGAGAATAAACAAGCAAATTATACGGTGTGTCCCTTTCTCCATGAAGCATTCCTAGACGCGGAAGGAAGGGTTAAATTCTACTCAAGTAGTACTTGTTTATTTCTCTTTTATTTTGAGAAAAAGTGATTTCTATCTCTACAATGGCACCCAGTCAAAATTTCATTAAAAAGAGATAATATAAAGTACTCAGCACTCCTGTTGCAATGAAGAGAGATTTACCAGGGTCATCTGTGTATCCTCCCCATTTGGGTTTCTTTTTATGAGCTCCATTATGGGGTTTGAAAATGACTGACAAGATGTGGGAGATGACATGTCAATAACACTGATTTGCAGTCTAGAGTCCATGGTTCTCAAGATATGACAGGGTAAGCTTGCAGCTGGGACCATCGTGACTTGTAGCCTCCTTCCCCACTGTTCCTCAGCTACCCCACTCAGCTGAGGATTTAGTAACCATGGGCGGACTCTGAGACTTCCTTCCACTCCTTTCTCTAATTGGGACCAAACAGGTATTAAGTGCATGTGTCCAGCTAGCTCTCTGCTGTGCCCTGCCAGGCACAGGGACTGTGTGACAGCTGGTGGCCAGGTATCTGCAAGATGCAGCAAATAGCAGCCAGTGATACGGGACACAAAGGCAGAAGGAAATGTAGAAAAAAATTAAATGTCCTTATAACCTGCAGCCCATATTGACAAATACTTGAGATCCGCAGAGTATAACATTCCTCCAGGAAGCTCCCAACTGTCTTAATGCCTTGCTAGAGGGAAAAACAACCTTAGCTCTCGACAATAGCGAGGCCTCCGGAATCCTGTGAGTCTTCTTTAGCATATGAAAGTCCTTTTGGAACTTCCCTTTTCTTTACTTCCCCCAACCCCAAAGTATATCATCAGTTGCTCCTCACAATCCTGGGGTTACAGCTCTTTCTGCCCAAGGGTCTTATCCCGTTGCTTTAATAAAATCATCTTTCTGCACCAAAGACTTCTCAAGAATTCCTTCTCGGCTGTGGGCTCTGGATCCCAACAACATTACTCAAAACATAGGACATCACCAGGACCTCTTGGGAGTCCGCGAGATCTACAGCTTTCTTATTACCAGAAGCACCTGGATAAAATACTAGACTTTCCTGAGCCTCTCGAATAAAACTGGGATCATACCTAGGTTGCAAAGTTGTCAAAAGGATTAGAAAGAGGGGGGGACGACACTTCTTGAAGGGATGGATCTTGAGCCACCCCATCTCCATCAGCCTCCCTAGCCACTCCCCAAATAAACTCCAAGTAAAATAGTGTACTTGCTGTGTGTGTGTCCCCTTTAGGACAGGTCTGGCACCCCTCTTCCCAACAGATTTCTGCTCCTAAGGCCCTTCTCTACAGAAATCCTGATGCAGGTCCTGAAACTCATACCCATTTATTATTACATAACTGGAGGATCTTATAGGCATGTTCTCAGAAAATTAACGCTAACAGAGCCTTTTAAAGCTCTTCTGGGAGGCCTGCTATCATGATACCCCAACTCAGTCAGTGGTTTATGAAATGAATGAAATAAAGGACAGTCAAGCAGGGATCCATCAGGCTTTGAACGGCTGCTCTCAGGCGGCGGCGACCCCTGGGGAATTTCTCCCCGCTTCATCTCCCCTCCGCTCTCCACTGGCCCCCCTCGGTCAGGTTGGAGGCGGGGGAGTCCCGGAGCGGGGAGCCCACCCCCAGCGGCTCAGAGGCGGGCACCGAGTCCGCGAGGCAGCCGGACCGGGGTGGGGTGAGGGGGTGGGAGCGGAGAGTGGAGGGCGGGGGGCGGGGGGCGGGCCCCGGGCTCGCAGCCGTCACGTGGCGAGTCAGCCGGGCGCGCGGGGCGGGGCCTGGCGCGGTAAATAGGCGCGGGGGCAGGCTCCGGGAGGCTACGGCGGCTGCTCGGCCCGGCACTCTCAGGGGCCCCCGGGGCGCTCGCAGGCTGCAGGCCCAGGCTCTCGGCTGTGGGGCTCGGTGAGTGCGGGTGGGCAGCCCGGGCGCGGCGGTGCCGCGGTGGACGTGACCTTGGAGGGGGATGGGGAGGCCGGGGGGGGTGGGGCTTGGCGCCCCATCCAGGCCCAGGCGCGGTCCCGCGGCATCCCCGGGGCGGGCGAGAAGGCGGGGGACCCTCGGGCTGTCACAGCCGGGCGGGCATGGGTGGCAGCTCGCACGCTCCTAAAAGTCGTCGCGGTGAGAAAAGCAAAAAAACAAAAACAAAAACAAACCACACACAGAAGAACAGCCCGAGGCGGGCAGCCTGGCACCCACCCCGACCCCGGCCAGAAAGCAGGCGCCCGCCGGCCCCCTCCGCTAGGGCCATGTTCGCCACCCCAGGTGGGCTCACCCCGACCCTCACGGTCCGCCCGCCTCCGGGGTCGGGCCTGGGAAGCAGCCCGGGAGGAGCTGGGGAGTTTGCGGGGGAGCCCCGGGGGAGGAGCTTGCGGGAAGCGCTTGGCTTGGATCCTGGTGACTTTTGGCTAGAATCTCGCTCCCCAGCCCATCGTGAGCTTCCGGGCCTCAGTTTCCTCGGGAAATTGCTGAGATCATAGTGTCTCCCTTCATCTGTTTTAGGTGTTTTTTTATTCCAAAGGGTTTGCTTGGGCAACTTTCTGCACACAACCACACGCACAATTCTAGGGACCCCAGAAGATAGAAACCAGAAAACTGGAACCTGGAACTGGGTGGAGCAGGGAGGGTGGAGGCCGCAGGATGAGTTAAATACACTGATGGGAAGACAAATTAAGCAGAGGGGTTAGGAGACTAGGTAAAGGGCTTGGGAGCCCCAGTCGCCCTCTCCCTGGGAGGTGGGGGAAGATGCCACTCCCTGCTTCTCGACTTCGGTGGAAGGGAGACTGTGCCTTCCATAGGCCCAAGATTGTTTGAGAGAAGGGAAAGCAGGGCAGAGTCCCTGGGGCACCACCTCCTCCCTCAGTTAATGACCCTGGAGGCCTGGGAGAGGGAGCATCTGGGGAGCAGTGAGGGGTGGCTGAGTCTGGGGGTGCTCAGCAGGCCCTCCAGGTAGATGTAAATTGCATTTGCCTTAGTGGGCCTAGGTCGTTCTCTTCCCCTGGCACTGAGGAAGCCCACAGGCTGTGCAAGCATAAGGACAATAACCCAGGCCCCACATCCCTCTAGGAGTCCCTCACACCCAATGGGGGGGGGGGGTTCAAATGGAGACCTAGCATTTTTAGTTAACCTTAGAAAAACGGATCAAGTGCCTCCACCAGACACAAATGCATCTGGGATGCATTCATCTCCTTGAGTCTATAGATTGAGAATGATAAGAAGGTGAAGAGGCTTAGAAGGGTGTCTGGTTGGGTAAGGGCTGCTTTTCTTCCATAACATCCTTAAATAATGGGGAATTGTTTTTTTGTCGGTTTTTGTTGTTGTTTTTGTTTTAAGTAGGCTTAGTGCCCACCATGGGGTTTGAACTCAAACCCCTGAGATCAAGAGTCACATGCTCTACTGATTTGAGCCAGCCAGGCTCCCTGAGAATTGTTTCCTGTTGGCACTGGTGAGGGTGACCTAGAGCTCTTGAACTTTATAGAGTAAGGAGCTGAGCTGCACCCCCCCTCCTCCCACGCGCGCGCGCGCACACACACACACACACACACACACACACACACCCTGTGTGGCTTTTCCCAAAGAGAGTTAAAGGTGCCCTGGAGAAAGCTTCTACTCCAGTCTTTTTGGGCATCTGCCCCAGAGCTGGGGTGTTGCCCCTCAGCAGTGGAAGGGTGTAGATCCCTTATCTGGGAACTTCTCAAGCCAGCCCAGCCCCTGCTCCAGCAACTCCCCTGCCGTTGGGTCACCTGACCGGACTGGTCAGGTGGTGAGGGGGGTAAGCTCTTGGGCCCCAGGATGAACCTGTCCATGTGCTGCTGATTCAGCATCCTGAGCTGAGGCCTTTCTTTTAGACTGGTTCTTTCTTTCCTCAATTATAGGACCTGGGCGTGGGGACAGGAAGTTGCACACATTTAAAGGGCTAGGAGATGTTTTGTATTCCTGTTGGGCAGTTGGACTGAGAAGCAAGGGAGAGCACATTCAGGGGAGTTGTGGGGCGTCTGTTGGGTGATTTTCTTAAATGTGGTAAGAAGTTGTGGTTGTGTAGAATATCCCTAGGGTCTTTGGGAGGGAAGGACTGGGCTGTTTCCGAGTAAGGGCTCGTCATGTCTGCTGCCTGTTTTAGATAGTTTGACATAAGGAAAATGCGAAGATGATAAGAACTGGGGATTTTTCTAGATCAAGAAGGATGGAAATCGGGCACTTTTCATATGGTTCAGCCTCACGTGCAGAGAGGTGGTGGGGGTTGACAAGTTGATGAATGTAGATGGGGCACATGCAGGTGGGTATTGTACTCAGTGGATGTTGGGAGGGAGTCAGCAGCAGTGTCTACACCCGGTCCCAAGTACATCATCACCTCTCGGTTTGAGCTCCTCGCTGCACACTCCAGCAGCTGCCTAAGAAAGGGTGTGTGGGCAATAAATCCTGGGTCTTTCCATGGCTGTTCATGTTCATATCCCACCTAGGGATCAAATGCCAGTATATATTTAGACTTAACCAGTCTTGTTTTTTAACCTCCAGCCTCATCCCCGCACCCTTTCCTCAGCTCAGGCTTGTGTGGGGTTCACCGGGAGTGCATTTCCTCTTGGACACGGCCCCCCCTTGGCAGGAGGCAGGTTTCAGCTTGTTTGCTCTGCAAGTCCATTACCACCCCGGTGCCTTTTTCTGCTCTTCTGCTCTTCCCCAGAGACATGGTAGCTCCTATCTTGGTCTTTATAATTCTCCGGCACATTTTCGGTTTCGGGAGTACTTTTAATACTTTGTATCAATCCATGAACGATGTTACTAAAAGTGATATAACTGTAATTGTGCTGCTTGTATCCTTTCCCCCTGGTGTTTATGAGGTTTATTATTTACGTTGATACATGCAGCTCTAGTTCATGCATCTTAAAGGCACAGTATTTACTGAGGGACAGGTTGTTTTTACTTTCTCACTGTTCAGGGCAGGCTGCAGTAAATCCTTGTACCTCTCAGGCACCCTCAAGAGTTTCTCTAGGGCAAAAGCAGGAGAAGGCCAGTTAATTCCTGGGTCGTAACATGTGTGCGTCTTCCGTTTTGCTAGATACTGATAGAATGCTGTCCAAGTTTTACCAGTATGTCCTACCAGCAGTGGTGAGGGTTCCTGTTCCTCATTTACCACCACTGGATATTACCAGACTTTGATTTCTACCAGCCGGATGGGTTTGAAATGGTGCCGCTCTTTTAACTTCTGTGACCAGGAATTCAAATAATTCTTTGCTCTCGGAAATCATTGATGAGTGAGGATCTCTATTTTTGTTGTTGATCACTGACAGTGCTTGTGGTTTTAATGTGTTTGTTAACAGCTAGAACTCACCGAGGTTTCTTTAGATCCTAACAGGTATCTGGACTTCTGCAATCAGATAACCCTTTCTAATTTTTTTCTTTTTAACTTTCAGAATGCATGTGAATTTTGGGTAGTGCAGTTTGGCTCTTCCACTTTACAGATGAGAACGCTGAGGCTCCTGCAAGCTTGTAACATGACAGGGGTCGCTAAAATAATTGTGGTGGAATTTTAGAGTTTGATCTCTCGGTAATTGTCCAGACCTACTCAGATACACTCTTCAGGGCTCGCTCGTGGCGTTTTCTCAGGCACCACTTTATCCCCCACCTGTAAAACAGAAGTTCAATACAAGACCAAAGGTCCTTTCCCAGCATTACTGTTTTCAGACTGCGGGGTGCCGAGGAAGCTGCCTGCCTGTGTTATCTGTCTCTACCAGGCTCCTAACTCACTCCAGTCTGGCCACCGAGATAACCTAGTCACTAGCAAGGGGAAGGGGAGGGTGGGATAGATACCACCACAGACAGTAAGCTGATCCAGCCTAAAGCACTGCGAGAGCATCCGAGTCACTCTGCCGAGAGACCCAGCAGGGGCTGGGCTTCTCCGTGACCCTCTGACCTGGGCTTGGGCAGAGTGTGCTTACACATATCCAAGTCACACAGCCTCTGGGCTTGCACAAGCCCTGGGAGGGTGGTGCCAGCCAGGAGCCCTGGCCGTTCTGGGGTTGAGGCATCGGCAGACATCAGCTGGGAGCCATCTTTTCCTCCACTGAGCCCTGTGGGTGCTTGGCAGTGCTTTGTTCTGGTGGGCAAGATAGCAGAATGAACCGGTATTTAAGGACTTGTTGCTAAAAATAGGGTGATGGTAATTTTTCTGAGAATAAAAAAAAAAAAAAATTAGCCTGGGATGGCATGGATTGCCCGGCCTATGAGTAGAGAATTGTGTGTTCCCCTCACCAGTGAGGACACAACCATTTCCTCGTGGCAGTCAGTTCATCGTCAGGCCTGCCTACTCCAAGCTGGGCTGCACGGAAGGCACTTTGGAAAAGACCATCTCCTTCCATCTCCCAGCAGCCTCGTGAGGCAAGTACATCTTTGTGGGACCTCGAGAGAGGAGCCCGGACCAAGCTGGGGAGGCAGCGCCTTTCTGTTGCTTGCTTTTGTCACTGCCAGTGTCTCAGCCACCTGAGTACCCAGCCAGCCAGCAGGGAGATGAGATCTAGCCTGCAGTCGAATTAGAGCTACGGTGCTCCTGGGAGCTGGGGAGGCGTGGAACACTAATCTCGTTTAAATCTCCAAGGATTTCTGCAAGCTTGTATAAAGTAGTCCTAAGGTCCTTCAAATCCAGGAGGTATGCCCATTTTAGAAACAGAGACTTGAGTTTAGTCCCCTTTAGCATCTCAGTAAGTCAGTATCAGAGACAGTGAGCAAAGCTGGTGCGCAGAAGCTTCCAGAACTTTGCCAAAATTCTTGTTTCTCAACAATACAAAAATTTGCACCTGCCAAGGGCCTTCCCGGGGTCCATTGTTTGAAGCCCAAGGTTGTAATTTTCCCATTTGCGGGATGTGGGCTGCTGTGGCTGATCTTAAGCAATGTTCCATTTGTGGGCGCTGTAGCTAGATGGTTTCCAGGCACAGTGGGAGAGGAGTTTGAGGAGGCCTGCCCTGCTTAACCCGGTGGGAATTCCCCGGTTTTGGGACAGATGGTTGGCAGGTGGGCGGCAGGGGGAGTACCTGTGAATGGCCTAAACTGTTCAGGTGGGTGAGGCAGGTGGGGCCGCCTTCCTTTTTTTTTTTTTTCTTTTTTTATTTAAAGGTTTTATTTCTTAAAGAGAGAGCACGAGTAGGGGGAGGAGCAAAGAGAGGAAGAAGCAGACTCCCTACTAAGCAGGGAGCCCAATGTGGGGCTCCATCTCAGGACCCCGGATCATGACCCAAGCCGAAGGCAGATGCTGAACCGACTGAGCCACCCGGATGCTCCCGGGTGGGGCCTTCTCACTGCTTCCCCTGGTTCCCCTGGAACCTGCAGGGCTGTGAGCTACACAGCTGTGGCCCACTGCAGTGGATGCTCTTTCTGGGTCACACAGCAGTTGCCTGGGGGCGTTCAGCTGCAGGGAGCCTGGCTCTAGACGCCGGCTGGTGCCCGTTCATCCTCACAGCTCTGAGGAGACGGTTGGCGACAAGGAGCCCTTTTGGTTTTGTTATTTTTTATTTTGAAGATTGTAAGTCATGAAGCAGTTGGACGCGTTTCCATTCCGAGCAGAGACAGGAAACATCAAGGCGGTGATTCAGACTCAAAGGCAAGGTCGCCTTCAGTTCGACCGGAGCATGTCTGAGATAAAGGCGCTTGTGTCAGCCACCGCGGAGGCATAGCTGGGCAAGTCGCTGTCGGAGGAAATGAAGAGCTGCCTAGTTTTGGTGTGTAGGTGGTGCACCGAAGTGGTTGAAATTTCAGAAACAGCTGCTGTGAATGTGAGACAGAAAGTTGCAACCAAGTTCTGTAGCAACAGCAAGGTCCCACTAAACCTTCCAGTGCTCCTGCCTGTCCACCTTCCCCCTCTGTCTGCAGGCACTCTGCTGATGATCTGCAGGGCACAGCCATGCTCCGTGGCTCTGGGCAAAAACGAGGCCCTCAGTTTTTGGTCCTTTAGAGCCAGCTGTGAAGGGGGGCCCGTAGTATGAACCCCGGCAACGGGCGGGGCTGAGCGGAGGAGGGGATCAAAGCCGTGCCGGACACCTATCTGTCTGTTTCTGTATTGCCCAGAAGATTGCAGCTGGGCGTACTTGGAAATTTCAGCTACCTCGGTCCTGTCTCCTTAGATTTGGGACAGATTGAGAATCCAGGCTTCCTGAGGGCTCTCCAGCCTCCTAAGGAAGCTTTGGTAAAAATCAGTCTCGGCGGCAGCCCAAACTGATTCCATGTCCTTAGAGAATATCAGGACCAAAGTCTTCTGCAACTTGGCATCAGCCCCTGCGTTCATTCCATTTCCTTCTAGAGTCCCAAGGTCCCCAGTAGTCCCAGGAATGGCTTCAGAGTAGTCTGGGGAGTGATTATGCTGTGAGGGGGTGCTAAGAGGATCAGCTGACCACCGGCCCCTTTTGCACCTGGCATTCAGTGGGATGTGCTTCCATAGAAACTGTCGAGTGCTGTAGGGGCCTGGAGAGGGAAGAAATGTGAGAGCCTGTCTTGTTCAGCCAGGGATTGGCTTGGCAGGGGGCCAGGGGGGTCCACCCAGGAAGACCAGCTGCCTGAGGGCTGGAAGTACCATCTGCCCACAGCTGGTCCCTCCACGGTGTCCACACCCTGCAAGCGGGTCTGGTGACTTGCAACTCTTCTTACCCAGTTTGGGCCCCTCTTTTCTCACAGAATAAGGACTTTCCTGTTCATTCTGTCCTGTAATTAAAAAAAAAAAAAAAGAAAACCCAGAAAACTGAGAAAACAGGAAGTGTTCACCCCACAGAGGGGAAGCGAAAGCTGGCTGTGTTTCCAGCAAAGGCCACAGGACCCACGGCCAGCTTGCTGGGCGCCCAGCTTGCATTAGCCAGTTGCTGTCGCTGGTCCGGTGCGCACGGTGTGTGCAGATGCAGGAAGACGCGGGATATCTGCGTCTGTCCCTTCTACCGGGAGAAAGCTCAGCAGTCTCCCGGGCTCTAAAAATGGAAGCCCAGTTGGTGGTTATTTGAGGTTAAAACCTCATTTTTAATTCAGACTCTTGTGATGTAGAGGTAGGTACTGTGGACAGGTCTGGAGTGGACTGGAGTTACTTGGCACAGGCTAGCAGTGGGGGGATGCAGGGGGGAGGGAGGGGAGAAAGGAGGGTGGTGGGTGGCACCTGGGAATTGAGGGTGCCCAAGCGAGCAGCTCTTCACTGCTTTCTTACTATAGAGCAGGTGCCGTCATGATCCCCTGGCCTTCCACCTGGAGAAATGAAAGGTCATCAGCTCCATTTTACAGCTGGTAATACTGAGGCTCGGTGCAGGTTGGTGCTCAAGGGTGTACAGTTAGTAAGTGGAAGATCTGAACCCAGGTCTCCTGACTCCAAGCCCAGTGCTCGTCCTCGCCAGAGGCTACAACAGCTGTTCACTACTTGAACCCCAATCCAGACTTTCTCCCAAATGCCACAGCCCTGGGATGCTGGGCTGAAAGGAAGAGTTGTCCAAGTGCTCAGTGCTAGGGGGGCTTGGAGTCACTGGTTCAAGCTGAGCTCCCGCTCTCCCGGCTCACAGCTCTGCAGTTCCCTGGGGCCCCTGGTTCTCCCTGATGCAGGGTTATGATGGGGAGAATGACGTTGACAGGAAGTCTGGAGGAGGACCTGTGGAACCAAGAGAAGAAGGGCAAGTGCATGAAAGTCTCACCTTGCGGGGGCCTGGCGGGCCTCAGAAGTTGGCCTGGCTGTGGCCATGGCAGCCCTCGGCACAGAAACGGAGAACCATCTGGGAAATGGGTGGTGCCTGTGTTCTCTGCCACCAGAAAAACCAGAGAAAGCTTGTTTCAAATCCAAGTTATCATGGAATTGCTCCCATTCTCCACTTGCTCATGATTTAACATCTCAGCAGGTGGCAGAGCCCCCAGGGGTCACCTGGGGATGGCCCTCTATGACCTGTAGGGAGCATTCACATGGGGCTGCCTCAGCACCCCACCACATTCCCACAGGTCACGGTGAAACCTGGGGAGGGCGACCCTCCCAGGTGTGATTCTAACAGGCTTGTCAGCAGGCCTGGCTCTGCTGGCACGGGTCTGAACGCCCGTGTGCCCAGAGCGTACACCCCAGGGTTCGCTCGCTAGGTTCTCCTATCGTGGGAAAATGTGAAGGTGCTGAGTGTAAGTCGGAGGGTGTCCAGCTAAAGGGAACCCGACTGCTTTGCTTCTTTACTCAGAAGATGTTACGAGAGAGACCTCAGCTCCCTTGCTCCTTCCACTGTGTGAGGACACAGCGAGACATTTACCTAACAATTGGGAGACCGTGTGGGTCCGTGACATGGTCATGGGAGCACCAGCCTCCCTGTGAGTCACTGAAAACAAGAAGGTTAAGTGTTTTTTTTTTTTTAATTTTCTTTTTAGATTTTATTTATTTATTTGAGAGAGAGAGAGACAGAGATAGAGAGGGCGCAAGTGGGGAGGAGAGGGAGAAGCAGGCTCCCCGCAGAGCAAGGAGCCTGATGCGGGACTCGATCCCAGGACCCCAGGATCATGACCCTAGCCGAAGGCAGACGCTTATCCGACTGAGCCACCCAGGCGCCCAGGTTAAGTGTTTTGAGCCGAAAGTCACTAGGAGAAGGCTTCACTTTGACTAGGAATCAACTGGCAGTACATTTGGGAGCTCAGGGTTTTGGGTAGCCCTAGCTACTCTTCTTCCTAAAAGAGCAAAACTTTGAATATAATATGTTCATTTAATTTTTTTAAAAAAGATAGTGAAAAATAAGTCTCCCTGCCACACATACTACTTTTCACGTTTTTTTTTTTTTGATGTTTTGCATGTGGTAACGGTAATAGGCATGTACATTGCTTCATGGGCTCACATGCTTACCATGACTCATCTGCTCCTTCCTTTTTTTCCCACTTACATGTATCTTGGGCATATTTACTTTATCAGTACAGTATGATTCACTTACCTAGTTCATTCTGAATGGCCGCTTTGTGTTCTGTTAATCATTTATTGTAACGTAACAGTTACTCTGTTATTAGACATTTTGTTTCTGGTCTCGTTATTACAGAGAACATTCAGTAAACATCTGTATACCTATATCTTTGAATTTGAGGCCAATAGGATAAATTTCTAAATGTCAAATTGCTGAGGCAAAGGGCATGGAGATTGAAAAATTTATAGAAATGGCCAGGATATTGTGCTTACCGTTGGGGTTCAGCAGCCCAGTGTTTCTGTCTCCCCACGTCTGACCCCCGCCAGGAACCTGCCAGCCGCCCAACCTTTGCAAGTCCCTCATTTAATCTCAGCTACTTGAGTATCTTTTGATATCTGACGGCCATTTGTAGTTTTTTTTTTTTTAAGATTTTATTTATTCATGAGAGATGGAGAGAGAAAGAGGCAGAGGGAGAAGCAGGCTCCCCACTGAGCGGGGAGCCAGATGTGGGGCTCGATCCCAGGACCCTGGGACCCTGACCTGAGCCGAAGGCAGACGCTTAACAGGCTCCCTGTACTAATTTTTCTATAAATTCATTGTGTGTCCTTTTGCCATTTCTCTATTCTGGTTTTATTGAGGTTTTTAAGCGCCTTTTGCATATTAAGGAAATGAAGCTTTAAGTATATGGGAGTACTATTTTGTCAGTTTGCCACTTTTTATCTTGTTCTCTTTTTCTAGAAAAAGAGGATTTATTTTCATGTAATCAAGCACTGTCTCTTTAAGGTTCTGTTTGTCAGTCATAGATGGTTCTCACTCTGATACTACAGTTTTTTGAAGTGCATTTATTATTTTCTTCATACAGCTTGTTTTTACTCAAGATCCTTGTTCGGTGTAACACTTCCTGTATAAAGATTCGGCCTTACTATGTTTTTCGAAATGTCAGCCACTGAAACGTGCCGTTTCCCCTCCCATCTGTGCCATGAAAGCTAAATCTCCCCACAGAGAGTGGTCTGTTTCGTTGATCAGACTGTTCCTGGGCCAGTGTCAGCCAGGTTTTATAATACCTTGACTACCCCAGAGGGCAGGCCTCCATCCGTGCTCTTTTCCAGAACTGTTTGCTGTTGTCACGCCTTTATTCCTCGGGATAATTGTTGGCTTAAGCAGCCTGATGCGGGACTCGATCCCAGGACCCCGGGATCATGACCCGGGGTGTTGGCTTAAGCAGCCGTCAAGTTTGTCTTGCCCACTGTAATTCACTGTGGGAGGCTGCATGCTCAGTGCATCTTCGAGTAACCCTGTGTCCTGGGAGGAGGTGGGTCCATCTGGAAGCCGCTGGGGTCAGGGACAGGAAACCCTCCCCTTGGCACCCCCACTCCCAACACAGGTGTCCCACAAGGCCCTCCGGGGCTGTGGCACCCAGAACATTGCTTGCTTTCATTAGAGCTCCTTGCCTAAGAGCATGATTCAGAGGCGGGGCTGGTCTCCTGACTTGCAAGCCAGTCTGAGATCTAAGCACTGTGGTTATAACGTGATGGGCTCCCTTCCTGGAAGGACCCGTCTTTGAAACAGAGCCCTTGGCTGACTGGAAAAACCAGAGAAAGTCCCGGACTTGTGCCACTGGCCAGACTAGCTCTGTCCCCCTGGTGCCACTGAGGTTGGCACGTGCTGGTCTTCGTTGGCCTGTGTTGGCTTGTCTTATGCCCCGAGTGTGGCTGGTGAAATATCATTTCTTTTGCATTTTTCTTATCTTAGTGGTCCTCCACTTGGGATCTAATCACCTAAGACTGTTTACTGTCTCAGAGCACTAACCTGGAAAAGTCTCAAACTTGGTTCGACAAACCCAGGGAGAGGCAGTTGTTGGGCGACAGCAGGGAGGGCCCTGAACCCCCATTTAGACCGAAGATCTGCGTCTATTGATGGGTTGTGGATGCAGGCGTCCGTGCTGCCTGAGGCCTGCGCCCTGGGCTTCGGACAGGACCGCAGGGCGGTGCCGGCCCCAGCCCCACAGCTCCCGAGATAGCCGCCGGCCACCCGGTGAGCAGCGCCATCTCAGACGGTGAGCCCGGCTAGAGAACGGCCGGAGTTGGGGGGGGGGGGGTGGCACGGCAGGAGACCCAGCTGCCTGCAGCTTGCTCTGTCCCGGCTCCGGGGCATCTGGAGGACACGTGGGCACAGCCCATCTTAGCCCCTTGGGCGGCTTCCAACAGAACAGTACAGACAGGGTGGCTGCTAAGCAGAAGTCTGTTTCTCTGGGACACGGGGGAGTCTGAGGCCAGGGTGCTGGCATGGTCAGGTGAGGGTCCCCTTCTGGCTGTGTGCTCCCATGGCAGAAGATGAGAGCGAGCTCTCTGGGGTCTCTTTGTTGAGAACACTGGTCCCATCCTCATGACAAATCACCCCCCCAAAGGCCCCACCTCCTAATCCCATCACATGGAGGTTAGGATTTCAACGTGAATTGGGGTGGGGGGCTGGGGTGGACGAACATTCAGTCCACAGCACGGCCCTGTGTGCTATGGGCATAGGTTGGGACTTTGATGAGACGGGGCCTGGGAGCCCATCGGCACTGTTGGGCTTTGAGGGCTCTCTGCCCCCACACCCATGCATTTCAGAGGAGGAGACTGAGAAATGGAGCCCCTGAGTTGTTTCTGGCCCCAGAACCATGCTGCCTGAGATGGTACCCTTGTGTATGTTCTGCACTTGAACTGAAGAATCCTGATGTCTTGTCTTTTCTAGGTGAATTGAAGATCTAGCTTCCAAAATGTGGCAGCTCTTGGCCACCCTTGGCTGCCTGGTGGTGCTGACTGGTGCCCAGAGCAGGCCGCCTTTCCAGCTGCTGTCAGATGAGCTGGTCAGCTATGTTAACAGACATAACACTACGTGGAAGGTGAGCTGTGGGGACCGCCACTTCTGTGTGCGCCCCTGCCCCAGGGGTTCAGTTGGTGCATTCTGCCTCCCAAGGGTGGTGGCTGCAGCTGTGGCCCACGGGACGGTCTGTCCTGGAGAGTCGGTCTGATTGAGAGTCGTGGCCACTGCGGACCATGCCAGCCTCCTCCCTGCTCCTTTCCCCTTGCACACGCGTGTGTGGTGGTGCATGGGGGCTAAACGAGCTCTGGAAGTGCTCACAGCCAGGAGGACCCTGAACCTCGTCCCCCCACCATGGTAGTTGCTAAGGCTCATCAGGCAGCTCCTTGCTTCTGCCCAGCCTCTGAGGCCTGGGACTTCAGTAATAAAGAGACGAAGAATGAGCCATGTTCGGGGCTGCAGAGGGTTTCTCTTGACCTCAGCAAATGTAGCAGATCAGAGAAGATACCCAGTGGTCTGGGAGCTGTGTACCTGCCCCCCCATCCCCCCGGGTGGCTCCCTCGGGACGGGGCCTCGCTTGCTGTGAGGGGTGCCTGTCTTAGTCCGTCCACACTGCTGTAACAAAGTACCGCAGATTGGGTGGTGCATAAGTAGAAATGCATTGCTTACAGTTCTGGAGGCTGGAAGTACAGTTTCAGGGTGCCAGCATGGCTGGGTTCTAGGGAGGGCCTCCCTTAGTGGGAGGGGCAAGCCAGCTCTCCCGGGGCTCCTAGAAGGGCACGAATCCCATTCATGAAGTCTCCACCCTCGTGATCTAACCACCTCCCAAAGGCCCCACCTCCGGGTACCATCACCTTGAGGGTTAGGTTTCAGCATGAATTTGGGGGGATGCATTTGTTCTATAGCAATGCTCCAAGTCCCCTTGCTCTGCTGAGCTGGTCGGGACCCCTGGCCTTGTCAGGCCTTCATCTACCCCCACGCCTAGACACTCCCTCTGTTGACTGCTGTGGCTGGGGCTCTCTTCCAGGCTGGACACAACTTCCACAGTGTGGACCCAAGCTACCTGAGGAAGCTATGTGGCACCTTCCTGGGTGGGCCGAAGCTGCCCCAGAGGTGAGTGCCTGCTACCTGGGGGTGGATACGGTGCCTCACCTGCCCCGCTGCCATACAAACAGCAGGGCTGTGTTTGGGACTGCGGGAAAGAGGGAGTAAGAAGGCCTCCTTGGCATCCAGAGGTCTCCCTTCTCCCGGAGCTGCGAGACTCTGCGTGACAGGGCTCAGACCCTGGTGCTGTGTTTCCTACTGTGCTACTCGACGTGTCTCACAGCCCAGCGGGCAGGGCCCTGGGTCTGTCCTGTATGACCTGGATGGATCCACTCTTGAATAATTGAAGGAGAATCTAAGAAAAGCCGTCTGATCTGCCATTAATGTTTCATTTTTTTCTAGAGAACTCTGTAATGGGCATTTTCAAGTAGATACTACTCTTACAGGAAGCATTAGAAATATCTGACAATGTGGATGGAGTAGTTACGGGACATCACACAATAGGGAAGATAATTAAAGATGTTGTGAGGACCCTGGGCAGACCCGGGATGGGATGAGGGGAGTAAGAAACACAGTTATGTGGATCTTGTGGCCAAACGCCTGAAAAATATCCCATAAAATAAGACTAGAAGGAAGCACAGGGAACGAGAAGATGTGTTGAACAGTAGAGTTCCTGGTTTGGTTTGGTTGTGTAAAGTTCCCAGGGGACATCCCTGCAGATGTCACCTTCGGCTTGTCCTTCCTGTGCCTCCCTTTCCAGGTGATGGCCCAGCCGGCAGTCACTGATGTCTGTGGGGACGGGGGAGGGTTGTAAGATGCGAGTCTGGGGACACCTGGGTGGCTCAGTTGGTTGAGCATCTGCTTTCGGCTCAGGTCATGATCCCGGGGTCCTGGGCTCGAGCCCCGTGTCGGGCTCCCTGCTCAGCGAGTTTGTCATGGAGGCCTTCCTTTATCTAGAATTTGGTTTGCTGAGAACATGATTCTGCCTGAAAGCTTCGATTCCCGGGAACAGTGGCCTAACTGCCCGACCATCAAAGAGATCCGGGACCAGGGCTCCTGCGGGTCCTGCTGGGTGAGGCTCTGCTGGCTGGGAGGGGCCCGAGCATGGGGGGCGGGGGACACTTGTCTGACCAGCTGTGAGTGACTAGGCAAGTTACGTAAACGTGCTGAGTCTCCATTTCCGTCAACATACAAATCATGAAGATCCCTATGGTCATGAGTTATTGCAGGAACTAGGTGGAAGAGTCAATGTGCAAAGCGCTCTGCACGGAGTATGGGTGTGGCCCATGTGTGGGTGGTGAAGCTGTTTTTACTTCTCTGTTGGGCACGGTGTCCCAGGCCATCAGCAGATACCAGTAGTTTTGAGCCCTACTCTGCTTCATGAAGACGTATTCCCATCTGTATCAGTGAGCTATCTTAATTTAGTTTCTAACTGTGGTAAATTACGCATGGTATAAATTTAACCGTCTTAGTCATTTTTAAGCGCAGTTCGGTGGCATTAAGTACATTGACGTTATCGGAAATACGGTCACCAAGGTCCATCCACAGAGCTCTTACCATCTTGTAAGAATGGAAACTCTGTCCCCACTAAACACTAATCCCCCCTCCCCAGCCCCCCAGCAACCACCCTTCTCCTTTGTCTCTTACTGACCAGCCCAGATAACTTATATTAGTAAAATTGTACAGTATTTGTCCTTTGTGTGAGCTGTTTTATGTTAACAAAAACCACGTTTTAGAAACGAACTTGAGTGCCCAGGTAAAGATTTGGGGCGGATTGGTCTCCCGCTTTAAAGACACACTTGAGCGCCAGGACCCTCACTGACGTGGGGGGAGACTAGCCACCAAGAAGGTCTGAGGGATCCACTGTGGTCCTCCACTGGGGTGGCTGGCAGAGCCCACGGCCCAGGGGTGGGGCTCACCTGTGTGGGGCTTGTTTCCGCAGGCATTTGGGGCCGTGGAAGCCATTTCTGACCGGATCTGCATCCGCACCAATGGGCATGTCAATGTGGAGGTGTCTGCCGAGGACATGCTCACATGCTGTGGCGACCAGTGCGGGGACGGGTGAGTCAGAAGTGGCCCCTGGGGCTGGCACCAGGAGCCACCGGGCTGAGGCCTCCCTGTGGACAGGAGTGGTACTCCAGGTCAGGTGACGGTCCTTTGCTGAAACAGCTGGGGTCCCGGGGAGTCTGGAAGCAGGCCCCAGTGTGACTGCTACCTTCCGGGAGCCGCTTAAAGCCAGGCTGAGCCCGCAGCGCCCGGTGTGGCTGGTTCGGCGCAGGCACAGCAGAGATGGTCTCGAATGTGCGGCTCCATTTCTGATCTCCAGCCTGGTTTTTGTCATCCTTGTCCCCCTTCCTTGCTCACGGAAATGTAATAACCTTGGGAGCTCGTTTCTTTAACGAAGAATGATGGGCCCCCAGCTTGGTCACGGAACCTAAATTCCCACCGTGGGTGCCTGCTCTTCTGCCCGCTCTGGCCTTGGTTTTACAGCCGTGGTTCTCGGATACGGCTACGGGTTACAAATACCTGGGAGTTAAATAGAAGCGTCCAGGCCTTACCTCGTCCCGATCAACCCAGGCCCCAGCATTAGCTTCGTGTGTGTTAGCACACCAGGGGATTTCAGCGTGCTGATTGAGGATCTGTGTGACAGCCTGGTTTGGGGTCCTTCTGTCTTGTTGGGGCGGGTGGTGGGCAGGCCCGGGAGCTAGGGCGATGCCCTGGAAGAGGTGACTATCCCAGGGAGGGTGAAGTGGGCTTGCTTGGGACCCGGGAGAGCTATTGGGCTAGCGGCTAAAGGCCCTGGGGGATCCGTAAGCGACCCTGGGGCCTTGGCAGCAGGCGGTGTGGCCTGGGAGCAGCTAGAAGTTCTCTCACAATGAATTTAACGAGTGGCTCTTTTCTTAGCTGTAATGGGGGCTTTCCTGCTGAAGCTTGGAACTTCTGGACAAAACAAGGCCTGGTTTCCGGTGGGCTCTATGACTCTCATGTAGGTGAGTGTCTGCCCTCAGCCCCTCTCTGGCTAGCCGGATTTTATAAGCCATGAGGAAGAATGGTCTCCGCTTGCATTATAAAGTGAGGGCTGAGCGTTGAGGGCAGGAGGCTAAAAAATCCGGTAGAAATAGGAGGCGGTGCCCTCCAGGGCAGAACAGGGCAGGATTAGCAACGGTGTTCATGCTGCACCTTTGACCTCCTGTTCCCGTTTGCTGCACTTGTGCCCTCAGAGGGCTTCTGAAGAGACTGTCAGCCGATCCCTTCCTTTCTCCTTGGCCCCCCAGGCTGCAGACCCTACTCCATCCCTCCCTGTGAGCACCACGTGAACGGCTCCCGGCCCCCATGCACAGGGGAGGGGGATACCCCCAAGTGCAGCAAGATCTGCGAGCCCGGCTACACCCCGTCCTACAAAGAAGACAAGCACTATGGTAAGGTGGGGCCCACGCTCCCAGCACCCCGGGGCCCGGGACCCGCTGACACCCTTCCCGGAGCCAGAGGAAGGAAGAGGCTGGGGCAGTTGACCCTTGGAGTCAGGAACACAGGAGGGAGGAAGGAAGGTCGTGACTGACTGTCTTGTCAGCGGGAGCAATACGCTGTGTTTTCTGCCTGTCTCCATGCCAAATCCGGCCCCAGGATCCCCAGCGTGTTGGGCACACACCCTTAGGGTTGGAGGGACCAGGCCCCTTGTTTTACAGGGGAGTGATCTGGCCTAGAACCTTCTGGGCACCACTCTGCCCTTCCTCCGGGGTCTTGTGCTCACCGCCCCTCCCACCGCAGAGCTGTGGGCCCCGCCCCCCGCCCAATCTCCGCTTCCTGGTCCGGTGCCATCATTCATTCCTCCCCAGGGCAGCCTTCCCAGACCCCTGGGCTGGGCGAGGCCCCAAACACAGTCTTCACCTGGCGGCTCCCCGTAAGTCAGTGAAGAGCTGACAGATGGAGCCGCGGGGGGCACGCCTCACCTCCCCCCCCCCCCCCATTTGCCAGGATGCAGTTCCTACAGCGTGTCCAGTAGCGAGAAGGAGATCATGGCGGAGATCTACAAGAACGGCCCGGTAGAGGCAGCCTTCACCGTGTACTCCGACTTCCTGATGTACAAGTCTGGTGCGTGTTGCCCCCTCATGGCAGCGGGAGCCGGGGAGGTGTGGGTTCCAGGGGGACCGACAGGGCTGGAGCGTGGAGGAAAACATCGGATTGTGCTGGTGAAGTCCCAGACCATGCGTCACATTGGGGGGGGGAGGGTGGGCAGGAAGCACCTGGCTGTGGGATCCACCCCGGGGAACCCGACAGCCCCCGGCCCGAGAGCTGCCTTCGAAACCCCCCCATTCTAGATGAACAGTCTGTAGCCGACTTCTGCTGTCTCCTTTCCGTTCGGCCGCCTCGAACTCTTCAGCGCTCTCTGCTCTTAGGAAACGTCATTGGATAAAGGGAGATGATTCTGGCAAGACGAGATTATAAAGCTGGCGCTTTTTAACAGTTCCCCCGCCCCCCTGTAATTTAAAGGGGTGCATTTCCAGTTTCACAGCCTGATTAACTCACCAGTGAGGGCATCGCCTGCTGCACAGGCCCCGTGAGCACGTTGAGCTCGGTCAGCACCGGCTGCTGCCGCCACAGTCTCTCTCTCTTTTCATCCCTGCAGGGTCCATCCCAGGGCAGCAACTTGAAACTCCTCAAGTTACAGAACCCTTTTGACAAATACATCCTTCCACGGAGTCCTAGCATGTAGAGCGGATAGCTGGAATTAACGTTTAAATTTACTTCTTAGATTAGAATTTATAACTTCAGTTTTCAAGGCAACCAACAAGCTCATTTTGTTGGGAATCCCCTTTAATATTTACTCAACATTATTTGGGTGTTGGGCTTTCAAAAACCTATTGAAATGGTTACCCCCATGTGGTGGGAGCCCCTGGAGCCTTCTGAGAGAACGTCAGGGCGCTCTCTGTGTAACCTTGTTTGGGAGGGCTTGGTGGGCCCGGGGAGCCAGCCGAGTTGGAGGGCTGCTCCGGGACCGGTCTCTGCCTGAACGGGCCGTCCCTTTGTCAGGAGTGTACCAGCACGTCACTGGAGAAATGATGGGAGGCCACGCTGTCCGCATCCTGGGCTGGGGAGTGGAGAATGGCACACCCTACTGGCTGGTTGGCAACTCCTGGAACACGGACTGGGGCGACAATGGTGCGTGGTGGCCCCCTGCCTGCTCGTGGGGGGTGTGAGCCAGGACGGAGTGGTCATCTTGTCCTGCTCTGCTCCAGACACTGGGCCTGGGGCTCAACAGTGACCTCCTGGGGGTTCCCTTGCCATGAAGGCAGATGCTGACCCCAAGAGAGGCTGGTAGAGATCAGGACGTGGCTTCGGGTCACTTGTGTCTCACAGTTCCCCACGCCCCAGGTGCAGTGCCTGTTTATGTGGGTCAAGTGGAAGTGGGGTCTAGAGGCCTCGTGACGTGGAGCCGAGCTACTGGGCAAACAAGAGAAGTCGGGAGAGCACCTTGGGGTTGGTTTGCTGACTGCTTTGGGGCTAGGCTGCTGCTCCTAAGTCTTCTGCTCCTAAGTCTTTCTGGGATGAGTGTGAGTACCTCGGCAAGGGTCAAAACTCAGCACACTCTGAAGGCATATTTTTGCTTTCCAGGTTTCTTTAAAATCCTCAGAGGACGGGATCACTGTGGAATTGAATCAGAAATTGTGGCTGGAATCCCATGCACTGACCAGTACTGGAAAAAGATCTAATCTGCTGTGGGACTGGTCCTGCCAGCCCTGGGGCAGTGTTTCCCTAAATAATAGCCAGTTGGGCTGGTGAGGAGATGGGGAGGAATGTCTTTTATTCTTTTGAGTTGAGATAAGATACAAGAGGTTTTAGACAGGGCCTGAAGGATTGGGCCAAACCTCGTGTCTTACCATCAGAACCGTCTTCCAAGGAGACACGTCCAAGGCCTGGCTACCTCCCAGCCCGCTGGGTGGACTGCGGCCCCAGGGCATACTTAGACGACGTGAGCCACCACCGCAAGCAAAGTGAGGCCTTCCACCCCCTCCCCCGACTAGTGCTGCGCCTAGTGCCCGCGCCCCAGCGCATCCTGCCCCCATCCGCGCACACCAGGAAGCCAGACCGAGACCTAGAGGGTTTGTTAGGCGTTCCAGGGGAATAGAAAGTGGAATGCCTAACAAGACCAGTCCCCACCAGCGGCGGTACTTGTAAGCAAGTAGCTCGCTAGCTGTGGACTAGGTTGAAAAGAAAACCAGTGGGGCGGCCCTTGGGGGAGAGCCGTTCTCCCAGGGCCCCTGCATCTCTTGAGGTTTGCGGTGTTGCAGCAAACACCCTCTCTGGTCTTGTCCTTGGCATGATTCCTTTTTAGGTGTTTTATTTTGCGTGCACCTCAGCTGATCATGTGAATGAAAGAGAACAGTCGGAGCTGTCCTCGCTTCACAGGCTGTGTCTCCCTTCACCACCACTAGGTGGTCACAGCCCGATCGGCCTTCCAGCCTAATACAGTGAAACTCATTCGGGAGAAACCAGCTTTACCCGTGTAAAGATCACTGCTTCATTCTCTTAATTTAACCAGGAAAGGAATGACTGTGCCAATAAAACATTTTCTCCCTTAACGTGAAGTCTGTTCTGGTGGGATGCCGTGGTCCATCTGTCCTTACCCCACAGAAACCTGTTTTCCTGGATCCGGGTGTCTTTGAAACTCGAACCAGGGGAACTCTTGCCTCAAACCATGATTTCTCTTAGTTCCCTGTCACTCTTACCAACCCTGCTCTGTAAATGCATCCCCCACACTGTGTCTCAAGCCCAATGAGCTGCGCCCCTGCTCAATTTCAAGAGCTAGGAACATAGCTGCGGTCCGTTTCGTACCAGCCACAAGCCAGCGGCAACCCGCGGTGGGGGGTCACACAAGTGTGGCATGGGGGTGACGCCGGAAGCCAGCTGTCCTAGTGGAGGGCTGGGTCGCCCTGGTCGCCGCCGGATGTTGGGACGGGGAGGAAGCAGCCTTTGTGTCCTAGTCTGAGTTCCCTCTGTGTCTGGGTCATGTTGCCGGTTAAGAACTGTTGCTTTGCATAGTCCCGGTTAAGAATCCCAAGCAGCGAAGTACACTAGTGTTGGAGGGAACAGGAAACTAGAAGAATTGCCCCCATCCCACTGGCCCTGTCAGTACCTGACTTCTTTCCCAGCTGTGGGCTGGACTAGTTCTAGAAGCATGGGAAGTTTGACTTCCAGTGGGAACTAGAAGTTAGGGATCAGAAAGTGCCTCATCAGATAAGCTCTTAAACACCTGCTGAATATGGAAAGGAAAATTTGTGAAAGCCAGAATTAAATGAAAAACTTAAAAATCTGTGACACCTGACATAATATTTAAGCGTTTAACAAAGGTTACCAAAGCCAAACTTTATTCTTCAAATTTCATTTGGAAGACATTCATAACCTCAGTGTAGTTCTGACAAATTCGACCTGCCCCCACACGGAATCGGATGATCCCATGTCCATCCTGTGCTCATCCTGTGCCCATCCTGTGCCCACCCTGCACCCACCCGCAGCTCCGCGCTCAGCTGGGAAGCCGGCGGAGATGCAATACAGCAAGGACCCAGATGAACTGCAGGGCATCTGCACGCTTGGCTTAAGGAGTCTGTTAGAAAACAAAACCAGACATGTTTATTTAGGGTTGGGATCAATGTCAATACTTAAATAAACCTCAAATTACCTCATTGATCACTCTGTCACTCAGTTCAACAAGTGGTATGCTTCTCTCAGGTGCCTGTCCGAACAAGGTAATCAATGGAAGGGACCATGCCTTTTTGCTCATTACCCAGAGGAGGGTGTGGGTTTAGTTTAGACTCAGATGTCTGCGCACATAGTTGAACCTTTAACCACTCTTAAAATGCGTCAGATAGCTATGCTTCAGACCAAAAGTATGGCCATCACCTGGCAGCAGCTTGTTAGAAATGCGGGATTTGGGCCAGAGCTATGAATCTGCCCTTGCAATTTAACTTAAAGACTCCTGCTGATTCATATGTTCATTAGAATTTGAAAAATAAGGCCTTAGAGCAGCGGTTCTCAAACTGGGCTCCTGACCAGCAGCATGTGTATCACCTGAGAACTTAAAGATGCCCGTTTGGGAGGTACTCCCCAAGACCTGAGAGACAAATGGTCCTAGCAATCTGGGACCTTCAGGCAATTCAGATGCTAAAGTTTGAGAACCATGGCTTTGGAGCTTTGCTTCCCAAACTGCTAAGGTTAATTAACAAATGGCTAGCCACCCCTCCTTCCCCTACACACATGTGCACACCAGCCCCAGGGAAAGGGTTCCAACAGAATGGGGCTTCCAGGTAATTGCTCCAAGCACTTTCCCAAAAGGAGATGGGTGTGCATGTGTGCAGGTGTATCTGGAGCTCCAGAAGCTCCCGGAGTGTGGAGATCAGACTCTTGCTCCTGTCTGTTGTAAGGGAGTTCTTTAAATTTAAAGCCCTAGATTCAGGTGGGTCAGATATTCCTCTGAGGAAAAGCTCAAATATTTCCCTGTAAGTAGAACTCAAGTAGACCTTATGCCAGAGATCCTATACCTCTGATTAGTGTGGAGCAGAGGGTGGGGTTGCCAGGTTCAACAAAAACAAAGGATGTTGTGGCACCTGGGTGGCCCAGATGGTTAAGCGTCTGCCTTCGGCTCAGGTCATGATCTCGGGGTCCTGGGATCCAGCCCCACATCGGGCTCCTGGCTCAGCAGGGAGTCTGCTTCT
>NW_027397066.1:150082982-150166460 GCF_003265705.2 Callorhinus ursinus
TTTTTTTTTAAAGATTTTATTTATTTATTTCAGAGAGAGAGAATGAGAGATAGAAAGCACGAGAGGGAAGAGGGTCAGAGGGAGAAGCAGACTCCCCGCCGAGCAGGGAGCCCGATGTGGGACTCGATCCCGGGACTCCAGGATCATGACCTGAGCCGAAGGCAGTCGCTTAACCAACTGAGCCACCCAGGCGCCCCTATCTGGCAATTTTAATAGAGAAATATATTTAGAAGGAAAATGATCTTCCAAAGCACTCAGGAGTGGGCACAAGAGCTAAGACTTTGCACGAGTCCGTGATAGTAAAAGTCACATAACTTTATGGCCGGGAGGGGCCTAGGAGATCTTCTAAACCATACAGAAGCTCAGAAAGTCCCGCAGGTCATGACTGAGCCAGGAGAGAAACCTTCCAGTACACCCACCCCAGACCACGATTTCCACCAGGTTGTTCTCTGTCCTACATGGGTTGTAGCAGAACTCATCCGGCATCTCAACACACAAATTTCTAACAACCCACCTTGGAATCTTAAACCAAGTTCTGATGCTTAAATTACTAGGAAAATTCCTGGGGAGCCTGGCTCAGAGCTGTACCCCATGCGGCAAACGCCTGGCTTCAGCGTGGTGACAAGTTTGTCCAGGACCGACCCTCAGATGAACCAATTCACCACAGCTTCCAGGGACCGAAACTAGGCCACTGTGTTCGGTGGCAGCCGGGGACATGAAGGGACAGCAGTGTGAGTACGTGTGTAACAATGCGAGACCAGCACTCCTGCTGGTTTTGGAAAACCCTCAGCTTCAATGATTACATCACCGCACACAAAGGACGGCAGCGGAAGAGCAGGCTATATACACCGAGGGTATGAATGGCTTCTAGAAAGTACTTTCATGCCCCACAACCGTGATTCCTCAGCTTGAGGGGCTTTTTCAAACACCCTCCAAGAGGGGCCGTGTCCTCCCCGGCCCAGGCCTAGATTCGCAGTAAGGTCCTGGGTGAGTGTGCCTCACACCCCCGGCCTGTGCGGGGCTCAAGGCAGACAGTGATGCTAGAAGGAGGAGGCTAAATGCTCTTCGGCTTTCCAGCCCATCACCTGAAAACACACGTTGCCTTTCTCGAGGCTTCCATGTATAAACTGGTGATTTAAAAAAAAAAGAAACAAAAGACAAAAAAACCCCACAAAAATCCTGGACATGGTAACATTTCTGCATGCGGCTAAGAGTCGGCCAAGGGGGACAGCAGGCTGGTAGAGGGAGTGTAGGTCCCAAGCTGGCCAGGGAGGCGAGGCTGCCGCAGGCTCGCAGGCTCGTTTCCAGCAGGCACAGCCGTGCAGGGCCCAGGCAGCTGGGTCCTTCTTCTTGGTCCTGCTCTGGCTGGCTCTGCGGGGGCCGCAGACGGCCATCAGTCCCTCCATCACTGACTCCATTCTTGCGTTCCTATTTGCCGTGCTCATCCAGGCTTTCAAATGAGCTGCCCTCGACAGATGCAAAGTAACTCAGTTCATTATAAACACATCTTTATATATGATGTCTTCTTAAAAAGTCAGCCTTAACTGGAGGCCAGTCTTCCACGATGGGACCCAAAGCAATCCCGCAGTTTCTTTCTGAAAGCTAACCTCCTTTTAAACCAGGAAGCGATTCCAGAACCCCCAGAAGTCAGTCCTTAGCCTTCATGGGCAGAAGACAGTCTGCACTCTTAGGAAACCTAGGGCTGTTGCCTAGACCTACAAACACGGACGTCTACTACATTCAAATCAACTGAATAAAACAAAATGATGAGAAAAACGGGAACCCAACGGAGAAAATTCACTTCACTTTGTACAAGGACATGTATTCCAAGGTCGCTTCAAATTAAATACATTTAATTAGAATTCTAGTCAAGATTCACACTAAGTAAGACCTCTCGGCAGCCCCACATGCCACCATGTCCCCTGAACTGCAGTGAGCGGCCCTCTGCTGTTGGCCATGGCGCGCAGTCGTGAGCACCACCCGCGAGGGCCTGCCTGCCGAGGGTGAGGTAGCCTTCCCTTGTATTCTTAGCTTCTTGACCGCATGTCACAGTTTCTAAAAGTCTCAAGTCCACAGAGTTCTTTCAGGGATTAAAGCGGGAGGGAAAAAAGGGGGGAGGGGGGTGCCAATATCCTTTTTCTTGAAGAAAAGGCCAGCCCATTTCAGGGTGAACTTGAGCTTCCAGACCAATATCCCAGTCAGTGCTCTCCGGTCTGAACGTAGTCTTCTGTGACCTGGGACAGGGTGCTCAGGTACTGCCAGCTCAGGGCAGCCAAGAGCATGACAAATGACAGGTAAATAGGGGAGTAGTGACTTCGGGAGATCAGCTGACAATTGGGAAGATTCTGTGTCCTGATGGTGGAGATGATCTGCCTTGTTTTACCAGAAGATGGGTCTGAGCTGGGGATTCTATGATAAATCTGTTAAAGAAAGGAGAAAATTTTAAGTGCCACTTAGTGAGTCCTAGAAAATTTATAAACACCTTCTGTGTTTACTTCTTACCGTAACCCTACACAGGGAGGTATCTCATGTCCCTCTTCCCAATGAGCAAACAGGCTCAGAGAACACGAAAGGAATAACCCAAAGTCACCCCACTGATAAGGCAGGGTTGTCCACGGAGGCTCGTATCGTCGCGCAGCCTGACCTAGGGGGCACCAGGGCATCCCTGCCCCCAGGGAGCCAGCCACCCAGGTCCTCTCCGGTCGGTGCCTCCCAGCGCCGGGCACAGAGGGGGAGCCTGGGAACATCGGCAGAGTCTGACCGCGCTGGAGCAGCGCAACACGCTGCGGGGGAAGGTTACTGAAAAGGCAGGGCAAACACAGCCAGACAAGACGGAATCTGTGGTGTGGACCACAGGCTGGATGAAGAAAGGCGAGAGCAGAAGCTGGGGGCCGGAGAGCAGTCCTCCTAGAACCCTCTTGGAGCCTCTGCCCCTCCCGCCCCCTCCACAAACCTCCAAAGCATTTGCTGAACCCAGGCCTCCCGTCCACGCTTCCAACACAGCTACGGGCGAGACCCTCGATGCCTCTCACCTGAGCTATGACCAGCCTCCAAACTGAGCTCCTGACTCTACTGAACCCTGAAGTCCACTCACCTGCTTGCCACACTGTCCCCCCAAAAACCGAAAACCTCTGCTTGACACCCCCCCCCACTGGCTCCCTATGGGTTGCCGAGTTAAGGTCTGAGCTCAGTGCTGCGGAGCACAAGGCCACCCGTGACCTGGGGCCACTGAACCTTTCCAGCTTCACCTGCTGCTGCCCGCCTGTCTTTTCTCACCACTGGAACAACTCGACTGTTGTCTTACATGTGGATTGTTCTGCACGCTTCTGTTCCCCTCTTCGCTCACACTATTCCCCACTCCTGGAATGCCTGTCACACTCCTTCACCTGGCTAACTCTTGCCCGTTGCCCAAGTCTTAATTTAGATATTAGGTCTTCTAGAAAACCTGCCTTGAACCCCCAGGTTGGGCCACGTGCCCCTCTCCTGCACATAACACCTCCCTTATCACTTTAACACTGAATTCAGCTATTTCTGTGTGTCTCCCTGGACTGCAAGTCTCAAAGGCACCACATCTTCCTCATCTTTCTGCCTCCAGCCCAGCTCTGTGCCTGGCACGCAAACGGTCACTGACTCAAACTGACAGAGTAGCTAAGAGATGACGGAGGTGGGAAGTGACAAGGATCGGAGCCAAGACGGAGGCAAAGAGGAGGAAGACGACAGAGCAGGCATATTTTTAAATAATTTTTTCCCAAAATTTTCATTATATAATGGGTACTTTTTTCCATAGACATACATCATACTCTTGCCACCCTCCCACCTCCCCACCAAAAGGGCAGAGCTGCACTTTAGTATAGCAAGAAAATAAAAGATTATGGCTACAGGGGCGCCTGGCTGGCTCCGTCGGGAGAGCATGTGACTCTTGATCTTGGGGTCATGAGTTCAGGCCCCGCAGTGGGCAAAGAGCTCAATTAAAAAAAAAAAAAAAATATATATATATATATATATATATATATGTGCGCCTACCGAAATACGCTAATGATATCTAATATCTAATATTATGCTACCAAGAATAGCTTTAGAGAGAACAACAGAAGCAGGGATGAAACTGTAATTTCCTCTACTTTCTTTTAAAAAACACTTAGATGATGGAGTTATGCTTATAAAAACAAGCAATGCAGGGGCACCTGGGTGGCTCCGTCAGTTAAGCATCTGACTCTTGATTTCGGCTCAGGTCATGATCCCAGGGTCTTGGGATTAAGCCCCACATCAGGCTCCCTGCTCGGCGGGGAGCCTGCTTCTCCCTCTCCTGTTCCCCCTGCCTGTGCTCTCTCTCTCTGTGTCAAATAAATAAATAAAATCTTAAAAAAAAAATGAATGACTATATTCTATATAGTGGATAAATATATGACTACATTGTGCATATAAAATTATACACAATTTTATTTTTAAAATAGGTTATAAACAGATTATACTGAGATTTGACTTTTTTCACCCACATAATTTTTTATGGACATTTCTTAATGCCAGAACCTAGAAAATGACGTCATTCTGTTTTTAAACACAAGCCACATAATGTGAATGTACTATAATTTAATCAATTCCTTCCCAATGAGGACTGAGGACAAAATGTCACAATAAGCACCTCTGCACATTTTCTGGCTAATTTTGCACGTAAAGTCCTAGAATTGCTTGGTCAGAGGGTAATGCGTGCAAAATTCTGACAAGTAAGAAAGTTTATAGGTGGAACAGGTGGGATATAGAGATTCCTATGGATCAGGGTTAGGGGAATAAAGGAGGAGCCTGGGTTATCCGGATTCCTTGATCAGGCGAATGGTAATGTCATTAAGCAAAAAAATAAAAAGTTTCTGACCAAGTCCTGAGCTGGACTAATCAAGTCAGGAGTGATGAGCATGTGGTGGAGAAAGAAGCCGGGCCATCAAAGAGAATACCAGAAAGCTGTTGTGCAGTGAGAAGAAATGAAAACCAAGACAGAACTCCGGGAAATATCAGTATAGGAGCCAGAAGGGCAGAGGAGTCGGCAGGTAAGAGGTTAAACTGGAGGCAAGCGTCACAGAAGCCTAGAGGGGAAAAGGCTTTCAAGGTGAGAAAGCCAGTGTCAAATAATACAGTGGGATCAGGGAGAATGCTTTAAAAACTGGTCATTAGAAGGTCATCCGAGCACTTCAGTAAGCACAGTTCTCATAACAAGGTAGGAACAAAAGCTGGCTAGCGTGAGGTGGGTTGAGAAAAAAATGGGAATAAATAACATGAAGTACATGTATCTTTCGAGAAGCTTAAGTGGCGGGGTGCGGGGGGAGTAGGCAGAAAGGAGCAAAGTCAAGCCAGAGTTATATTTTGACTTTCTGAAGCTCTCTGAAGCTGAGTGGCCCGAGCGCACATACAGACTAGAGGAGTGACAGGGGGAGGAGAGGGCTTTGGAGGAAGAGGCGGCAGATCTCGAGGGGGCGACGGTGGGGGCGGTGGGCGCAGGAGCGTGTACACACAGGGCTTAGGCTCACACCTGGGAGGCGGACACAGAGGAGCGAAGCAGGTTCACAACACACCATCCCGCACTTCCTCACATGGGGAAAAGGCGGCAGCAGCTGAGGAGAGGGTGGGATAACAGCAGTGCTTTCCAGCCTTTCTGTCCACAGCTGATCACCTGGGGGGCTTGGTAAAGGCAGATTCTGATGCAGTGGGTTCGAGCTGGCGTGAGACTCCAGCAAGCGTCCAGGGGCCCCAGATGCTGCTGACCCGAGGACCACACTTGTGAGTTGTGAGCACAAGAAGGGCTTGAAGGGCAGGACGATGCTCTAGACGAACCACAGCACAGGGTGAACCCGGAGGCTGCACCAGCTTCAAAAAGCTTGCCCTCACCAAGGAATGAGCATTGGCAGAGAAGGAAATAATAGTTTCTGGCTCTTTGCCGGAGCATTTGTTTCTGCCCCAAAATAGCTGGTGGAGCTTCTCGCCAGCTGACAGGTATCCAGACTGGTTTGAAGCTGAGGCTGCTCCAGACGACGAAGGACACTGAGGAGCAGTGCCCACCTACTCAGCAAGGTTCAGCTGTCACTCTGACTCTTCCACTAAACACTAGAGCTGCAGGAGGAAAGCCTGCAAGTCCCCTGCAAAGGCATGCAGGAGGAAAGCCTGCAAGTCCCCTGCAAAGGCATTATGGTTACCACCAGTTAGGCCCAGAGACCCGACAGAATAAATGTGTCTTCCTGTCTCCCTGCAAAGGACAGACTTGATCAGTGAGGAGAAGTAGGATTCAGTGTTAATAATTGGACAGCAGCAAAGAGCCAGACAACTGGGGGCACCTGGGTGGCTCAGTCAGTGAAGCATCTGCCTTCGGCTCAGGTCCCGATCCAGCTGGGATCGAGCCCCATATAAGGCTCCCTGCTCAGCGGGGAGTCAGCTTCTCCCTCTGCCCCTCCCCCTCACTCATGCACTCTCTCTCTCTCAAAATCCTAAAAAAAAAAAAAACCAAAAACCCAGACAACTTGTGGACTTGATACAAAAAGGTTTCACTTGAAATTTCATTCATGCTGACATCAAAGCCATTATTACATTTTATTCCTTCAGACTTGGAAGTCTTCAGAGATTTCTCTCAATCAAATCAACTCAAGTATTAACATCTCCCCCCCCAAATTACCTTGAGTAGCTTGAAACAACTGATGCCTTAAATCAGGGGTCTGCAAATGTTCTTAAAGGGCCAGAAAAATATTTTCAGCTTTGTGGGCCACTCAACTGTTGCAGCCTCTCAACTCAACTGAAATCTTCTCTGACTTACATACTACATTATATAAAATGGAGGAAAAGTGCCTAATACGGTACTACTTAGTTTGGAAAGGGTACTCCAAATCCCTTAGAATTGTAGTGAACAGCGCAGGCTCTGAAGTCAGCCAGATCTGGGTCCAAATTATGGCTCCAGCTCAAGTTTCCTTGATATTAACAGTACCCACCTATTCTGTTCCTCTGCCAGGCACACAGCAAGCTCAAAGGAAGTGCTGGTGAACCAGACTGTCCCAAGTCTCATTAGTAGCAATTTTTTGGTCAATGGCTGAATGAACACTGTATCTAGTCACCAAAGAATTTTAGGATTTTTAAAAAAAATCTGGTCTTTTTTTTAAGATTTTATTGATTTATTTGAGAGAAGGAGAGCATGCACGGTGGGGGGGTGCGGGAGCAGAGGGAGAAGCAGGCTCCCCACTGAGCAGGGAGCCCGACGTGGGACTCGATCCCAGAACCCTGGGATCATGACCTGAGCTGAAGGCAGCTGCTTAACCGACTGAGCCACCCAGGGTCTCTTCTCTTATGTCTTCTATAGGTGCCTCTGGTAGAAATGCAGAGGTCCAAAGCTTGTCAGATAAAAGACAGGGAGGAACTCCAAGGAGAATGTGCAATAGGCAATAGAAATCAGAGGAAATCACTGTTTGGCAGAATTCTGTTTAGGGGAAACCACTATTACACATCACATCCCTGTGAAGGTGTAACCGGAGGACGGGAAGGAGGCAGAAAATTATTGACAGCAATAGTTCTCTCTGGGAGGGAGGAAGGAAGAAGGTCTTTCATGTTTCATGTGTTTCTGTAGTAGTTCAATCTTCAGTAAGAATCTAAGGATCTCAGGGCCTCCACTAACCAGAAGGCAGCAGCCACCCCCCTCGCCAGTGTGAGCATCACAAAAAATATCTCCAGACATTGCCAAATGTCCGCTGGTGGGGGCGGCGGGGGAGGCGCAAAAGCCCCTTCAATTAAGAACCACCACTCTGGGGCCTAGTGATTAGTTTCAGCCTCTAACAGAAAGTTTTTTGAACCTAGTCATAGATTATATCTCCACAGTAGGAGATCTGACTTGAACAAGTATGTTTTGTTTTATAGGGTAGTTCTGGCGTTTGAAATGAGAT
Source organism: Callorhinus ursinus (assembly GCF_003265705.2). Classification (NCBI taxonomy): domain Eukaryota; kingdom Metazoa; phylum Chordata; class Mammalia; order Carnivora; family Otariidae; genus Callorhinus; species Callorhinus ursinus. The sequence goes on from NW_027397066.1 coordinate 150,090,890, forward strand.
TTGCATTAGAAAATTGAGAAATCATTGCAACTTGATGATTTTCCTTTGCTGGAATTCCCCACTGTGGTTTCTCAGTTGAGGCCTATGACGTAATGGAAAGTACTGGATTGGGTGACAGGCAACCTGGCCTGGGGTCTGAGATCCACTCGGTCAGATACTGTGTTAGCATGCACAAGCCTCGGCTTCACTCTCCTCACCCATGAATCAAGAAGCCTGGGGCTGGCCTCTACCATCATCTTCTGCCTCAAAAAACCTCATCCTCCTTAGGGGCTTCCACCCTAGAGGCTCGCTGCATTTATACCCTCCCACTGGGGTGCCATGCGGCTCTGATCGATCAGCAATCTGTGCACACACTGTTTCCTAATAAAGGACACCAACTCCTGTCTCTTTATACCATAACACAGTGAGTTGTTAGGATCATCTAATATCCAAATATGAACTGTTTAAACAGTGACATTATTTAAATCCTAAAAATAGCTACAGATTCTCCAGGTAGTGAAATAAGAACCCACCTCTTCCATGTACTGGTAGATTATAGCTTTGACCGCCGGCATATTGGTGGCGTCCATCATTAGAGTTACTGCTTGCCCTTTTCGGATCTTCACTACGCCTTTGAACACCTGCTGGTTATTATAACAGGCAGCCAGAGTGGCAATGGCCATCACCTTCAGATATAAGGAGGGAGAGAGAAAAAGAAAAAAAAAAAACACTAATTTATTTCATTTCATGAAAAAAAGAAATGGCATGCTAAACATCACCATTTTGAAAAGGTGAAAAAAAGTTCTGTAGATTAAGAAAGTGACAAAGGGCTAAGATGGAACTAACCAAGAAAAAAATCACCATGAAGAAAGCATGTCAAAACTTGGACCTTTCTCACTCCTTGCTTCTCCAACAATACATAGAATCAAGTGGTCTTTGTGTCTTAAATGATTCTTTGGTGTGACCACGAAAGTTCCTTTTTATTTGGAAAAAATAAGTCCATTAAGTCCATACATCATTTTCTATGCTAGAGTAATGAGTTAGAGAGCCAAAAAATGTATCTCAAAATAATATCTACTGGGGCACCTGGGTGGCTCCTTCGTTAAGTGTCTGCCTTCGGCTCGGGTCATGATCCCAGGGTCCTGGGATCGAGCCCTGTGTCGGCTCCACGCTCAGCGGGGAGTCTCCCTCTTCCTTCTGCCCCTCCCCCTGCTCGTGCTCGTGCTCTCGCTCTCTCTCTCTCTCTCTCTCAAATAAATAAAAATCTTAAAAAAAAAAATCAAGTTTCCAAATCAGTTAAATCCTATGACTTTCATGTATTTGAGTTAAAAACTGAAATAATTGGCAAAGGCATTTAAAAAAGTGTAAGCTCCTAGAGGACTGAGGGGCTAGGTCCATAGGATCAGGTTGTGTTATCCTGAGTCTGGGAAACGGACAGCAAAAACTAAGCGCTTAAGTAAGAGTCTGTAATGATAAACCTTCACCTACATTTTACCCAGCATTCCCCCCAAATCTAAGCCAAAGCCCTAGATTTAATTGTGAGGCTAAGGATCTAAGGAGGCTGAGCTGGGTATGGTGGTTGTGGGGTAGAGGGGAGATGTAGTGAAACACTGCCTGCCTCCCCCCCAGCAAAAGAAAATAGACCAGAGTCATTTTTTAAAAGGAACCATATTCCTGAATACAGCAAACCAAAATAGTAAAGGCATTCTCTCCACCCCCATCACCACAACCACGCCGCTCCTTTTAGCTTCCACCCCTCATATACAAGAAGAGCTCCACTGCATACCTGTGGAATAGCGCAGAAGTTAAACACACTTTGGTTTCTAAGTCTTGAAAGGTAAGTGATGACATCTGGGATGTGGTGTAGTGCGTTGGTTATAAGTTCGTTCAGGCACTTCACAGCCAAGTCAATATTCTGTGGTTTAGCAAAATCGCCCAACTTCTTAACATATTTGCTCCAAACCTTAAAAAATAAGTTAGCATGTGCATAAGGGAAGAATGTACAAGCAATAGGAAAGAATCTTTGTGAATAAGAACTATGATCTACAGTGAAGTTTTTCTTAGCTGCGGACTCCTCTTTCACCAAGATCAAGTCTGTTTTAAGCTCCACGCAGTGGCTTTTTATGATGACCAGTCTGGGTCTGATCACAACCTAGGAGTCATTTAAGTATTTGGGAAATTGTCCCTTAGGGACACATAGTACAGCATGTACTAAGCAATACTCTGATGACTCCCATTATTCCAGAAGGCATTAGTCTCCTCCTGAAAAATATAACCAGATAGATACAAAATCAGCCACAACAGTACTGCAAGCCAAATGTTAAGCATTCTGAAGATGGTCAGGCCTCAAAGTAAATCACGATTAACATGGCATTCCCAATTCTGATAAGAATGCTGCTGAACAAGTGTACTGAGGGAAAATGAGCTGAGTCTATACTATGAGAACATTACCTCCTTGGATCTTAGTAACTCAAAAGCGAAATAACATCTTCAACTGCAACAGTGGGATTGATTTGACAATTTTTAATGATATTATTTAAAGGAGTCTCTGAAGCTAGCAAAGAACTTACTTTCATTTTTGGTCACTCTGAAGCTTCCCAAAGAATAATGCTTATTAATGTCACTCTATACATTCCCCCAAACACATGACTGGCCACCACCACTTCCATTTTTACAAAATCCCAAATTCCTGCTAAGAGATGCAGAAACGATGATAAAATTAGGACATCACCTTTCGGCATCTCCAGTGATAAGAGATCTAGGCAGTGACCACCAAGGAAAACAAAAAGAACCCGTAACTTATAAGGAAAAGAAAGTGATCCTTAGATTTTCAACAGCCGGTCTGTAAAGCAGAAGAATATGGGATACTCAAAAATGTGAGCTAAAAATTTTGTATCTAGAAAAACTAACTTTCAAACATCAAAGCCACAAATTGTTATCAATCTGTATAAACATGGGGAGTTATTATTCTCATGGGTCTCTCCTATCAGGGTGCGAGCTCCAGACAGCCAAAATGACTGGAGACATAATATAAAGACTGGTGAGGAGCTTAAACTAAGACTAAGTAAGGAGGAAAGGGAGATATTACAGTGGCAATGGCTATCTAATCTGACGATTCAGAAATAAATACAATCACAAAAAATTGGGAATTAGTATAGCATATGCAAAAAATGTCTTCAATTTTGGTGGTAGTTGAGTATCATTATTCAGAGACTGCAGGATCTGTAATGAGGGGGAAAAAAGCAAATGAGTAATCATGGTATATACTCATTCTAGCATCTCTGATTTCCCTGAGAAGTATGAATCTCGATAAGGAAGAAATGAAGTAGAAATGTAATACAGAGGAGATTATGTAACAATCCTATGGTCCTGAGTTTGAACTGGAAATATCAATATAAACTTACAAGGTATTTGAGCTTTACAACTAAACACACACATACAGTGACTATCCCAAGAGCAGTGAACTGTCCCTAGTGAGCAAGTGCAGTGTTGGGTACTATTTCCCATTAGCCCAGGTGTCCTGGACGGGCTTCTTAAGAGCTGGCGGAGTCCAGAGCTCAGGCAAGAAATGTACAAAATGGGCTTAGAACATCTTCACATACCAAATGGCAAGAAAGCTATCAAAGACTATTAAGGGTCCCCCTCATGAGGACTCAGGAGCCAACCTGAACCTCTTCTTGTAGTGAGAAAAATTACAACAGATTAAACCCAATCAGATATGAGGTTTTTAAAAAGATTTTATCTATCTATCTATCTATCTATCTATCTATCTATCTATCTATCTATCTATGTATCAGAGAAAGAGAAAGGAGAGAGAGCACAAGCAGGGGGAGCGGCGGGCAGAGGGAGAAGCAGGCTCCCCGCTGAGCAAGAAGCCGGATGCGGGACTTGATCCCCAATAAATTAGCAGAACTAGGCATGAAGCCTAATGACTGCTAACATCAAAAGTGGGCAAAGATCAGATGTTGTGTGCCTCTTGGTAAGAGAACACACCATCTTTCAAGAGGCACATGCTCATTTTTAGATTTAAACACATTTGGTGTGCTTTAACCCACTGCAGTCTTTATTCTTTTTGATACTCAAATTGTTCCATATGTGTGGTCAGTGAAAACGCCTTTGAACTGGATCCTGTACCTTTTTATGCTGTACTTTTTACTTTGACAACTCTCTTATTTCCTGGCGTGACAGTGTATCCCAAGCTCATTTTGTATATTTCCTGCCCCACTATTCTGTGTGCTGGGAAATGGTATTAAAAGACCAAACTGGAACACACCAGCGGTACACATTTCTACTGGTTTGTGTCTATACCTCTTGGTAGAGAGAGCTAAACATTTTTTTTTTTTAAGAGAATCTGTATCAGGAGTTCATACTGATATTTCCAATTCAGTTTAGGATTATGGGAGTTTGGCTTAACTTTATTAATATTTTTATATTTGTACCTTTTATTTTAGAGTGAAAATCTTGGTTCCTAGACTGATACGAACACAACTGCCTATTTGCTATGTTATAGAGTTTCTATAATAGTTTCAGTATTTCAGTAACAATATTATTCACAGTATAATTACTGAAAACATTACGTTGAGTTTACACTGCTGTGCACGCACCTTGCTTTTTCTCACTTAATAATATATAACCTGGAGATCACTCCCTAGTTTATTTCTTTTTGTGCTCCACCAAGTGAATATACCATAGTTCAATCAGTCCTGTATAGATGGACATCTCAGTTGTTTATAAACTCTAACTATTAGAAACAAAGCTGCCTCAAGAAGCTCCCATATTATTCACTTGCCAAGCTGCCCGTGCTCAGGGCTGTTTGCACTAGGACACACTTTCACCAGCCACACACAGTGCCTATGTCCCCAGTCTTGCTTGGCGATTACCAAACATGATTTTTGCCAATCCGACCCCAGAAATAGTCTCTCAGGGTTCTTTTCTCTCATTTTTGGTTAAGTTATTTGAACTTACATTTAGTAAGCACCCTGGCCAAAGTTTATCTCATTTTATCCACACCACTATTCTGTGGTCTAACAGCTATTCAATATTACAGAGGAGGGAAGTGAACCGTGGGCAGACCTGCACAGCTGGTGCACATGACCCACGCTGGGAGGACGCGCCTGGGTGAGAGACAGTGTGGTAACAGGGGGCAGGCCCCAGCTGAGACCCAGAGACCGAGGCGGCCCTTTCAGGTGGCCACTGACTCACTGCGGGTCCTCACACAAACACCTGCGCTTCGCTGAGCCTTGGTGTCCAAGGAAAGGTGGTCAAGAGCTCTTTGGCCACCCTGCCTGCACAGGAGTCACCTGGGAAGCTTGGCAAAGTAGGATGTCTCAGCCCAGGGTTGTTTTAATGTGAAGTTTTCTTATTAGGAGTGAGATTGATCATCTTCTCAGCTGTTTAAGGATCTTTCTTTCAAAAACAACAAAAAAAAGATCTTTCTTTCCATGAACAATCTGTTCTTATCTCTTTGCCCGGTTTTCTAAAAGTAGCTGGTCTTACCTTTTAGCAGTTTTTGTATTGGGGATATGAGCCTCATATCTGCGGTATAAGTTGCAAATATTTCCCCTACTTTGTCACCTGCCTTTTATTCACTTTAAAAGCACTTGGTTAGGGTGCCTGGGTGGCTCAGTCAGTTAAGCATCTGACTTCAGCTCAGGTCATGATTTCAGGGTCAAGGGATCAAGCCCCACATGGGGCTCCCTGCTTAGTGGGGAGTCTGCTTCTTCCTCTGCCCCTAGCCCTGCTTGTGCTCTCTCCCTCTCTAATAAAATCTTTAAATTTTAGAAATTAAAAAAATTAAAAGCACTTTGTTTTAGGAAACCATTTTATGGGAAGAAATAGGCAAATGCTACAGTAAAATCAGGAAATAGTCCTAAGATTTTCTAGCTTTCCTTCTGAATAAAACCAATGTCCAAGCCTTTGCTTTGCTTATCCGTTTTTTTAAAATTAAGTCAAAGATGAACTCTTGTCTCTTATAATGAACATCCTACAGTTTTTGCCTCTCTAGCATCTTCCACCTTCCCGCCACAGAATCCTTCTGTTTTGGTGGGGGGGGGGTAGTAAATCTATTCTATGTGTGTTGGGAAGATATAATCCAGGTGTGGTTCGACTACTCGGCCCTCTGGCTACGGTAACTGATCATGGGTTGGGCACAGGATCCACACCCCACCAACTGGTCTCCCTAAGAACTTCTTTGTTAAGCTAGCAGGTTGTGAGTCATGAGTTGTTATATCCACCCACTCGGAGAAAGCCTATCTAAGGGAAAGAAAGAACACGGACAGAGTCTCTGTGTGAGTGTGAGTGTGAGTGTGTGTGTGTATGACTATACATAGTCTGAACCCCTGGATTTAGCCAGTCTACTCTGAAGCCAACTAAATCCTAACCTGTTTTATACATTCTCTTACATTGTCTAAGGTAGTTTGATTGATATTTCTATCACTTACAACTAAAAGATTTGTTTTGTTTTGTTTTGAGGAAGTATTTAAAATTATTTTTCCCAAATCCCCTGCATCTGTTACCTCTTGAGGCCAAAACTCTCTTCCTTCTCGCTGGTCTTCCAGATAATCACGAATGATGTTTGTTTTCTGCAGAAACAGGCCCATAGAATTGGCACACTCTACGTCTTCACCAACTAAGGGGTCTTCTAACTCTGAGGCTGAGAATAGACGGGAAAGGCCAATTCCCACCAGCCCGGCGACATAGTGACAGTACTGTAAGAAATAATGAAGTATTTACTAAAATGGAAACACCCAAGATCATTAGCTACAAAAAAAAACCCCAAAACAAAACCCCAAAACAGGTTCCAAACAGAATGTACAAGATCTCATTTTGATTAAAAGACGCAAACATGTACACAAATATACACTATGTACATGTAAGGAAAAAAGAACATCCAAGAAGGGTGTGCACAAAAGACTTAACCAAAGTGACCTCTGATCTCTGGCTGGTGTGATGGTTTTATTCTTTCACCTGAGTTTTCCGTATTTCTACTGTGGACATGCACTACTCCTAGAATAAAAGGTCACTGAAAAAATAAACTAGTATAGTAAGCTTTCTGATATCTAAAATTGAGAGTGAAGGCAATGAGGGAATAAGGAATATTCTAATAGAAACTAGAATAGTAAGTGGAGTTTAGTCTTGAAGACACTTCAAGATCTTGCAGTGTCTCAAAATCTTCATTACCTAGAAGAACAAAGTACCACAGTCTGTTCTTGCCACTGCTTTTAAGCACTCTGCGTATTCAGTCCTCACCGACACTTTATGAGGCATGTATCATTACTATCACCATTTTACAGATGTGCAAACCGGGGCCAACAGAGGGGTCAGTCAACTAATTGCCCAAGATCACTCATCTGGAAGTCAGAGGCCAGGGACTCAAAGCCAGGTAGTCTGGCTTACAAGGCAGGCTCTAACAACTTTGCTGAAACTTCCTCTTCTCAAAAGAGATCTTGGTAAACATCATTCTCGATTGTCAATGAATTCTTTTCCTGTAAAAGTGGTTTGTCAAAGCTATCCTCTCCTGAAAAGAGTATTCCAAGACAACTTAATGCAATACTCTTATGAAATGAATGTCCATTACACAATTTAAGAAGTGGAGAGCAGTTAAAGAAGGTACACTCTGGAGGGGACATCAGGAAGGGTAAAAGTTCGGGAAAGACCAAAGGAGGGCCCCTGGTTGAAAGTAACACAGAGCCAGACTAATCAAAGGGCACAATGAAATGGCAAAGAGAAAGCACTTGAAATATGGTCTAAGAAAGAAAGAATCTGGGAAAGAGTAAAGATATGCTAAAATATTTGGGGCACCTGGGTGGCTCTGTCGTTAAGCGTCTGCCTTTGGCTCAGGTCATGATCCCGGGGTCCTGGGATCGAGCCCCGCATCGGGCTCCCTGCTCAGCGGGAAGCCTGCTTCTCCCTCTCCCACTCCCCCTGCTTGTGTTCCCTCTCCTGCTGTGTCTCTCTTTGCCAAATAAATAGTAAGATCTTTTAAAAAAAAAAAACAAAAAACAAAACAAAAGGTATGCTAAAATAGAGAAATGAGCTGTGGACAACTACAAGAAATTTAAAAAGAATTACTAGAAACTAAAAAACATCAGTATGTCCTTAGCACTGCCCAAGGAAAAGTAGATTTTCAGATAATAGTTCTTTGCATAGAAATATTCCTAGAATGGAAGTAGTCCTCTTCCTCCAAAGTTGAAGGGGGGGGGGGGGGGGGGGAATCACTAAAAGTACTGACTTTCATCTAATCAGAGCTTGTACTCAACAAGCTATCGTTGGGACTCCTGAATAGGTCTGCACGGCAGAAAAGGGAGTCACCATGCAGCTAACCAGTGCTGATTCTTGGCCAGGAGTTTTGGCTTTAACTTTAAATTCATAAATGTACAATCCCAGAAGCAGCCTCACTCATGCCGAGTGGGAGAGCATTAGCCAGCAGCCCCCAAGATGATGCCAGCAAGTTTTAGGAACTGAAGGGTTAAGAGGCCAGACTTTGAACCTATACTCCCTCAAGGAGTATGTATACAGTCGCTTCTCTCCTGAGATCCTAATGTGAACACTATTAAGGATAAAAAAATACACACGTAGTCCAGATGTTTAAAAGGTCTTTGCTTCCACGGGGGTGATGAAGAAGTCCCACAAACATCATTCCTATGGAAAATAGGCAAGACCCCTCCTCCTTCCTAGCCCGTATTTTGGTGTTGTCTAGTCCCCACTGTCAATTAGGTCACTTTGTCTAGATAGGCACTTTCTCCCTGCCACCCAACTCCTCCCCTGACCAGTATCCTACACAGCTGCTGCTCAGGAAAAACTCAGGCCAAATAAAAGCCCAGTATAATTTTATCTGCCACATCATCTGCTCTCATTGCCCTTCCCAGCTCCTCTGTCTCCCGAGGAAGCCAATCTCGTCCACGTGAGGTCTCCCAGTGCCAGTCCCCACACGTATTCGTTTCTAACCACCAGATGAATTGGGGGAGGGAGGTCGAGAAACTCGGAACTTCTCCTACTGTGTTATTTCTGTAAGGAGCTGATGGGAAAAGAAGAAGTAAGGCATTGGAAAGGTACTCACTCCTCAGCACAACACACCCATGATCCTAAGCTAGTACCTCTGGATTCTCATAAACTTGGAAAGGAAACACACATACAATTTACAGTTTAAGTGATACCTACTTCCCGTCAACAAACGGGGTCAAGCTGGCACGGAGTTTAAAAGTCATCTTGTGCTAACATGGAACTGCAGATTGATTCAGATACTAAGGTGTGTCCACAAAACACACATACTCAGTGATGGAAGAAAGTAAATAACAAAAAACACATTTTTAAGATTTGAAAACCTCGAATATCTCTGTATTACATGGAGTAACTTAGCCATTTCTCTAAAATTTCACAGCAAGTCAGAGACATTTTTAGAAGTTTAATGTGTGGGGCACCTGGGTGGCTCAGTCGTTAAGCGTCTGCCTTCGGCTCAGGTCGTGATCTCAGGGTCCTGGGATCAAGCCCCGCATCGGGCTCCCTGCTCCACGGAGTGGGAAGTCTGCTTCTCCCTCTCCCACTCCCCCTGCTTGCGTTCCCTCTCTTGCTGTGTCTCTCTCTGGCAAATAAATAAATAAAATCTTTTTTTTTTTTAAAGACTTCATTTATTTGACACAGAGAGAGAGAGAGTGAGAGAGAGAGAGAGAGACAGATCACAAGCAGGGGGAGCAGCAGGCAGAGGGAGAGGGAGAGGGAGAAGCAGGCTCCCCGCAGAGCAAGGAGCCCGATGCGGGGCTCGATGCGGGGCTCGATCCCAGGACTCTGGAATCATGACCTGAGCTGAAGGCAGCCGCTTAACCAACTGAGCCACCCAGGCGCCCCAATAAATAAAATCTGAAAAAAAAGAAGCAGCTTAATGTGTGTAACCTCTGGGACAGGTTATATTCACTTTGGCCTGACTTAATGGTAAATGCCCTAGGGCATGGATTATTTCAAGTATTCAATTATAAGCCCCTTTATTGTTTATGATGAGACATTCAAGCTACACAGGTGGGTTATAAAACCAGAAAACGTGGAACTGGCAGACAACTTCTTCCTCACTCTGAACTTCACAGTGCGTACTGCCACCTCTGTTCTATGCACCACACACCAATGCTACTTTGTAAACACTGACCTTGTCCCACTCCTGTTCAGATGTTACGTGTTTATCCAAAAACTCCGCCATCCCAACTCCCATTTTCCGGCAAATGTCAACAATCACTGTTTGATATTTCTCAGCCAAATTTCTAAACTCAAGGGAGATCTGAAATGGAAATCACAAAAAAAGGAAAATATGAAATACGTATTTACACTGGGAACCAACATGGTACCTATAGATCATAAAACAAAGCAATAGCAGAACTCATTAAGACTCCCAAATGATTCATCTATAAGCCTAACATCTAGGTTGTACCAGTTTTCTACATATTGCATAATAAGCTCAGAAATGTTATAATTGCTAAAATAGAAGGGTCTAAAAATGCTAAAGTTTCTAGACTCAAAAGAAAATCAAAGTCTCACTCTACACTCATCTTTCCAATAGATAATAAATGAGGTGCTTCTACATAAAGTGGACATAAATGTAAGAATTTTAGGAAGAATGCCCCATTTCAGACAAACCTCATGATAGGGAAGACTCATTCCTGCAAACGTGTATCAAGCACTTCCTACATAGCAAGCTTTGTTCTAGGCACTGGGGATACACAGCCTGGAAAGGAGCAGACACTTAGCCCCTGTACAGTTTACATTCTACTAAGGAGATCAGCCAACCCGTTTTCTGTCATCAATTCCCAGATTTCTATCAGGAAGTTATAGTGTCTCCCCTACTATAAGGCTATATATTTTAATTCCTTAAAACAGCTCAATTTAGCTCAATCAGAGGCATGCTACCCAATATTTTTTTTTCATAGCCCAAACTCTAATGTAGAAATTGTACTGATGGTTTTTAAATTCACTGCTATTGCACAAACATCCTACTTAAGTTTAAAGAAGTATCTCTAGATGATCAAATAGAGTACAGAAACACCACGAAATTTCTTTAAATGCTACAGATATTAATGGAGCCAACACATAATACTGAAAACAAGTGGGAAGAATACTTGGTCTACATTTACAGAATGGTTAGAAAAGCTTCCTCAGGAAACACCTCTATTTAAGGACCTGAGGGCAAACCAGCTGGCTGCACAGCACCAAAGGGATTCAGAAGCCTAAGGTTTCTTAGGCTTCTGAATATCAACTGTGAAACTCCCCCCAAATCCATAAAATCAATCCAATCTTTCCAGAATGCTATTCTTTCCAGAACAGCTGTTCCAAGACAAAGCCAAAAAGTCATTCCTATTGGGGACTGAAACACACGAGTGACTCTACCAAAGGGTATTTGAATCCCTGAATCTCCCTAGGACCCTATTCTTTCAACAGACCCTGGACTAGGTCATTTTATTTATGAGAGCAAAGCCCGGTCTCACATACTCTGTAGGAGCGACGACAAGCTTTGCCGAGTGAAACGAGTCATAAGGACTTTTTACTGTCCATCCAGGCAATTCTGTTTGACAACTACAGTAGATTTGTAGGTCCTGCAGTCACTCTCCGGTGACTCAAGTACACAAAGGAAGGATATCGTGGTGAATCCACTAGTATAATGGAGGAGGACCAAATACCAAGTAGGGGTCCAAGGGTAGCACGACACTTCCATTCACCTACAAAGAAAAATTCCCTATAAACTTTAGGATGTTATGATCAGAACACTGGGTAATTCTACCTTCTTCACTTATATGCGAAATTCTGTTTTTAACTGATTTTTTTTTCTGGAAAAACCAATAGTTTTATTGTCTTTAACCAATTTTTAAAAGAGCAGTAAAGTATGTCAGTGATTAAATGTTAAAACTACATTACCATAAAATAATACAAATATTGAATGAACATTGAAATATATTTCATAACTACTTCATAGCTCAATAAATGTATGTTATTATTGCTATTAGCATTTAAAAATAACCCTATGCCATTCCTTAAGTTGTGTTTGGGGTGGATCTGGAAGACTACTAGTTTCCCCTAGTACCAGGCGAAAAAGATATACTCTAATCTAATCCATAATATACAGTGAAAGTTCCAGAAAGTCTGGCTTCAAATGATACCAACTAATGGCCACTAAAGCATAAAACACGAGGTTCAATCTCAATGCACACACACTGGGGAGGGGCTCACTTGGTGAGAACACGCTGTCTAGGCTTAAGCCTGAAGTCTGTGGGGCCTGGGACAAGAGCACAAATGGAGGCCCACATACCATACTGGCTCAAAATCTTGAAATTATTAGTCATACTAGTAACTTGTTAAACAGTATGTGCTATTCTCCTGCTTTTACGAAGACACCTTAACCACAACCTGAAGGACTCAGGTGTGAATTTAAATTTTCCTCAGGGCTTGTTCCAAAAAATGCAGCAGGGCAGAGACTGCTGAGCCCCAGCTCCCGGCCTGCACCCTGGCCTTCCCACTCCCGGCTCTGTCTGGCCCCAGAAGGCCTAGGGGCAGGGTCACTGGTGCATGATTCACCCTGGAGAAGGCAGGCCAGAGGCAACAGACTGCCAACCCGGGAAGGGAGCTCAGGGAATTGAGGGCAGGGAATTCCACAGACCCGGAACATAGTCTAGAAGGGGAGCTGCATAAGCTCTGGGCAGGCACACTCCCATGGCCCTGGGGACCCCTCACCCCTTTGAGTGGGGCCCTGTAAAGTGAGGGGCGGGCCCTTCTTACCTCAGTCTAAGAGCAGTACTATGTGAGTGAGGCCAAGTTATCTGTTCTGCCTTAGGGCCTCGCCCGAAACTGACGGTACACCTAACCCAAGGAGACGGTTTACCCTTCAAACTGGGCATCTTGTCTCAAGGAGATGCTGGGATTGATCAGCATGTGCACAAAGCATTCCCAACGAAAATAAGACACTATGACTTTCCATATATTCCTATCTCAATCGGAACAACAGGCTGAACGGACCTCCCATTCAAAGTTGCATCCTCACGAAACACATAGCTTCAGATGTTTCACATTAAGGACATAAAGGGTTAGCAACAGCAAAACAGTAATGCCTGGCCTGTGCCCTCTGATCCCTTCTACTCTGCCAGGGCGAGTCTCTGCTCTTAGGAGGGGAGTGTCTGCGTTCACCCTACTCCCCAACACAGGAAAAGATCGACTGAATGTTGAAATTTGCTTGAACAAACTGTTGTTTTTCCATTGGAATGCACTATTTATAAAGAAGACTTTTGGTTTTCTAAACATATTGAAATATTATCCAAACATCTACTAGCTATATCCCCCCCCAATTATTCTGACATTCACACATTTTTATATTCTTTCATTTCTGCTGAGTGGATAGGGCTGCCTTGATTTTTCAAATACCTACAACACTTATCCCACAACGACTAGAAATTATTTTTTATGAATCTACTCAGTTTGAAAATAGTCTGGAAGGGTTTTTTGGTTTTGGAGGCTCTAGCTAGGATATACCTTTTTTAAGTGAGAATACACATCAGTTATAAATTGCTATGGGACCCTGTTTGTAGCACTTCCTCCTGTGTTGGCAGTTTCACAAGCTCATCAGTGAATGGCCACCGATTTCCAGGCAGAGGAAACCCAGCCTCTGGTCACGTGACAGGTGTCCTAGGCGAGCCAGATCACTGGTCCCTGCTCTAGGTGAGTGCTCTCATTCCCTACCTATTCTTCGCGGGTTCTTCTTCCTTCTTCCTCTGTTCTATCGCATTGTCCTGTATCAGCTCCACCTATTTACTCCTCACAGATTTTTTCTTTTGGTTTGAACTTTATTGTCTTTTATTTTTGTCTTTGACAGCAAAGACGCGATCTCAGTAATCTGAAATAGCCCTTGCTCCAAAGGAGTCTCTCAAACATTCTTTTGTATTGGGTGGATTCCTCCCCTCCCCACTCAGGAATATAGATCTGTTTCAGTAGCAACAGCCACACGAGGACTATTCTTCCCCCCCAATTCTGGCAACTGTGTACAAAAAGAAGGGCTTCTTTGGTCTGTTAGAGAACATGAGACTTCACTAAATCAACCTTTTATTTATGAGGTATGAAAGAAGCAGTTATTTGTGTGATAAGACATGCAAATTCCAGAAAAGTAAGACCTAGTCACATATATAACATAACCTTGTCAATGTTTTAAAACTCAAGGTTTTAATTATAACCCACTTTAAGTCCAACGGAATGGACCGAACACTTAATAATTATAGAATACTTAGCATACAGCAAGCACTCTTCTAAGTACTTATAAATAGGAACTTGTCAACCCTCAGAGCTCTAAATTTACAAATGAGGAAGCTGAGGCAGAGAAACTTAGGAATGTGTCCCGAATCACACAGCTCTAAGTGGCAGAGGATCACCCTGCTCCTCAGTCCTCCCCACAGCTGGACCCATCCTGAACAGCACAGCCATGCTACCAGGCTAAGGGTCCCAGAAGCCAGAAGCCCTCTACACTTAGGCTGTATTAGATAGGGAACAGGTTTTGTGAGCGGGCCTGAGAATCCATCTTTTATGACACTGGAATTAGAATGTATCTTTCCAAAGGAAGAAACACTGGACTTTTAAGCAACACAGTGGTAACGGTAATAGTAGCTAATACCCTTCTAACCTGTCTCGACTCTTTTAAGCCTCACAGCAATACTACGAGGCGAGGCAGGTACTAGTATTATCTCTATAGATGGAGAAACTGAGGTTTACACAGGCCACGTCACTCCGCACCGGCTAATAAGTGTAAGAGGTGGAATTCCAACCCAGGCAGCGTGGCTTCAGAGTCTCGGCTACCAGAGCTTACCCATCACATTAGATTACACTGCCCTCACACTGCTTCTGCTACTGTTCTCCACGGGGATGAAGGCTGGCTGACAACTATATCATCAATTATACACACAACCGTAGGCAGGAGAAATCTGTAATTCCGCTACCGTTGGGAAGTCCTCTAGCACTTGTCGATCTTTCTCCTTGCTGTCCATATACCGCCAGTCGGGTTCGTAAAGGTAAGAGTGAAAGTTGTGTAGCAGTGGGACTTTTTTTTCTACACTGATGGTCATGTCATCTTCCAGAGTGTCCAGAGCTCGGAGGACCAGATAAAATACGCATACCGCATGACTGTAAAAGCGGGAGAACTATTAATATGATGGGACAAACGTTCCAAGATATTCCAAAATAACATGTCATTTATGCAAACCCTCTTACGGCCCTACCCCTAAAGAACTATGGAAAGATAGCCAAAGCTTTTTGTACTCAACAAGCCATCTTAGTTTTCCTTTCTTAGATGGGAGCAATGGACTTCAGTGGTTTATTTATAAAAAACAAAATAAAAAAACCCCTACCAGCTGGATGTCACAACTACTCCCAGAATGAGTTACATTTAACCAACATAGAACAGCTGTACAAAAATCGACAGGCCAAGTGTTTACACGGACCTGGTATTTTTGCAGATAAAAAATAAAGTCAAATTAGTATAATAGTATAAATAGTCAAAATAGTATACTGTCATACACAAAGGCAATTGGTCTAGGTTCATGTATGCAATCTGCCCAGAAGGAACTTGGGCTGGTTCAGTCAGG
This sequence comes from Callorhinus ursinus, assembly GCF_003265705.2. Lineage (NCBI taxonomy): Eukaryota > Metazoa > Chordata > Mammalia > Carnivora > Otariidae > Callorhinus > Callorhinus ursinus. Next base: position 150,106,462 of record NW_027397066.1, read on the forward strand.
AGTCCTAAACTTGAGCACCAGGTGGGGTATAGAGATTACTTAAACACAACTTAAAAAAAAAAAAAAATAGCTACTTCATTGGAATTAACCCCATATGCTAGAATTGCAAAGTAGCATAGTGAAGCCAAGAAAAATGCATGACCTACTCAGAGACAGGTTCAGCCGCCAGGACTAAAAAAAGTCAATAAACACCACCCTCCCCCACCCCCAACCCCCCCCTTCCTCCCCGCTTCCCTGAAAGAGCTGGGCCCACAGGGACACTATTAGATGGCAAAGTGCCTGGAAGGGCATTCTAAAGTAAATACATGGGTGTTCCAACCAGAACATTGCCTTCACTCTGGTGGGGCACGCTCCAGCTGAGCCACCAGCGGAGACTGCAACGCTAGGGGCTGTCAGAAAGTAGTGGCTCAACGTCCCAGTCCCCGGGGAAAGCTCTCCTCCCCCAAGTGAAAAGGAGCTGTCTGGCCACTCACCGCATTTCCCCATCCAGCGCCTCGATGACAGCTGCAAAACTGCGACTGGTCTGATTGAGATACTTGTAACAAGTTTTCAAGCTGCTGCTCAGCGAGTCCTGGGGGCAGAAAAGACACGCGGAGGTGGGAGATGCAGAGCGGCAGGAGTGGGACAGGGGCAGGCGGCCGGCTGCCGGCGGGGTCCGCAGCCTGCCGCAGACGCCCTCCCCGCGCGGCCAGTCCTTGGAGGGCCAGGCGGCGGGAGACAAGGGGCAGCCGCGCGGCGCGGAGCCTGCGGCAGTGCCCGTGCCCCGGGGTGCCGCGGCGGGGCTCAGCACCAAGGTCCGCTTGAACAGGGACATGGCCTTGATGCCGCAGGCGGCCACGGCCATCGGAGTCGTAGGGCCCGCGTAGAGTTTTTCCTCCATAGACCTGAGCGAGGTTGGGAGGCGCCCCCGAGGGGCGGGGCCGGCTCTCCCTCCACCCCAGCGGGCTCACGGCTGGCCCGCCCTCCGGGGCCGAGGTCAACCCCGCCCGTCGTCACCCCCCCCCCCCCCCCCCCCCCCCCCCCCCCCCGCCACCCAGCTGGCTACCCCTTCGCTCCCGGTGCCTCCCTCCAAATCTTCCTCTTGTCCCTGGAACCCACGGGCGGCTGGCGGAGCCCAGGCCACTCTTGAGAAGCTGGCTCGTCTTCCTGGTGCCAGAATCTTTCACCAAACTTTAGTCCAGCTCCTTTGAACCCTCCACTCTCGTACTTCTGTGTCTATCCCTGCATCGCCCAATTTTAGCAAGAATCCTGCTACTGATCCCCGCGACTGTCCGGCAGGGTTCCTCAGTCCCCATCATCCCATCGCCCTGTCCCCTTAGGTTAGGTCGTTTGGCGAGAATGTCCCTCACCCCAGATGTTCCCACCTTCATCACTTTAAATCCACTGACCCCTCCACTCTGCTCCCATTTTTCCTCGTTGTATTCAGAATTGAGCCCAGTTCTATACTGAGGTCTCTTTTTCCCTACTGCAATGGCTGTTCTGAATAAAACCTGTTTTTACTGCTTTAACTACTGTTCACCTTTGGCTTTTCTTTAACACCTGTTAAAGGTCTTCTATCCTCTGGAAAGCTATTACTTTTAAGATTTCTAATCCTCGGAGCACCTGGGTGGCTCAGTTAAGACTGCCTTCAGCTCAGGTCATGATCACAGGATCCTGGGATCGAGCCTGCTCCCCGCTCAGAGGGGAGCCTGCTTCGCCTTCTGCTGCTCCCCCTGCCTGTGCTCTCCTGCTCTCTCTGTGTCAAATAAATAAAATCTCAAAAAAAAAAAAAAAAAAAAGATTTCTAATCCTCTTTCTCTTTCAAATTAGTGAGCTGTAATGAGCTGCTTCCTGAACTTTACTCTTCCCTAAGGAAAACAAGAATCAGTTTTCCCAGGGGAAAAAAAAAAAGCACCGAATTTTCAAAGCAAGCATATCTGAAAGAATTGCTGTGGGTTTGTTTTATACAGACTTTAATTTTACAGCTGTTTTAAGTTCACAGGAAAACAGTGCAAAGTCCAGAGTTCCCACATACCCCCTCAACCCCCAGTCTCCCTTACTCTCTTTTTAAGAGAAGGAAACATTTGAAATATCTAACAGGAGAGTGGTTTAAAATACACACATGGCTTATCCACTGGTGGCAAATACCACAGGCACTTTGTAAGGTTAACAGTGAACCCTGAACCCTAGTGGACTGGACCTATGTTCTTTTTTATATGTGTATTATTTCCTCAATTTCCTATCATGGACGCATATCATATTATCAAGAGTAAAGCTTAAAAAAAATCACATAATCATGAGAATTTCATTTCCTTGCCATGTTCAATAAAAAGTGATTAGTAAAAATTAATGTTTACTGAGCACCATATATTAGTAAAATCATTTCATGCAATGTCTGGCATATAAATATACTCAGTGAAAGTCTGATGAATAAATGAATATGTTCAGAGTATTTATTTTTAAAAGACTTTATTTATTTATTTGACAGAGAGAGAGAAAGTGCACAAGCAGGGGGAGCAGCTGAGGAAGAGGGAGAAGCAGACTCCCACTGAGCGGGGAGCCTCCCATGACCTGAGCCCCAGGCAGATGCTTAACCGACTGAGCCATCCAGGGGCCCCTGTTAAGAGTATTTAAAAACCATTCACCAACTCCTTCCCTCTCAAGTGTGGAGAGGCCAGGCTTTGCAGTCAAGTAAAAGAAACAGAATAACAGCCATTATTGAGTTCTATGGCAGCTCTTCACAGAAACTATTGTTACCAGGCCACAATGATTCCTTTCACTGCATTGCCAAACGTTTTAATCCTCAGCTACCACTAATGGTTTGGGGGCTGACTTCTGTGAGCTCCAATAAAAGCTGGACAGGTTTTTGAAGAGCAACAACCTTAAGCAATACCACCCCTCCTTATCAACACACCTCCTCCACTCTTAAAATATACAAGGTCAATAAATCCCTTCTCTGTGTCCTTCCTTCATCATTCTTTTTCCTGTCACCTATTTGCTTCAGTTCCTCACTCCGTAACAATAATTTCCTCAAATTGCCAAGAAGATACGGGAAGATACAACTATTAAACACTGGAAAACTCGACTCAATATGAAAATTTCCACTGCTTGATTCCCATGAGCTGCCAGGGAGGAGAGGGCGGAAAAAAGACCAGGGCTAACTGCTGCCTGTCTCTAAAACCCCCTGATGTTTTCCACTGCTGTCTGACATGAAGTACGCTCCCAAGAACTCTCAAGTGAGAGAAAAACAGGGATGAAGGGCATCTGGAGGAAGAGTGTGCAGTGGCTAGAAGTGCGAGACTGAACTCCCAGGACCGGGACTCCCAGGAACGACAGCTCCACAGGTGAACAGCTACAAACCGTTCCCACAGCTTTCGTTAAGACTTGAATGCAGATTCCTCAGAATGGGGAGAAACCCCACAAACTTAACGAAATTTATCTAACAGTAAGATTAATAACTACCATTTACTGGGCAGCTACTGTATGCCAAGCACAATACAAATATTACTTTTTATCCTTACAAAACCCTTTAAGGAAGATATTACAGACCTATATCCACTTTCATTCAAACTTCATGGCCAGATGTGTAGCAGAATTCAGCATTTTTAGTGCTTTAGAAAACAGGAAGTAAGATGCATACACAGCCCCAATTGCTAAGAGTAATATCCCATAATTAATTGTTAATATTTCTTCAGCAAATCATTTGAATATTTATACTAAGCCAGGATCACTTCAGTTCGGGGCAGGTTTGCTGCCAAATGACTTTGAGCCAGATTTATGAAAACACTTCTCATCTTCAGACCATTTCTGAGTTGGGAAATGTGGTTCAGGGACTGTGATCAGTATCTCTATTTTATAGATGAAGAAACTGTTGCCTGGAGGTTAAGTTACCAAAAGTTATTCAGCTAAGAGTCAGGATTTAGACTTAATAGAGGCCAGAAATGCCGGATTACAAAACACCTGCTTTTTCCATGATGTGCCCTCTGAGTGATCACACAACTTTCAGGTGGCAGCATCCCTATTTACGGATAAGCTCCTAAAAATTCAGTAGAAATCAAGTTTATTGAACCCTGAATTCCTACAGCCAAATCCTGTGATAGAAATGGTCAGCCATCAATATCTGTTAGTGCACAATTTCCCCCACTTTCTTTGTTACTTAAGACCGAAACTAAGGCGGTGCCTGGGTGGCTCAGCCGGTTAGGACTCTGCCTTCAGCTCCGGTCATGATCTCAGGATCCTAGGATCAAGCCTGGCATCAAGCTCCCTGCTCAAGGGGGAGTCTGCTTCTCCCTCTTTTCACCCCCTCCCCCTGCTCGCTCTCTCTCTCTCTCTCTCTCTCAAATAAATAAAATCTTAAAAAAGAGAGAGAAACTAAGATCATGTTAAGTGAAAGAAAAAAATGTGTGTTCCTATGTTTCCTCTAGTCAACCATTTTCTTTTTTAATAGCTCTTGGGGCTTTTAGGACTCAGAAAAACTGTGAGCAACAAATAATATTATACTGTATTGTTCATCAAATCTTAGGGCTAGAAGAGTCTCACTTAAAAAAAAAAATCAAGAGATTATACGGTGGAAAGTTTCTCTCCTATCCCCTTACCACTTCTCTCTCTGAGGGTAACTAATGCTACCATTTTCTCCAACAGTCTTATTTTATAGAGAGAAAAATGAGTCTCAGAGAGGTCAAGTCTCTGGGCCCAAATCACAACCCTGTAAATTGTGTCCCCTGACTTTAGACACTCAGATCCTTTGCCCTGATATTATTTTTCTTTGTAGTATTTACCTCCACCTGAAATGTTACATACAACAGACCCTTGAACAATGTGGGGATAAGGGGCATGGACCCCCGCACAGCCGAAAATCTGCATATAACTTTTGACTCCCCCAAAACTTAACTACTCATAGCCTGCTATGACCAGAAGCCTTACTGATAACATAAACAGTTGATTAACACATAGTTTTTTGTATGTTATATACTATATTCTTACAATTAAGTACGCTTGAGAAAAGAAAGAGAAAATACATTTACAGTACTATATTTATCGGAAAACATCCATGTATAAGTAAATCCACACAGTTCAAAGTCATGTTGTTCCAGGGGCAATTGAACTTGCTTTTTTTTTTTTCATTCTGTCTTCCCTTAGAATGTAGGTAAGGTTCATAAAAGCAAGTCTTTGCCTGTCTTGTTCACTCTTGTATCTGCAGCACCTAGGACAGTATCGCCATGCAATTGGTGGTCACACATTTGTTAAAGAAAGGAAAGAAGGAAGGAAGCTAATATACACCACGTAGGGAAGGGAAGAAAGTTACTAGGAATTATGGAGGGTCTGCGATGTGCCAGGAACATGTGTGACGGAGATGGGATCTGATCAGCTGTCTGGGGCCAGTCAAACCTGAGCTCTTCATTGCAGGCAGCCTCCAAACCAGGAGCGTGGAGGTCGTCAGACTAGCCGGGGTGGGCACCCTGGAACCACTGCCTGAACAAGTTATCTGATTATTTTATGCCACTGTTTGCTAATCTGTAAAAGAACTTTAGGGTTGTTGTCAAGACCGACTAAGGGTGATGAGTTACAAAAGGGCCACAAAAGTTTGTGGCTCTTTCCAATCAAGGGATGGGGTCTCTCTCTCTGCCTCCCTGAATCTGGGTTCCCTTGTGACTTTTTTTGGCCGACAATTTGGCAGCAAATGTGATTCAAGCAGAGGCTTGGAAACTCCAGCTGCCATGTGGAACCCCAGGGCTAGCCTGAGGATTTTGAGACACATATGGCCCGGTCTTCCCTTGATGCTCCAGCCTACAGTCTGCCAGACACCAGACTGTCCAGCCAAAACCCAGCCGGCCAGCTGAGCAAGCCCAGAAGAAATCAACCAAACTGACCCAGACCAGTAGAACTCCCCAGCTCTCCCAGAGAACTGGGAACTCAAGTTGCTGGTATTTTTTAAGTCACTGAATTGCTTTTTTTTTTTAAATTGTGGTCAAATATACATAACATAAAATTTACCATTTTAACCACTTTTTTTTTTTTAAGATTTTATTTATTTGTCAGGGAGAGAGCAGGAGGCAGAGGGAAAAGCAGGCTCCCCGCCGAGCAGGGAGCCCAATGTGGGGCTCGATCCCAGGACCCTCGGATCATGACCTGAGCAGAAGACAGACGCTTTAACCAATTGAGCCACCCAGGCGCCCCATTTTAACGGCTTTTAAGTATGCAGTTCAGCAGTGTTAAATACATTCACGTTGTTGTACATCCAATCTCCAGAATTAAGTCACTCAGTTTTGGCAGGATTTGTTACTCAGTGAAAGTTAACTGATACACTGGAGATAACAGACTTGAAGAGCTTAGCATAGTGCCTGGCGAACATAAAAACTCAGTAAGTGCTGTCTATTGTTACTAGGACATGGTTATTATCATTATTAATTTTATTAGTCTAACTCACAATATAATTTCTTCCTAATCCCACTCACTTGCCAAATTCGTGTTCCAAAAATGTTGCTTTCATCATGTCCTTGTTCTGCTCTTAACCATTACATGCTTCACTGATGAGAGCTCAGCTTTTGGACTCCCACGCGCCCTTAATGAACTTCATAGTTCTAGCTCATATTTGTCAATTTCAGGTTGGTTTCCTCATCACTCCATACAGGTCATGCTCAGGCCTCTATAACTTGGCTCACAGTAGCTTTTTCAACTGGGGAGCCTCCCCACTAAATTAAATCTAATACCTTACAAAGCACTTTTCTTGTGTTTTCTAAAAACTTTTCGCTTGAAGACATTTCTCATTTCGCTAAAATTTCCTGAAATCAAAATGTACTTAAGATTACTTGGCACTTCCTAGGTTATTTGACCTTTGGACACCTATTCTCCACGAAGACTGTGAACATATTCAGGGTGAGCATTTTCCACTCTGTATCCATTACATGGAAGTGTGTCAATTTTTAGCTGAATCTGGAAAATCCTCTGCTTAATGTGTTTCTTCTGCTTAATCATTTACCAACCTGGCGTCTCTCCTTTTAAAGTCTAGTGTTCAGGGGTGCCTGGGTGGCTCAGTCGTTAAGCGTCTGCCTTTGGCTCAGGTCATGATCCCAGGGTCCTGGGATGGAGCCCCACATCGGGCTCCCTGCTCAGCGGGAAGCCTGCTTCTCCCTCTCCCGCTCCCCCTGCTTGTGTTCCCTCTCTCTCTGTGTCTCTCTCTGTCAAATAAATACAATCTTTAAATAAATTAAAAAAAATAATAAAGTCTAGTGTTCAAAGTTGAACAGTACTCTTTCAGTGTGGTCTGGTCCATCACTTGAATGATGAGCCGCACAGGGGGCTGTCTTGTTCACTCTTGTATCTCCAGATGGACCAGACCACACTGAAAGACAGTGAGCTCTGAGTTAGAGAGCCAGGGTCAAAGACAGGCTTCTGCCCCTGAATAACTGGACCTCAGGCAATTAATTAGCCTCTCTATGCCTCTGTTCTACATCTACAAAACAGGAAAAATAATAGCACCTTCCTTATAAGGTTTCCGGGAGGCTTAAATAATAGATGTAAGGAGGTATATAAAATAGTGTTTGGCACATACTAAGAGCTCAATAAATGTTAGCCATTATTATGATACCATTTATCTAAAGGGTAAAGATCTAGGTTTAAAAAGTCTCTCAGCAGGGTATCAGAATGGAAGAAATCATCCTGAACAAGTGCAATTAGGAATCTGACTGACTACAATTCTAAGCCCACAGCATGATGAGACTACCTAAAAAAGATAAGGAACACTAAGGTGGTGGTGGGGAAGTGGGTTGGGGAAAAGGACTTTATTTGTACTCGGCCATTTTATTTCTTTTCTTTAAGATTTTGTACTTATTTATTTGACAGAGAGAGACACAGCGAGAGAGGGAACACAAGTAGGGGGAGTGGGAAAGGGAGAAGCAGGCTTGCCCGATGCGGGGCTTGATCCCAGAATCCTGGGATCATGACCTGAGTGGAAGGCAGACGCTTAACGACTGAGCCACCCAGGCGTGCCGGCCATTTTATTTCTTAAGAAAAAAAAAGATGAAGCAAAAATATAGCAAACACTATACATCTAATCTTGGAAACAGACACAAATTGGTTACAGTATTTTCAATATTTTTCTATTCGCTTGAAATATTTTATAATTAAAATATATTTTTTAAAGTGGAAGCAGCCTTAAACTATGTTACATAGAAATACAGCATCCATAAGAAAGGAATTAAAGTTCAGTAATGACCAGACCACAATGAAAGAGTACTGTTCAACTCTGAACACTAGACTTTAAAAGGAGAGACGCCAGGTAGGTAAATGATCTGGAAAGAGTAACAGATAATGATAACTAAAGGAAGAACATAGAACATTTGGCTTGAATATCAGTATTCTGAGAGAGAATATGAGAGTTCTCTTAAAATATGTCAAGTGCTGTATTACACAACAAGGATTAGACTCTGGTTCCAGAGAGAGAACAGAGTGAAAAAAGGTTAGCTTACTGTAAGGTAATGCTTCCTAAAATCCAAAACTGTCTGGGGATGGAGTGGGTAAGTCTCCAGAGGTAACTACCTGTCACAGGAGGTGTCACTGGATTATAAAGCAGTGACTATCTGTTTTAGGGCACAGCTCCCTGGAAGAATATGATGACAGTGGACACTGTTCTCTCAAAACACACAAACGTGCAATAACACAAATATTTGCAAATAATTTCAGAAAAGCTCCAAAAACTCTTAGTAAGAATCTCTAATTAAACATCTATTGAGCAAGGCACAGGAGCAATGTAAAGTTGTAATTCCTTCAGGCATCCCCCAAAAGATAAATCCCCTAGCCCAGCCAGAAGTGCGTTTTCCCTTCTGTAAATTTCCTTATGGCATTTACTATATCCTGCCACAGTTACTTAAGTTTAGCTTGTTTAAAAAGCTAGAGGTTTCTTGAGGGTAGTGCACCTACCTTTTATTCATTAATTCACTAAAGGGACATCGAACAAGATTCCTATATCTGAATAGCTTTAAAATCCAGAATCAAATATAAAATCTTAAATCTGAAAGGGATTTGGGGGATCATAAAAACAATACACATATAACCACAATACAAGACTATGGGACTGTTACAAAGTAGTACCAGAGAAAATGGTGGAGGGAGTTTCACAGGTAACTTGTTATGGTGTCTACCTGAATTTTCCACGAATAATCTGGTAATGTTTTATTGACCTGACAAGATGGTAAGCTCTTTGTAGGTCTTATTTGTCTATACATGCCATCCTGCCATGGTGCACCCAGCATAACACCTAGCACAGTACAAGTGTCCAAAAATGTCCGCTGAATGGTGAATAGGGGTGGCACTTACTGAAGCTAGACCTTGAAGGATGAGAGGGATCCTTGAAGGATGAGAGGGATCCAGAAAGAGAATTTTTTTCTGATGGGAAATTAAAGTGGTTTAATAAAGGACACCAATTAAGAGTACATGTAAACAAAGAATAGTCCTTGTGATGTTCCTGTTGGAAAAAGAATTTAAAAGTTTTTATATAACCCATGAATTCAGCTGAATATGTCTATTCCTTCAACAATCACTTAAGAATAATTTTCTTGTTGTAATGAATACCTTTGTAAGCATTTATTTAGCAAAGGACACAAGAATGAGGCTGATGAAATATAAGTAAATAAAACCAAGTTTAGCCTTCAAGCAACCAACAATCTTGCTGCTAACTGACAGACATACAGATAACTAATAAGAACTTGGAAGAGTAAATATGTGTTCTAAAAAAACCGGGGAAGCACTGAGAAATAGGGATTGATCAGACTGCAAGGCCGTGAGGGAAGCTTTTGGAAGAAGTGTAACTGAAAACTGGAAAGATGAGCAAGGTTTCATTCCAGAAAAGGTATTGTGGCCATATTTGCATAGCTCATTCCCTCCATGAAATCCTCTCACACGCCCTCCCACTTAACTACCCATATAATCTCAATTTTGCAACCACTTATTAAGACACCGATAACCATCAATGCAAATATGAAGAAAAACTACCTGACAACCAATGTCTTGAAAGAAAAGAAACATTTTAAGCCCCTGAGGGGCGGTGGGGGAGGGAAGAGGAGGCCGGTCGAAGGGACGTCGGCCAGCTGGGCCGGATTTGGGGTAAGGAAAGCGGAACCAGGCTGGGCGGGGGGGGGGCCGCCAGAAGAGGTGGGGGTCTGCTACCCCGAGAGAAGGAGGGCGCCAGAGGCGTTTGGCACCCGCTCGCCGCGCCCCTCGCCCTCGATTGTGGGCCATGCCGGCCAGGCCCTAGGCCCGGACACCGAGCGCAGCCGCCCCGCCCTAGCCGGAATGCAAGGATGCTCGGCCCACCTGGTCCATCTTGGGTATCACCTTCCGCCGACCCCCCATCTGGAAGCGCAGGAGGTTGTAGAACTCCTCGGGGCGCCCCAAGCACTTCACAAACTCCATGCTGGCGGAGGGCTGCTGGGGCTCCGCGCTCAATTCCAAGACACCTCTGGAAGACACCGGCCGGCACTCTGCGAAGGATTAAACCCAGGAGGCGCGACGGCTGGGGCGGAGCAGAGGCGGGCCCAGAGCGGGGCGCCACGCCCACTTCCCCGCCCACCTCAACGGGTCGCTGGCTCTCGCGCCACTTCTCTTGGGCTCGCGGGGTGGACTGACGAGCTCTGATTGGCTAGGACCGCTCGCACCAGGAAGACGCCGGCCAATTGGCGGTAGGATGAGGCTGGCGTGACGACCGTACCCTCTAAGCTAATTGGAGAAGAGAAAGGGGCGGGCGGGCGGGATTGGTGCTTCTACGGGGGTGGCCTTTTCCTCCGCCTCTCCTCCGTAGAGGTTGGATCCCGAACCCAGACCCGAGTTGGGATACTGCAACATGGTTGCATTGGGTCCTGGCTCGGGTGTGCATAGGCTTTTGGCGAGAGGCCAGCAGGCGAGAGTTCGCTACGATTTTGTCAATAATCCCTCTACGTGTGTAGTCGTGTTTGTCCTGCCGGCCAGATTAGCTCTTCAGTGACGCGCACCTCCTGTGCCTTATCTGCGCGAGGCTGCGGACCCTTTAAAAGGCGGGTGGGTCCCCCCACCATCGAATTGTCTGTCCACGGTTATCTTCAACACTAGAGAGCAAAAGCCATCCGTGGCGCTTACAGCCCCACAGAACACCCGGCACCTGGTCTAGCAGTAACACCCTTCCTTTTGCCGCTTCACAACCCTCAGAGCTTTTCACTTCCCTCTGGATAGTGTTACTCACTCCTAGAATTTCAACTCTAGGAGCTCTTTAAAATGTTTTGGACCCCACTTTGTCCCCAAAATGGATCCGAAGCGTTTCTACCGCTATGTAAAGAGTGATGTGGAAATTTATATCTCCGTCGTATTTTTTTTTTTTTAGTTTGTTTTTTAATTTAAGAGAACGCGCGAGCAAACAGGCAAAGAGGGAGAGACGCGGACTCCTGGCTGAGCGGGGGATTCCCCCCCCATCTCCCGCTGGATCTCCCCACCCTGAGATCGTAACCTGAGGCGAAATCAAGGGTCCGATCTTTAACCGACTGAGCCGCCCAGGCGCCGCTGCTCACTATTCTAGACAGCGCTTGTCCCCCACCCACCACCACTGCTAATCCCCATCTGTTCTAGTTTTTTCCCCATAATATTTATCACGTGCTAATATAATACAAAATTTACTTACGATGTTCAATGTCTGTTTCTTCTTGCTAGAACGTAAGCTCAATGATGGACAGATCTTCATTATGTTCACTAACATACTCCTAAGCATCTAGAACAGTGCCTGGCACATACGAGGGGCACAATGAGTATTTACTGAATTGACCTGTACCTCCTCTTCCTCCTCTTTGATGTCCCCCAAAGTTATGATATCCACAACTGAAATCTCTCTCCCATTGAAACTGCTTCTTTGATTAATGGCACTAAGAGCGTCCCAGTTGCCTAATTATCAAATCCTGATGTCATCCCTAACTTCTTTCTCTTCCTACATGTACCTCCTTTGAAACCATTCATCAAGTCTATGGAACCTAAGAAACAAACCTCTTTAGTCTTAATCTCTCCTCTCTGATCCATCTTGGTTTAAGCCCCATCTTCTCTCCCAAGTTATTTTTCAAGGCAACTTCCCATCTCTCTCCATGCATTCCCAAGTGACAGCTTGAGTAATTTATCTAAAACACATACTTGATTATATCACTCTCTTGCCTATAATTCTTCCATTTTAAATTTCTTAAAGGAAATGCCTTTCAGGATAAAATTAAGGATTCTGGCATAAAATAAAAACTCTCTCATCATTTGGCACCTACATTCCCTTTTTTTGTTGTTTTTTTTTTTGGATTTTCACCACCTTCTATCCTATCATCACCCTACTTTCTAGCCCTGATCCAGCCCTGGCAGCATTTGCAGTTCCCATACAGGCCACAGTACTTCATACCCCAGTCTCCGCCAGAGTAATTCACCTCCAGGATGCCCTTCCTTGCTCTTCACCTAGCTACCTGCCTTAGGGTCATCACAGCTCAAACAGAAAATCCTTTTCTGAAGTTTCCTGGCCTCTCCTTTATCTGTTCTTTAGATTCAACAAACATCCACTGAACACCAACAATGTGGCAGACACTGAAAAAAACCAAAGATGAGCAAGATGAGGTTTGACCCCAAAGAGCTTCCAGAGGCATCAGATCAGAGAAAGAGACCGACATGGTTAACGTAATTGTGTTGCTGTTTATTAGAGACATAGTTGGATCCTAATCCAGCTTCCTGAGTCTGACCTTGGTGCCCTGTTGGAGACCGCATATATAAATAGTGGCCAGGCCATACACCATAGCAGAACTCTGACCCACAACCTCTGCAGCAATAGGCCCAGAGTAGTCAGGACTAGGTCAATAACGTCCCTCTATTTTGCCCCGACTTTCAACTCAGGGCCAACCACAGAGAGCCAAACATACTTCATAAGCAAATCACATAAGATACCCCCTACTGGTTAGCCTGCTTCCAGCTTCTCTATGCCAGCCTCCTCCAATCTGGAGCACACCTGATTCTTTACCCTTTGTTCATTATAAAGCTTGTCCACTCCCCTGCCTGCCCCTGAGTCTCTGCCAAATGCAGGTGACAGGTGATAATGGCTGATGCCCTTGCTCTAGCAAGCTCTGAATAAAAAGCCTCATTTGTTCTTATTTCAGTAGTCTTTATTTCCACAGACCTCAGGACTTGCATCATGTTCAGTGGATGCTCTCACCCTGAACTTGGTGTATTCCAGTGATCTCATTTCCATCTCTGCACTCTGAAGTCCTCAAGGTCAGAGACCCTGTCTAAATGTAACATCTGGCACAGTGCTTGCCACATAACAAGTCTCCACTACTTTTTGTGGAATAACAATGCTTGAAATAGGGACTGTACTGGAACTTTTTTTTTTTTAAAGGTTGCATCTATTTACTTGAGAGAGAGGAAAGAAGAGAGAGCACAGAGGGAGAGGGAGACTCCCTGCTGACCAGGGAGCCTCATGCAGGGCTCAATCCCAGGACCCTTAACTTGCGGCAGACGCTTAACCAGACTCAGCCACCCAGGCGCCCCTGTACTGGAACTTTTAGAACACAGTTCTATCCTCCCCTTTTTTCTATAACCTACTGAAACACTTTTAACACTCTTTTGTAATAAGCCAGGCTCTTCCTATTAATGTAGGGTTTTCTTGTGTTTTTTTCCTCCTTGTGTTCCCAGACCCAGCATTTAGGAGGCATGTCAGAAATACTTATTGAATGGCTAGGGCCACTGAAACCAAACATTAAATACCAAGTTTTTCACAATATCAATTATCACAAAACTCGAGTTCAGGAGATAAAAATAATCTTTCCCCTAGAATCTGCTGAATACAAATCTCACCTCTCCTTACTTCTGAGTAAAACCTGGACTCTCCTTCTATGTATCCCGTCCCTCACCTGCAACTCTGCCAAGCAAAAGCCTCTCCTTCTGTCCAAAAGGCACAAAGACAATCCGAGTAATTGTCACTCTTCCCCTCCCCGCCCCCATCACCTCTCTTCTAGCGCCCATTCACTCCACTTATGCCATCCCTTCCCGCCCTCCTTTCGGAACTAACTGAAACTTTCTGAGAGCCTCCTGCCACGATGGGTAAAATCTAGGGAGACATAGTTGGTCTCGGTGAGGAGACCTTCCACTAGGAAGGGAGACATAGTGGTTTCGGTCCGCAATCCACGTTTCTGCTTCTACACCTCTTCCACACAGTACCCAGTCCCTGTGCTTCCGCTAGAGTTCTGATGGTGCTGACAACCCCTACAACTCAACCGCTAGGTGCTCTATTTTCCCCACTCTACAGACTTTAGTTAAAATCCTTGAAATCAGAGGAATAAGAAATCTGCTCCTGAGAGGACAGAGCAGGTGTGAGAGTTATTCTTCCATGTTCTGTTAACTTTTATATCACTTGAATCTTTTGGTATCTGTAATTTAAAAGTAATAATAAAATTTTTAAAGAGTAAGGATTCTCACCCTCCTGGCCTTCTCCCATTCTTACCCTAACCACTTTCAACTGTGGGTTAACACAGCATCCATTTCATTGGTTTTGACCCTCGGCTACTGGATACTGCGGGAGAAAGTCCGGAGGTGAAGCAAGCTAGCCCGGATCTCCAGTGTGGCTCTAAATTCCCAAAACAGCTGTTACAAACCTTCCCCTTCCTCCTTTGTATTTCAAAAGACCTCACCTTCGGCGCATTTTCTCTGGATCTATTTTTCTCTCCCGATCCTGGCCCCAGTCAGCTTGAAGTGCTGGCGCTGGCGAGCTCTCTCGCCCTCCTGATGTTTCCTCTCAACTCCTCATACACAAATCCTCACATTATAGCTCCCTTTAATAAGTGACTCTCCTCCCTGACCTCCTCTTTCTCATTCCTTCAGGACTAACCTTCTTAAGGGCAGACCACCCTCGTCGCTTCTACTTCCTCAGTTCTCATGCCGGTCTCAGCCCCTTTAGACTGGCGGTCACTCTACACAAATTGCTCTCCGGGAGGTGATCATGACCGCCAATTTGATCGACAACTCCGAAGGCCTCTTCTCATTCTCCTCCTTCAAGTCAGCATAAGCCACTCTTATGGACGATTCGCTTCTACCTGAAGCTTATTTTTTCCTCCTGTTATATTTGATCTTTCATTGACTGGCTTCTCTTTGTGCTCTTGCCCCTTCAACACAAGACTTTCTCTACGGTTCCACTGTGATTGCTATCTTTTCTCATGCCATGTGATAGCCCTTGTTAACCTTCTCTGACCTTCACACATGAGGAAAGCTCCCAAATCTGTGCCTCCCAGCCCAGCCTGCATTTGTGGAGAGCCAGGCCTATGTCCTAACTATGCTGTCCCCCGACCTGGGGTGCCACACAGGTACCCCCAGGTCAACATGCCTCACATCTGATCACCTTCCCCCACAGAACCTGCTCATCTCCTGGCTGACCTTCCCTACCAGCAGCTGGGCTGGGCTCCTCTAGTGAGGGTGCAGGGCCTGAGCCATCTTCAGCTTCCGCCCCACCCCTCATTCCCAGCCCCGAGTCTGCACAGCTAGTCACCCAGGAGCCGGACCCCATGATGCCCTTGTACCCCTCCTCCTTTCCATTCCCACTACTGTTTCCAGGTTCTAGCACTTTTATCAACAACAGCAACAGCGTTTTTCTCTTTCCTTTTCTACCCATCACGATGGGTGCAGACCCACACGCAGGCCATGGTGCCCAGCCCTCCTCTCGTGTCTCTAGAGCCTCCGCATCCCATTCCCCTCCTGTATTCTGGACCCACTGTACTGATCAGATGTTGACTTCGAGGAAACGTGCGGGACACCATCTCTGCCCCAGCTTATGCCTAACATTTCACACTTCTGTTATCCTGTATGGGTTAGAAAGGTCAATTCAAATTAAGGATACATATTTATGTGTATATGTACATATATACACAGACACACACATATAATTTTTTAAGATTTTACTTATGAGAGAAGTGGGGGAAAGAGAGAGGGAGACGCAGAACAATCAGGGGGGAAGCACAGAAGGAGAGTGAGAAGCAGACTCCCCACTGAGAGGGGAGCCCAACGTGGGGCTTGATCCCAGGACCCCAAGATCAGGACCTGAGCTGAAGGCAGACGCTTAACTGAGCCACCCAGGCGCCCCCCCCACATATTTTCATGTCACACACACACACACACACACACACGAGTAAATATATTCTTGTAGATACACATAGCAATCTATTACTCAACTAGTATTTTCAGAGCATCTGGTGTGGAAGTAGGGTTTTACAAACTAATTTAAGTTATAAAAACAAAAGTGCAGAGAGATGGCCTCTGAGAACTTGAAGATTCTCTCCGAAACCCTTTTGTATCCTGGTATGGACTGAATTGTGTCCATAACCCCCACCACACCCCTCAGCCAATTCTGACATTGAAGCCTTAACCTACCATATGGGATATTTGAATAGGACCTTTAAAGAGGTAATTAAGGTGAAATGAGGTCATAAGCGTGGGGGCCCTAAGCCATCTATAGGACGAGTGTCCTTCTAAGGAGAGGCAGAAGCCCCAGGAATGCCTGCACATAGAGAAAAGGGCCTGGGAGGGCACAGCAAGAAGGCAGCTGCAAGGCCAGGAGGGAGAGCTCAGGAGAGGCCAACCTGCCGGCCCCTCAATGGGACACTTCCAGCATCCGGGACTTCCAGAGCAGCAATTTCTGTGGTTTAAGTCCCCCAGACTGTGCTGTTTACTTAGGCATACATAACCCAAGGCCAAAAGAACTGGCACTTCTGTCAAGTGAAAGAGAAAACTGAGGTACAGTTATGTAAGATATTTAAATATGTGACACAGAGGAAACATAAAGCAGGAAGGATTTAGACTCAATATAAGAACTGTCATGATTGAACGGGGTTGCTGAAACTGGTTGCAGGGAACGATCCAAAGGAAAAACAGACCGTGGAGAGGCACATTTGGAAGCAGGTTCAAAGGATGCGTGTAGAAAGGTTGGATCTTAATGGATTACAGCCTTTTCTACACTCTGTTCCAAAGAAGAGTAAAGGTAAAATGGGTTTTATGGTAAAATAAGGTTTGAAAACACAAAGTGTTATACTTTGCTCTACTGCAGAATTTCTTGGAAGCTTTTACGAACTCCACAAAGCTCCAACAGGGAGATAGAGCAATATTGGATGACAGAACCCGTCACCTGTGAGACACCACGGGTGATGCTTCTTCCTAGGGGCCTATTTTCAAAGGAGATGGATCAAAAGAAGCTTGGCTACTTTCAGGGACATCCCCCTAATGATGTCAGCCAGCTCTTGGGGCAGTACTGGGGTACAGTTACGGAGGTCTGACACAGAGAGGACCACAAAGTGGTGGGTGATAAGTGTGTGCCCTTGAGCCTTGTTAACCGTGTGATCTTAAGCAAGTTCCTCAGCCTCTAGTCTGGAGTTCAGTTTCCTCATCTATAAAACACACTGTGAGTACTCATCACCATGGGGATTTCTGCAGATGATACGGTAAGAACTAGGCTACAGGCTTTCCACGGGAAGTATTCAGTACAGATGAAATATTCTACAGGTTATTGGGTGCCATAAAGTGGCTTTCCCCAGTGTTAACAACTTTGGGGAGGTGCTGGGGCACAGTACATGCACTCATGCAAATCACCATCTTCTGCAGGCCAGAGGCTGGTGCCACAGGAAGAAATCCATCTGTGCTCTGCCTGATTTCATGTCAGGGCAGCGCACCTATGGGCAGAAGAGCAGGTGGGTGTTCATCCCCTCCCTACCCTGTTCCTTTGAAGTGGTCCCATGAGGCCAACTCAGAGAGCCCTATGTCGCCACCTTCACTGGGAGCTCAGTTATTCACAGTGTTGAGAGCCTTGACCGCCAAATAAAGACGACAACAGAAAATAACAAAGAGCTTTATTTTCATGTCACTGTCCTACTTTCTTCTAGTTGTTGCTAACAACCTGACAGTGTGTCTCTACCCCCTCAATTCCTACACTGTTCAACATACCAACAGTCACAAATATATCACCTTATGGAGGAGATAAGTAGCTTTTTTCTAAAGCCCACGGGCAACAGCAGGGAGGTGGCCAATTCTCTGGGCCCTCTCCTCCTCCCACCCTTCTCCTGGGGTCTCCAACCCACGGGAAAGGATCCAGGCAGGAGGCTGACCTCTCACGCACTACTCCACCCTCACCCCTGGATCCCTCCAGGGGAACAAAGAAAGAGAATTCCGTTGTCCTGCTTCTCAAATGGAGGGCCTTACAACCAACCAAGGTTTCAAACGCAAAACCAAACACCTGCAAAGCAATGCTGCGGCACAGCTGTCTTCCAGGTGCTTTCATTTTCACTGCCGCACTGCGTAAGTGTTCCCCTCTATCGTCCTCACGACTTTTCCTCATCTTTCACAATGGCAGAATTGGATGGGAAGAATGAACCAAAATGAAAGAAGGAAAAAAAAAAAAAACCTAACCCTGTAAGAACCGCCTTCAACCTAGCCAGTGAGGTGGGGCTGGCAACACTCCTGACGTCCACCCCCCTGCCCCACCCCGCCCTCTAGCTCCTGTGGCCAGGCCCAAACACTGACAGCACCCCCTTTCTGGACATTCAGGAATCAGGGCCCCTAAAGGGCCAGGGTCTGTGAAGACAGGAGGGAGCCCCCTAGGAGAGCTGGACCTGTGCCTGCTCGTCGGCGGGCAGCCTGGGCTGGCACTGTGGGCACCACCACGTGAGCCTCTGGAAGCCACCCGGGGGCCCAAAGGCCTCTCTCCTGACCCGGTGCCCCCCAGGGCACTGCTCCTTCTGGTAGATGTGCGTGTGCTGCTGCCTGCCCTGGAACTTGCCCTGAAGCCAGTCCGCACTGAACTGCACCACGTGATCCACGAGGGCCTCGAGGCGCTGAGGGCTGAGGAGCGAGCCCCGAGAGAGGGGATGGATCCCGGCTCTGTACAAGGCTTCATTCTTAATGATGTTCCCTGGGGGGAGGCACAGAGAGGACAAGGGAAGGGGAAAGAACACACCGGTCAGGAGCCCCATCCACAAAACTAGCAAAGCAAACAGAAGCTGGCATGATGGCGGCAGGAGGGCTCCAGAGGATGACCTGGTGCCAGCCCTGCTCTGGCCTGAGGGCTCTCGGGCAAGTCACCGACTCTGAGCCACTTCCCTGTCTGCCAACTGGGTTTGCTCACACTTACCTTTAAGGCTGTTGTGGAGACCAAAGGAAATAAAACTCATGTGTGGTCCATGTCACAGCAAACAGGTTATCAAAACAGCCTATGGAAGCTTACTGCCTGCAATGGAGCCCTGCTCAACCAGATCCTGGTTGGTCCAGATCAACCAGACTATGTGACCCTGGCAGGTTCCTTAGCTCCACATTCCTCATCTGTAAAATGGGGATCACTTATCTGGCTTTTGTGAGCAGTAAATGAGAATTCTCTCTCTCTCACTCACACACACATACACACCGAGCACTGTGGCTGGTACGGACAGAGTACTCAAAAAATATTAGCCATCTAAAATTAAAATGTCAAGCATAATGCCTGAGATATAAAGCGTTTAGGAAGTATTATTTCATTATTTTTCTACTCCTGCCTCATTCTTGGTGAAGTCAGCCTTGACCCCTCCTTCCGGAATCAATAACTCTCTTCAGAATGTCCCAACAGTGCACTTCCTTTAACCTCTACCAGGCATTTGTCACAATCTATCTGAAGTTGCAGTGAACTGCGCTCATGCTTGCCAGGCCATTAATAATCTCCTGAAGGAGAGGCGTGGAACTGGTCGAAGGCAAGCATTCAGCATGTGTGGGATGAATGGATGAATGGAATCACTGCTGCCTGCAAGGGCTTCATAATCACACCCCTAGTCACACAGAAACGTTTCTCTACAATTCCGTGGCAAACTACCTGGATTCCGAGCTCAGCCGCACCACTTACCAGAAATATGGCCTTTGCTTTGGCTTCTTCGCGTGAGTAAAGGGAAAACTAACAAGAAGGATGAAACCACGTGACTAGCACGTTAGAGTCATGCGATAGATGTCAGCTGTTATTACTATTGTTGGTAACAATGACGTGTCCGTAGAGCATGAGCTCCTGCTGTAAATACCCCAAAGGCTCCTTCTGGACGTCTCTTTCTCCCGCAGAGCACAGGGGCTCCCACAGGGTCGATGTGAAAATGCCAGCCGCTGTCTGGGGAGCCCCCGGGGCCTCCTCCCCACTCTTGAGGGGAGCTGTGCCTGCAGCAGGCACCTTCGGGCCTTGGGTATGAGGTGATTTTGTCATCAGCTCACTCAATTGCCTGAGCAGCCAGTCACAGGAGCACTTAGGCCTCTGCTGAAGTAGTAAGGGCAGTCAGTTCTTAGAGTTCCGCTAGTTGGCTGTTCTGATTTTCAGATCGCTCAGCTCGTTTCCCTACCTGAAACGCTCACGGTTTCATTGCTCAGGACACTTGAACAGAGGGAGGGAACCTGCTTCTTCACTGTGTCTTTTAAGATCCTGATGGAGGCCTGAGGCACCTGTGCTTTGCCAGCAGGCAGCTCCATCTGCCCGAGAAAAGCCCCATTAGCAAATGCACTGCTCTCCCTTAGCAAATTGCAGCTTCCGGTTCCCAGCACATACTGATTGAGTAATCGAGTACCTCCTGTGTGCCAGGCACTGCACCAGGCAGTGGAGGAGTCAAGGAGAAAGAAGACATGGCTCCCGCCCTTTAGGAAGTTATGCTGTGATGTGGCCACAGGCGGACTCCAGTTGATAATATAATTAGGATGTGAATTCTGAAGCCAGGAGAGAAGTTAGAGATTGCCTAATCTAACTCCCTCAGTTTACTTATTTATTTTTCTTTAAAGATTTTACTTATTTATTTGAGACAGAGAGGGGGAGGGGGAGAAAGAGAGAGAGCGCATGAGTGGTGGAGAGGGGAGATGGAGAGGGAGAAGCAGACTCCCTACTGAGTAGGGAGCCCAACGTGGGGCTCAATCCTAGGACCCTAAGATCATGACCTGAGCCTAAGGCAGATGCTTAACCAACTGAGCCACCCAGGCATCTCAAAGGAAGTGAAGCTAAAGAGATTAAGTGATTGCCTCAAGCACAGCTGAGGTGGGTCCCATCCCTTTCCCATCAATCATACCTAAGCCTGAGAAGTATCTTTGGTCCAACAGTGTATAGCAGACAGGCTGCTCCTGGCCCAGAGCTTCCAAGGCTTGTCCTCGATCGAACTTTTCCGACAAGATGTCAGAGGTGGGTCTGACCACTGGGGAAGAGCTCCAAGACATCTGACAATTATAAAATGCCAGGAAGCCGCCACCACCAAAGTACAGGACCAACCTGGGAAGAAAGAAAAGATCCTAAGCTCATGCAGCTCAGGGCACACATACATACAGCTTCCACTCGAGACTCAAGTCACATGTCCACAGCGCTCCCACTCCACAGTCAAGATTCACTCAGGGAAGCTAAGATCCCAAAAGAGAAAAGGGATGGCTCTGCCAGAACCATAAAAATCTCAGGGCTAAATGCACTAATTAAAAGAAAACATATATATCGCTCCATCTTTCTGATCACAGCCATACATGTTCACCGAAGACAATGTGATGTAAGGAAGTCTCAAAGCTCAGGAGGTGTGGCTACCTGCATAAAAGCAGAGTTTGTTAGGAAGGACAGAGAAATGGATGCTAAAGAGGCACCACTCCCAGTCCAGGTTAAGATTTACCAAGAAATACATACCCACCCATACGCCCATGGGCTTCCTGCATTCCAAGGACACAGGAGAAACTTCCTGAACTTTGATAAAGAAATAATGGGTTACTGTGTAAGGGCAGAAGATCAGACTGCAACTGGACTCCGTATCTGAAGGGGAATATCCGTATATCTGACCTAGATGGTATTCTGATGTGGAAGTACAAGGACAACTTTATTATTATTTTTTTTAATTTATTTGAGAGAGCGAGCAAGCATGTGCTTGGGGGGAGGGGGAGAGGGAGAGGGACAAGCAGATTCTGTGCAGAGCACGGAGCCTGAGGCGGAGCTCCATCCCACAAGAGATCACGACCTGAGTCAAAACCAAGAGTCAAACGCTCAACCGACTGAACCACCCAGGTGCCCCTGACAGGACAACTGTAGAGGAAAGGGCCTCAGAGACACATCTACCATAGTATCTGAGGTAATTACTCAAGGAAAAATAAATGCCCAACGGAAATGCAATCAGCAGGGACCTCAAGCCAAGGGGAGAGGAAAAGGGTAGGACATGAGGGGCGGCCCTGGGTTGCATAATATTTATTGTGAGAGATCTAGAGGACTGGATGATAGCACAGCTGAGAACTGTAACGTGTTAGGAAGGAATTCTTGAATCAGAAGATACCCGTGTTGACCCCTGGAAGCGAGGGGTGCTGTGTGATCACTAAGGAGCTGAGGCACTTGGCGCTCCTAAAATGCCGGATTATCTCAGTACTGATCAGCGGACAACAGAGCATGAGGAGGACGAGAAGCCCATCTGAGCTCTGGATGACGGGGATATCGCCCTGCTGAAACGTATGGTCAGAGCACTGACTCGAGGCAGATGAAGCAGCTTGAAGATGACCTGTGCCAACCTCTTAAGAACCTTCATGAGCTCACTGGTATGAAAGAATCTGCTACTGGCCTGGCCCCACCGGCGCTCTGGGATTTGGCTGCAGAAAAGCAAACACTGCAGAGTGAACAGCCTTTGAGGGTTGCTAGGTATACAAAGATAATCAGTGTGGACTCGGAGGACCCAAAGCACATTATCAACGTGAAGCAGTTTGCCCCGTTTGTGGGGGACCTTAGTGAACAGGTAGCACCTGTGGACTCTGAAGAAGGAATGAGAGTCGGCATGGACAGAACTAAGTATCAAATTCACATTCTGCTGCCTCTTAAGACTGATCCAACAGTCAACCATGATGCAGGTGGAAGAAAAACCTAATGTCACATACATCGATGTGGCTGGCTCTAAGGAACAGATTCAGAAACTTTGAGTAGTAGTTGAAACCCCATTACTTCATCCAGAGAGGTTTGTTAACCTTGACATTGAGCCTACCAAGGGTGTGCTGCTCTTTGGTCCACAGGTACAGGCAAGACACTGTGCCTGGGCAGTTGCTAACAGGACTGATGCTTGCTTTTCGAGTTACTGGATCTGAACTTGTACAGAAGAATGTCGGTGAGGGGGCTCGAATGGTTCATGAACTCTTTGAAATGGCCAGAACAAAAAAAGCCTGCCTTATCTTCTTCAATGAAATTGATGCTATTGGAGGGGCTCATTCTGAGGATGCTGCTGAAGGAGACAATGAAGTGCAGAGAAAGATGCTGGAATTGATCAATCAACTGGACAGTTTTAATCCTCAAGGTAACATTAAAGGGCTCATGGCCACCACAAGACCTGACACTTTGGATCCAGCACTGATGAGGCCAGGGAGACTGGACAGAAAGATTACGTTTAGCTTACGTGATCTAGAGGGTCGGACTCACATTTTTCAGATTCGTGCTCATTCGATGAGCGTTGAAAGAGATGTCAGATTTGAGTGGTTAGTGTGACTGTGCCCAAATCGCTCTGGTGCTGAGATGAGAAGCATCTGCACAGAAGCTGGTATGCTTGCCATAAGAGCACGGCGAAAAATCCCCACCGAGGAGGATTCCTTGAAGGCTGTATATAAGGTCATTAAGTCTCACGCCAAATCCAGTACTACTCCCTGCCATACGACATACAGCGGAGCCCTGAAGGCTTTCATGAAAACCCTGCTTTTCAGTGGAATCCTAACCTTATTAAATAGACTTGTTAATAACCATTACACACACAAAAATAAAGGGTTTCAAAATTGAATAAAAACAAATAAGATAAACATGTTACTGTGTTTTTAATGTTAATTAACTTAATTACACATAATATTATATAGTCAACAATCTGGAACTAAACTTCTAAACTATCTCAGCAAACGCAGGAGATAGGGTGGGCAAGACAAAAGAAGTGAGGAAGTAGAAATATTTCAAAGGCCTCCTCTCAGAAGGATGAAGGAAAGGAGCAAAAAACCAGTTTCAATAAGAAGGGGGACATGTTATTAAACATTTGGTTGTTATTAACGAATAAAAAATACGGGTCTAATTTAAAGGAAACATTATTACCAACAAAAACAAGATGAATAGCAGTACTTGCAATTTATACTCAACAGGAGTTAAGAAAGCGGGGAGGGGAAAGGGGGGGAAAAACTTGAGAAATCCAACAGAAGAAACAAGGTATAATAAAATGGCAAATGGAAGAAAATCCAAATACCACAGTTACCTCATTTCAAAACAAAGAGTTTTGGTTTGAGTTTAAAAAGATACAAAAGCCAGACACTTGCAGTTTGTAAGAAATATACCTAAAATAGGTGAAAAAGCACACCTATAAAGCACACACTAAGTGGAAAAAGACCAAGTGGGCCAGCCAAACACAGAGTGGCATTATTACCATCAAGAAAAGCAGAATTCAAGACCAAAGGCAAATAGAGGATCTGTTTTTATTATTTTTTTTTTTTTGAGAGTGAGGGAGGTGGATGGTAGGAGCAGAGGGAGAGGGAGAGAGAATCTTAAGCAAACTCCATGTTCAGCGTGGAGCCTGACACAGGGCTCGAACTCACAACCCTGAGATCATGACCTGAGCCCAAATCAAGAGTCGGATGCTTAACTGACTGAGCTACCCAGGCGCCCCGAGGGTATGTTATTTAATAAAGCTGCAAAGAAGTCAGAGACCTTGACGCTTTGGATAACAGGGCTGCAAACATATAAACACACTAGAAAGACAAGGAGAAACCTCATAAACCACAATCACTCTAGAGGATTTTAATGCTCTCCTTCCCACGTTTGGCATATTAAGTAAACAAAACACAAGCTAGGATAGAGAGTTTGAATTATCAAAGCAATAACCTGTTCTTAATAGTTACATAAGATTTTACTTTTTATGAACATACTACCTTCATTTATGTACATAAAATGTAAGAAAAGATCAATGATGTGTTTGACTGCAAATTTTAATAGATGCCCAAAGGAGAAAATTTACAGGCTGATATCCTGATCACAATCCAATAAAAATAATGACAACAAAACAAAATGATGACCCCACTCAAATATTTGGAAAATTAGAATATACTCTTCCCATATAGAGTATATAAAACTGATATTATTTATTTGAAAGACCAACAAAGTCGATAAACTCTGGTAAGCCTAAGTAAAAAAGGGGTGTAGGTGACAAAGGAAAATAAAGAACATGAAGAAGAAAAAGGCAGACATAACTTCACAAGAGATTTAAAAAATAAGAGAATGATACATGTTAACTCTGTGACAATAAATTTGAAAACCCAGTTAGGGATGAGGCTTGTTGGTGAAGAGCATTTCAAATGGCCCTAGCTGGTGACTAATTTAGCAATCAGCCCATGAACCAGCTTCAGGCCATGAAAGGTTTGCTGAGAGTTTCTGAGAAAGCTCTCCTTGCTCATCTGAACTTCCAGAAATGACCCTCTCTTCCCCTCTTCTCTCTTCCTGTGTGGACCTAAGGCTTGGAACTGCAAGAGCCTCTTGCTGCTGGTCTAAGGACGAAACCAACATGTGGGAAAAGGCACAGAGAGAAGAATCACAAGAACATGAAGCCCAAAGCTGGGAACTGAGTCAACACCATAGCCCATCCTCGCTCGAAACTTCCAATTATGTGAGCCAAAAAATCTCCTCCTCACTTAATCCAGTCTCAGTTATCTTTACCTCCAAAGCGTCTTACTAGCCCTACATCATACCGTAAACACACACTACAGTTCTGAACATAAAAATATATCATTAGGAAACTTTAGAAATGGAAGAGTAGTGGGGTTTTAGGTAGAAGGGGCCTTCTTTAGCAAGAGGGGAAACTCAAGAGCTATCGCGGACAATACCCACCACTGACTACATAAAAATTTAAAATCCCAGGGGGTGGGAAGATGGGCTAAATAGATACAGAAGATTAAGAGGTATACACTTCCAGTTATAAACTAAGTCACAGGGATGAAAAGTACAGCATAGGGAATATGGTCAATAATACTGTAATAACATTCTTTGGTGATAGATGATGACTACATTTATCGTGAGCACTGAGTAATGTCTAGAATTGTTGAATCATTATGTTCTACACCTGAAACTGATATAACATTGATGTCACCTATACTGATATAAACATTTTTAAAAATAAATAGAAATTTAAAAAAATTTTTTGAGGTTTATTTTAGAGAGCAGGAGCTCATGAGTGGGGCGAGGAGTCTCAAGCTGACTCCCTGCTGGAAAGTGGAGCCCGACGCGACGAGGGCCTCCATCTCACCATCCATGAGATCGTGACCTAAGCCGAAACCAAGAGCTGGACAGTTAACCGACTAAGCCACCCAGGCGCCCCTAAAAAATGTTTAGATCGTGAACGCCAAAAGGCACAAATACTGTCAAAGGACACAGGTGGACTTGAAACAACACTGGCATCACACATCACAAAGATTAACACGCAATGTACAAAAGCCTCTACAATTTGATACAAAGTATACAAACAACTCAAAACTAGTTAAGAATTCAGCTAAATGAGCACTTAGGCAAGGCCGCAAGGGTGTTCATTCTCAGTGACCAGCAATGACTCCTCTGGGAATCTACACTGAGGTAATAATCCTGAGCGTGGACAGAGTTCCACACACCAAGATAGTCTTCTCACCAATAGCAGATGAAAACTAAGACAATTCTGTCCCTAAATTCAGAGTGCACTAGTCAAGCCATAAAATGTCCTTCAGAGCCATCCCCCTCTCAAGAGCCATGCTTGTTGGGAAAGTTCTTCCCTTTTACTGAGCTGTCCCAGTATGTTTCCACCCCTCTGTGGATGCAGACCACAGTCTACTTCCTATCGTGGGTACTCTCTCCTAGGAAGTGGGCTGCCGGAGAGCAGTGGTTACCACCTGAGTGAGCCCACAGAGCCCAACCCGAAGCCTGCACACGGGGGCCGTGTGAAACGCCACAGACCCTGCAGAGCCACAGCCCACGGCCCGCCCAACCATGCCGTTACCTGGGAGTGGGGTCCCTCCAGTCGCCCCTCTTGTTTGCTTTCTTCGCTCTGGAGAACTCGTTCACCCAAATGCTGCCAAACAAACCAAAGCCGACCTGCAGCCACCTCTCAGGACCTCCTGCAGGCGTGTCCCCCCACAAATGCTCCACACCACTGTCTCCACGGGGAGCCACAAGCTCCGGGGACGGAGAGGACTGCTGCGAGATTTTCTGGCTGCTGGGCCCTGAGGCCTGCTTTGGGTCCTGAGCCTCTCCCTTCCTCTCTCCTTTTTCTAGAGACTCTGGCAGTGAGATGTTGCCAAGGGACCCGAGTTCTTCATCTGGATCAAATCTAAGGAATAATTTCTTTCCATGGACCTAGAAAAAAAATGAACATGATCTAAGCCCATTGCTATGGACTTGTCTGTGCCCCTCTCCCCCCCACCCCAAATGTGTATGTTGAAACTTAACCCACAATGTGATGGTATCTGGAGGTGGCGCCTCTGGGAGGAAATTAGGTCATGAGGGCGAAGTCCTCCTACATGGGATTAGTGTCCTTATGAAAGAGGTCCCAGAGAGCTCCCTTGCCCCTTGCACCATGTGAGGACAGCAAGAACACGGCTGTCCATGAACCAGGAAGCAGGCTCTCACCAGACGCCGAGTCTGGCAGGCTGTCTGATCTTGGATTTCCAGCCTCTGGAACTGTGAGAAATAAATTTCTGTTGGTTATAAGCCACCTAGTCTGTGGTGGTCTGCTATAGTAGTGTGAATGGTCTAAGACGGACTTAGGGAATGCTAGAAGTATATGCAGATGTTTATCCTAATGCAAACTTATCCCCTCTTGTCTCTTCGAGGAAGCTTCCCGAAGCCGAGTATTCTGGACCTGCTTTTGCTCTTTGCTCCAGTGGTGTGGGCAGTTAGCACATGGTTTTCAAAGTGATTGAAAGCAAGAAGAATTGGATTAGCAGTAACATAGATCCATGCTAGACAGCAGGACCACCCTAGAATAACTGAGGGGAAATGCTCCCAATGTTTTCATGGATTAGCTGAGATATAAATACAAATCGTCATTCTGTATTTAATTCATAATACCTTTTCTTTGTTAGAAATAATTAGCTTGTACGCACACACATGCACATGCACCATCCACAAACTGACAGCAGCTAAAGTACTGCATTTTATATACTGTAAATACACAATGTATTTTACACACTGTAAAATTTGGTACCTCTCACTCACTGAAATTGGATTTGGTAGAAGAAATGGCCACAAGAGAACTCACAATAAAAAAATGACTATCAATAGAAATCGAATATTGACATAAAAACTGATCAATGGATCAAACCATAAAATGCACATAAAACGTACAAAGGAAAAGAATTCACCTAAACCCAGTGAAAACCATTTCAGGAAAAGAAGATGAGAAAAGGAAATGCACGTAAAAGAATGTTCCACGTGATTTGTATTCTGTTTTCATACTGCTAGCCCTACTATGTAATGCGCATATCCAGATTCCAGGATGAGCCTGTTCTGCATGATCTGAAATTCAGGCAGCCTTTCAAAACCAAAACACCTGGCATCAATAATGGAAATGCCTGTGTTACTTTTTTGGCCTCCAAAAGTACATACTTAGAGATCATAGCTCTGATATGATCTCCAATTTGTCAATCAGTATAAAAATTTTAACTGTAGCAGTCCTTTGAAATCCTCTCCCTAAAAGAAGGCATTACCTTTCTAAATAATTCCAGAATAACTCATCTGCAAATGTGAGCACAGCAGTTTGCTGCCACATATTAGAAATGGCTTAACTGAGCTACATATAAAACTGAGCAAGAATTAAGTGGGCATAATAGAACTTGCTCCAGAAAATACCTTCCCGATGCACATTCACTAATGTAGGTATAATGCTGATGAAAATATCTGCCAAATGCCCCTCAGGGTCAAAACATTTACCAGGTCAAAAATGCCTACCTCAGGACATCTTTCTGTCCTCCCCAACTATGGCAATTTCTACTGTCCCTCTTTTAAATTCCTGGGACATCGTTTTTACTTCAGTTAACTGACCATTAATTGAGCTTTTACAATGTGCCAGGCAGTGTGCTAGGCTCTGAGGGGCATAGAGATGAGGAAGGCTCCACTCGTTCCCTCTGGAAACTCAGTATTTGAAGAGAAGGAAATTCTGACACACACTACAACATGGATGAACCTTGAAAACATTGTATTCGGTAAAAGAAGTCACAAAAGAACACACGTTGCATGATTCCATGTATGTGAAATGTCCAAAAAAAGGGCAAATCTAGAGAAACAGAAAATAGGTTGGTGGTTGCTTAGAGCTGGGGGCAGAAGGCAGGGGTGAAATGGGGAGTGACTGCTAATGGGAACAAGGTTTCTTTCTGGAGAGATGAAAATGTTCTAAAACCAACTGTGGTGATGGTTGTACAACTTTGTGTGAAGACACTAAAAGCCACTGAATTGCACATTTTAAGTGGGTGAATTGTATGTTATGCGAATTATATTTCAGTAAAGCTGTTATATATTTTTTAAAAATTGGAGGATTGGTTAAAAGTCTAAGTATGTAGGGGGGTTGGATTAGAGCTCCCACACCACCCAAACTAAGATCGAACAGAAACATTAACAGCCATGTAAGGACTCAATACTTATCCCCCATGCACTCTTTCTCAGGCAGCTCCTGGAATGTGTGCTTTGCAAAATGAGAGGGTATAACAAAGGAGAAGATAATGGACCAGGTGTAAGGAGACTACTGACTACCTCCCAATATCCCTCTCCCCTCTTCCCTACTAACAAATCTATCCATTTAAAGGGACCTCAGTAACCTCAGCTACTGATTTGGGGGGGACCTCAATGTCCTCAGCTAAAAATCTCTGTCTCCCAGACTCCCTTAGAGATGGGGCAGCCAGTGGAATATACGCGGGAATAGTCAAATGTAGTTTCCAGAAAAGCTCTTTGAAACAGGTGAACCAGCTTCCAGGTCCCTTCTGCCCTATCTCCCTTCCTTCCTCTTTCTTCCTGCCTAGAACCTAATGGCTGGAATCTCAGCTGCCATGTTATCACCATGAGGATGAGGGTCACATCCCAGAGAGGGAAAAGCCGAAGGAGCTTGGTGCCCAGTGATCTCGTGTTGCTCCCATACCACTCTGGACTTCCCATTAAGTCAAGGGAGAAAAAAATAAACCCACAAACTCCAGACATGAATAAGCTGTTCTTCTGAATCCGTTATGAGTAGTCAAACACAATTCCACTACAGAAACTGGAGAACCAACAAGGAAAGACAAGGAAGGAACTTGCCAGAAAAACAGGTGGCACAGAGTGGAGCCAATCTCTTCCCTGCTTCATTAGCCCACTGTGCTCATTCTATCTCCATTTGCCTGTCTGTAACTGCCTCACAAACCTGAAATATGCTTTCTTTTCCTTTTGGTCTATCTAAATCCTCCATCCTTCAAGATCCAACTCAGAACCCACCTCCTTCATGAAGTCTTTTTTTTTTTTTTAAGATTTTATGTATTCATTTGAGAGAGAGAGAGCAGGAGTGGAGGGGAGGGGCAAAGGAAGAGGGGAAGCAGACTCCCTGCTGAGCAGGGAGCCCACTTGGGGCTTGATCCCAGGACCCTGGGATCATGATCTGAGCTGAAGGCAGACGCTTAACTGACTCAGCCACCAAGGTACCCCCATGAAGTCTTTTACTCCAGGCTACAAGGACCTCTTCTCTGCTGAGGCCTTCAAATAGGCCTTAACTGTATGCTCCCCTCCTTCCCCCTTCACTGTTACCTAACGGTTTTCCCCTGTTGTAGATACACGTCTTACTTTCCAAATTCAACTCTCAGATCCTTAGCAGGTAGAGGTGCAAAGAAGGGAGCACAATGATGAGAACTTAGCCCCCACATGCCAGGCAGTTCCCCAAAGCTGTGTCCCTCAGGGTTCTTGGGCTCCCACACCAATTTCTGCCTTGGTTTACTAGGAAACCAGCTCCCAGTTCCATCTCAACGCTCCCTGTCCACACAGTCTTCTGTCCACTCAGCCAGTCCGTAAATATTCTCTGTGAGCCAGCTCTGGGACAGGCTCGGGCTAAGTGCTGGGGTTCCAGAGATGAACGGATCTAATCCTGCCCCTGCAAACCTTGCAGTAGTCTGGTCAAAGAGTCCAAAAGCTCTCACATTAGGAGCACAGAGCCGGAGGTCAGGTGGCCTGGACTCCAGCTAGCCATGTCAACTTGGGTTGAGTGTTCTCCCTCTCTGAGCCCCCACCTCCAAATGTAGAAAATGTAAGTGAAGGTCTAGAAGACCTCTTTCAGTTCTAACCAAGAATGGTTTTATAACCCACGAGGTGTGTGTGAAGGAAAGGTGGAAAAAAGAGAATCAGCATTTACTGAGCACCTGTGCCAGGCATAAAGTCTGTTTAATACAATTTTAACTGCTAAGTCATCGATCCCCATTTTACAATTGCAGAAACTACAGCTAAGAGATTAAGTAACTTGCTTAGGAGCACACAGCTCAGCAGCAGAGTTAATTTATTTTTTCGATAGCCAATTATCATATATACACTCCCTAAGAGCCAGCACTCAGCGAAGGGCTAGGCATACAATACTGAGGAGGGCACTGGCCCTGACGTGTTGCTCCTCTCCTCCATTCAACCAGCAGGACAAGTTCAGCACTGAGGATCCACTAGGAGGAAGTATGCGGTGCCCAGCAAGCACAGAGAAGTCTCTCCCCACCCTTAGAGGAGGCAGGCCAGGTTTCTCAGAGGATGTGATGGCAAGGTCGAACCCTGAAGACAAGGAATTACCATGCTCACAAGAAAAGGATGGGAATGGGGGCAGAGTTGGGGAAAAAAGGAAGATATGCCCAAGCAGGGGAGCAGCATGTCAAAACCGTGGGCAAGAAGGATTGGTGGAGGAGCCCCCAGTAGTTCAACAGGACTGCAAGGGAGATGTGGGACAGGTGAAGAAGCGGGCCTAGAGAAGGAGGCACAAATCAGACCACAGGAGCCCTGGGAGCCCCGTGAGGCAATTCTGCCTTATGCTCAGGGCATGGATGAGGCCACCAGAATCCAGATCAGAAGGCTACGCTCTTTCCTCACGTGCTTGCTAGTTCCCAACCACAGGTGCACATCAGAGTCCACTGTACTGACCAAAATCACTCCAGATTCTGAATCAGAATCTCCAGCTTATGCGTGCACAGGGTACTTTTTCTAGTTCCATAGGCCACCGAGATGCCCAATTCTGGCTGAGAAACACCAGACCTAAAGAGGAGGAGCTGCGTGGGGGTCCTGGCGGGTTGTCTTGGGCTCAAGGAAGTGATGGCATCAAAGTCTTGAGATAAATTCTAAGGGAGTCATGGGACGTGCCGACAGAGCCAGCCCATTTACCTGAGGTATCGACAAAGCCCGATGAACTCACCTGGGTGTCTTGGAGCCACAGCGACTGAAAGCTGGCAGGGTCCAGCTTCTGACTACTGCCCCCTGTCTTGACCACCTGCTGCCCCACAAAGGGGGAGACCAAGTGGTGGAACTTCCTCACAGATGGTCCTTCCGGCATCCCTGCAGGCAGAAATGGGGAAAAGAAGCCACTGACTTCGCTAATTGTCTAGCATTTCTGGCGGGTGCCAAGTTCTAAGCTTTCCAGCAGCTATGTTTTTGCCATCGACTTGAAAAGTATATATGGCCAAAAAGGGGGTGTGGCCGAGAAGAGGGGTCAGATCAAAGACAAAGACCAGCTGTGACAGGGTGTGGGCTGGTTTCCCAGTAATGGTTTCCCTTTCCAGCCCCTCTCACCTTTCCTCATGCAGCAAACACTTATTAAGCACCAACAGTGTGCTAAGGTATCATGTCCTGGGAGCGCTCCACTTTGGTCTTGTGGCAGTCCGAATGGGAGCTGGCCCTGGGTACTTTTTGCCTGCGCTGTGGGCCCCAAACTCCCCTCCACGATTTCTCTGTCCTCCCCCGTCAGCAATACCAATCATTCCAACCCATTGCTGCTGATTTATCTCCCCACTTTTACAGGAGAAATGGTGATAGAAGAGAAGACTGTAAGGGACACAGAGACACAGATGTGGATCTGGTCTTCCCAGGACCATCCCACTAGTAGGGGCACTGTGTATGTGATGACAATGCAGAGCTCAGAACCATGACAAGTGGAGACACAGGGTCATGTTAGTTCAGAGTACGGAGAGGCCACCTCCAGCTTAACAGCAGATAATTATCCCTGGTAACCAAAAACAGCTGGGGTTGTTTTAACCCTGACGTATGGTTGTCTGTGACTCCCATCTCTCTCTGCCCCCAATCATCCAAGTTCACTCAGAGTTTATGTATAAAGCATTCAGATGTTTGAGTCTGAGTGGTCCGTACCCTGGCTTCTTGAAGCTAAGAGTCCCTCCCCACCCCTCTTACCCAGGGCACACTACTTAACCACCTGTTTCCCTCGCCTGCACACAACTCTGCAAGTTATGATGAAAACCCAAAGAACTAAGTAGGTACCTGGCAGAGTGGTAGCTACTGTAGTTCTGCAATTCTAAAAAACAATTAAAAATCTCTAAAATGAGGATGCCTCTTACTATAGCCACGCTTTCTCATAGTTGAATTAGCAGCACAGTGCTCGCTTCGGCAGCACATATACTAGAATTAGCAGCACATTCAATAATGTGTATTTTACATCTGATGGTGCTTTATACTCGCTAAAAAGTAGTGCTGTTTCCCCCAATCAGACCTTCAAGACACTGGAGAGGCCATACTAAGAAGTGCTGGGTCGCAAGACTTGCCTGACTGCAGCCCACCACCTTAACCTCAAGCAGCTCTCAGTGTCCAGGTCATCCCCAACAGAGGAAGCTTCTGGAAAAGCTTTCACCCGAAATGCACCTAATCCTTGAAATCTCTTAAACACAGGGGCACATTTTTTAAGGTATACTTATGGAGATTTAAAACGGGGCAGCAAGTTGTCTCTGCCCTAGCCTTAAGGGAGTAGAAGCGGAAAGGACACAGGATTTGATGGGGACGTCTTGCCTACCCTCAAGCCCCTCCCTCAAGAGGCTGACGGCAGTGAGGCTGGCTACTGGCTCCCTAGCGGACCACCCTCACAGCGGCAGAGGAGAGGGGCGTCAGGGCGTCCTCTTTTCTACGGCTAACCACTCACTCCCCCAGGGACTCTAAAATGGCTGCTTTTCCCCAAGTCTTTCTCGGGGGTAAGGCGAGGAGATGGGGGGCCGCGGAGACACGGCTGAGGGGCACTGGGGGAGGCCCCCGGGGTAAATGCTGGGCGGCACAGTGGTAAACCAACCAACCAAAAAACTGGGCCCGGGGTGCGGTTCCGTAAGGGTTGCTTCTTCTGTCGGTCACTGTGCTGTCTCGCCGGTAGCAGGTACCATCCTCCCCCGGCCTGCTCCCCTCTCCCCGCCCGCGCGAGCCACGGCGAGGAGCGGACGGCTGCACTCACCGGCTCCGGGCCCGCGCCCCTCGGCTCGCCCCAGCCCCGCGGCGAGGCCCGCACGCCGCCTCCAGCCCCGGGCGGAGAGGACTCAGCCGGCCGGCGTCTGCGCACGCTCTGCCCGGGGACCGACACGGAACGGTCCCGGGAGCGGGCAGCCGGGATACGTCCCGAGCTGGGGAGGGGAGGGGTGGCGCGAGGCTCCTCCTTCGGGGGGGGGCAAGGGCTCGGGGTTCCGCCGGGGCGTGGGGTAGAGCGGGACTCCGCCCCTGGGGCGGGGCGAGGGCGGGGCCCCCCTCTGGCGGCGGAGGGCGAGAGGCTCCTCCCCTGAGAGGGTCGCTGGAGGCGGGGCCGCGGCCGCACGTGGGAGTCGGGGGCGGGAGAAAGTGGGAGAAGGGCGGAGGGACAGAAATCCCGCACAGGGAGGAGACTCTGCAGACCGCCTTGGGAACGTTTATTGTCTTACGGGGATAGGAGGTTATGGAGAAAAGTGAGGTTAATGAATAGAACTTTGGGTAGTTCGGGCAAAGTCGTTGAGTTGATTTTGAACGGCTTCCAAGCTCAGGTCATTTTGGAAACAGGTTGTCAAGAAATTCTCATGAAAGTTTGAAAAGAGTGGGCTGTTTCACTTTATATTATCTGAATATTATTGATTTTGCCGTAAGCAAGTTTTGCTTTAAAAGCAAGATTTAAATTTTTGTTTCAGAGAGTAATACAGATAAAACGGTAGACTATTCAGAAATAATTATGTTCCATTGTTAGTTCTCCGGAGAGGATGGGGAGCCAGCCGTTTCCAAGAAGACGGCAGGGAAGTTTGGGGAAGTGCCAGAGGAGGTGTTCCGGAAACTGTCCAGGGTAGCCTGCACCATGGACCCGAGAGAGAGTCCTGAGGAGGACTTGGTCAGCACAGGAGACAGGCCCCGTTCTTTCTCAGGTTGTGTCCTGCTGAGTAAGAGGGAGCAGTGCAGGTGGCCTGAAGGGAATAGGGGCAGGAAGTGAGGAGAGGAAGGCTAGGAAGGCTTGGGGTACTGAAGTGCCTCAACACAGCGGGACCCTGGAGACAGAGGGGATGAGGTTTGCAGGTGCTGAGTTTCCAGGAGGGATCCCCTGAGAACCTTCTGGTCTCCCTCTTTCTTTATCTGGCCTCTTCTGGAGAACAACATCCCCACCGGGATGCCCCCTGCTGTAAGATCAGGTATACACCAACAGCAGCTTCTGGAGCTCCTAAATGCCCATTCTCTAGACCCCGGCTGAGCTGGGAAGGAAGCCAGAGCCACAATCATTGCCTCACCCCTTGGAAGGATCGCCTGATGCCTCAGAAGGCTCTGCAGAGGCCAGAGGACTAGGGAGTTAAGAAACCAAATAGTTCACAGCTTGACTCTGTCATTTATAATAATAGCTATTTGTTGAGCACATACTATGGGCAAAGCACTGTTGTAAGCTCTTCATGTTATACTGCCTCATTGTTAGCTGTGGGAGGACAAGTCACGGTATCTCTGTATATCCATGTTTTAAGTGAGTTATATATGGCTTTATCGTGGAAATATCAAAAAGCAGGGTTTCTCAAACTTTAATATGCCCATGAATCACCTGGGAATCTTATTTAAATGAAGATTCTGACTCAGGTTTCTAGCAGGACCCAAGATTTTGCCTTTCTAACCAGCTCCCAGGTCCTGCTGCTGCTGCTGGTCCAGGGACTGCACTTGAAGCAGCAAGGTCTTGGCAGTTGGTAGGCACTCAATAATAACTATTCTTTGAATGAATGATTAAATGAGATATTAGATGCAAAACACTCATAAACTGTAGAGTGCTATGCAAGTGTATGTAATCATCATTCTAAGACAATAAGGTTGGGGAAGGACAAACTCCTAGAAGAGTAACTCTGTAGAATAGCAGTGAAGAATATTGTTTCTGCGTCAGACTCCCTGAGTCCAAATCTCACCACTCAGTGGGCAGAGCTTGGGCAAGTAATTTCCCTTCCTGTACCTCAGTTTCCTCATCTGTAAAATGGAGTGAAATGCCTACCTCACTGTGCCCCTGTGGGATTTATTGAGATGATTCACATAAATCTCTTAGCACTGGGCCTGGCATAGGGTTCAGTATGTTTTAGTTTTTATTGTCTCCTGGATTGGGGGCAACCCTAAAGCCCACAGGAGACTGGGTGTCAGCATCTACCTTTCTAAGGGCCATGGAACCAATTTCCTCCATCTTCCTTTGTGTCCCTCATTTCTGCAACAGGATTAAAGTTACAGTGAACATGAAAATTGATTAAAATGCAACCACTTCAAAGACAGCGAAAAAGGAAGTGAAGGAGAAAAAGCAGTAGAATCTGGTGAGGAATCAGATTGCCAAAGAAAGAGTTTGGGGATTCTGAACCACAGAGAGGAGGTTTTATATGTCTCTAGAGGCATATGAGTTTTGTGACCTTCAGTGAGTTACTTAAAATCCATGGGTCGCACCTTCTTCATGTTTGAAACGTGACTGTGAGGACATATACATGTTTTATGTGGATATATAAAGCTACTAGCAGAGTCTGACCTGCACTAGTGCTTAATAAGCAGTAGGTACTTTTTTTAGCACAATTTCTGGGCTGACCTCAGATGGCTTGAAAATCAGGCTTTTATAGTCTGGTGGTCACAGGCGAGGAGAACGCTGGTGCCCCCCCATGGTGAGTGCATTAACTGCAAGGACAGGACTTGATGTGATGCCAGTCTCAGAGCCTCTCTTGAAGGGTAGGCGCTTAACAGTGGCTCTTCCTCACACCAGTTCCATGGCTTTGGGCGAGTTCCCTCAACAATGGTGGGACAGGAGGGCTTGGACCCGATGATCCCTGAGACCTCTCATGATCTGTAAATGAATTAGGCATGGCCTCCCAATCCAGGTATCCTTTTTCCTCCCAGGGTTCAGTTTTCTTGCAGTTCAACTCTCCCAGGCCAGCTATTGGAAACCTTGGCAATACTAACTTCCCCAAATCCTTAGCAGCTTGTGTCTTGTAACCCCATTTTACTCCCGCAGACTCCGGACCCATATCCTCCTGTAAGGAAGAAGCTACCAGGAATTCCTCAGTGCGTTGTCCTTGGGGGAACAACTGGATTTTAGGCTGCAGGGCTTCCTGGGAGCCTAGAACAGCACCAGGGCCCCTGACAACTGCCCTGGGATTGTTCGGTTGCTTGACTTCATAGCTTAAATAGGAAGGTCCTACCAAGTGCCAGGATATCCTAGATGGAGCTGACCTGGTCAGTCTGACCAACAGAGCCTTGCAGCACTGGACTAAACCAGAGCCCTGAGAGCAGGAGTTCTTAACCTGGGGTGTATGGAGACATTTCCAGAGTTCATAAAACCCCTAAAATGGTGACTAGTGTGCAAAATCTCAGGGTATGGTACCTTTCTGGGAAAGCGGACCTGGCTTTTATTGTATTTTCAGAGGGGTCTCTGACCCCCAAAGGTAAAAAAAGCCACTGCCCAAAATTGCAGAAATGACTTACTTAGAATGTTCTCTATGCGGGACCCTGCAGGAAGCCTCAGAAGTGCGTTCCAGTTCCATGACCTGCAGTCCCTCTCAAACCTCTTCAGTGCAGCTGCATAGTGAGGGAAGACACCAACGTTGTTGGATGGATTTAAGAAAACGTATAGCATTCTTTCCTCTGCAGTGTGGCAGCCACAGAAGACCTGAAAGTGTTTCCCATTTCCCCTGCTTCGTTTGCTGGCATCAGCTTTCAGAGTCTACAGAACATTCCTCAATAGCTCTTCACTGATAACAAATTCCTATCCTATGAGGGGCATTTAGAAAGGATTGGTGACAAAAATTGGTTAGGCGATGTAATTCTATACTTGGGGCCCCAAACTAAACGTGGCTAAGAAGCCATTAGCCTGGTTCTCTTGGGTTGATATGAGCAGATTCTGGATGGCATCTAAAGGGAATTCCAATGTTTTTGCAGTGGCAGCAACATTAGAATAAGTAGTCTCCAAGATGGCTACTTTGTGAGACACTACTTATGGAATGTATAGCTTCTGAAACATTTTTAAAGCTCATTACTTAGGTCACAAGAAAAAGGTATAGTTTTCCATCTGAAGAAAATCAATCTGGAGTCTCCAGAAGGAGCATTTTCAGATATTGGGACCCTGAGGTTTCACGTGTACCAACAAGAATATGTAAGATTGAGAGAGAGAGGTGAGGTGTCTGGGTGGCTCAGTCGGTTAAGCATCTGCCTTCAGCTCAGCATGATCCTGGGATCCTGGGTTCGAGCCCCACTTTGAACTCCCTGCTTAGCGGGGAGTCTGCTTCTCCCTCTCCCTCTGCCTCTCCCTCTGCTTGTGCTTTCTCTCTCTCAAATAAATAAATAAATAAATAAAATCTTTTTTTAAAAAAAGATTGAGAGGTGAGCAACTTCCTTATAATTTCAGAGCTTGACCCAGTGTCCTGGATGCTAGATCTAATTCGGTGTGTCTCTGGAGAATAATGTCTTTAGGTCTTTTCCTGACCATTCTCACATGACAAAAAGGAAAGGTAACTTGTGTTCCTTGCATGATACCAGATATGGTGAGAATAATTTCAGATTATTGGAGCTATCACGACTGCTTAGAACTCAAAGGGACCTTGAAGATCCCCTAGGTCCAAAACGTTTTACAGACAAAGATGCTGAGGTGAAGAGCCGTTTGGTGAAATGCCCCAAGTCATGCAGCTAGATGACAGCCAAACTGAACTACAATTCTGAAACCTCAGAGTCCATCTTTGGCTCTTTCTGGTAGACTTCCTCCCTCAGTGTTTGAGGAAGCAGAAGCATGGGTAGAGATGGGTACAGAATCCGATACAGGAGTATATGACAGTGGTCCCCTTCTAGAGCCCCTGGGGCCCAGAGATTCACCCAATAGGAACCCACACGCCATTTTTAATTAGTCAGAATACCCCAAGGTAAACATCCATCCAATTGCCATACCAAGATCATAAAGCAAACCAAATTGAATGTCTTTGCGTTGGGTGGGAACAGTATCGGCTCAGTGTATCAACTATCTGGCACTTGTTAGCAGAGGTTAGCAGTTATGTCTTTGTTCTTTTAAAAACAGAGGTGTCATTTACATGTGGTTTTGGTTTTGATCTATGAAAAATGAGGAAAAGCCGAAATAATTATGTAAGTAAAACAATTTCAAATCATGAGAATTCTAGCAGGGGCGGGGTGGGGGTAAAGGGGACTTCGGCCGTGGTAAGGGGGAATCCATATTAAGGAAATCTGCAAGGTGAGCTGCACCAGAAAACGGCTGTCAAGGATGTCACAGAGCCGGGGGGAAATGGGTTGACCTCCTGAAAGTGTTTCCCACCCACATCACTATAGCATTGCTGGGGGATTCTCTGAATAATACAGCAACACCTTTAGGATGTAAAGCACATTACCTCTTGCTTTGTTCAGCAGAGAGGCCTGCTCCTAGGTCTGCTGAGGATTCTGTTATTTCAGTCTTTTCTTACCACACCTGTCCCCCATCCCAACTCAAACATCTCCAATAATCAAGAACCCTGAAAATAACAAATAGCGTCAATTTTTTATTTTCTTGCGTTCTAAAGGAAAAGAACAGGGGAGGAATGATAAATTTAATTTTTTTTACATCTCTAATTAGAACCCATTTCAGTTGAGCAAATCCATCTTAAAGAAGAGGCCACACAAGAGACTACAGTCATTGTAAGGGGTCTATAGTATGGTCTACTAGTACTATTTACTAGTGCTGAGCTTCTTCTGAACTAACTCCGTGCAATCAGAGATTCACTGGTTAGAAACCTGCCACTGCTCAATGATTAGAACAGCAGGTGCCCCTATTTAAAAACCTCTTATAAACCCAGGGTGGAGGCGGGCACATCTTCATTTCTCAGGTGAAAGGGGGCCGCCACAGCTGTATGACAAAAGGCAAGGCAATCACCAGAGAGCAGAGGGGAGGGGGTGTGTGTGTGTGTGTGTGTGTGTGTGTGTGTGTGTGTGTGTGTGCGTGTGTGTGTGTGTGTGTGTGTGTGTGTGTGTGTGTGTGTCCCCGTCCGTCCTAGCACAGGCTTTTTCTGAACTCTTCTGTTCCTGGTAACCCCCAGCACTGCTGTCAATCACCTCTATAAAACTGTGAACCCACACGCTCCCAAGCTTCAGACCAAAAGCAAACTGGCCTTGGAAAAATGAGGTCTGTTTTAATGTCCTCTTCACTTGAATTAGTTAGTTCTCCCTGTTACTGAATAGTCTGTTAGCAAGCGCCATGCCACAGCACCTGGAGCGGACAGAAAAATCATCTTGGAGCCAGTGTGGTTTAGAATAGCAGCACGCCCCAGGAGGCTGCAGGACAGAGGCTCCAGTGGCTGAAATGAAAGAAGTGCCCAAGGGCAGAGAGACCTTGGGAATTCAGGTTCCAGCTCCCAGGCTAAACCTTGAAGCTCTGAGGCTGGTGCTTGGTTATGGGATGACACCTTTTGGGGTTGTTAGGGGAGATGGCATTTTGGTGTTCTAGCTTCAAGCGAGGCAAGGATGCGATCTGAAGAGTAGCCTCCAATGTCAGAAAATGATTAAAAAGCCAAAAAGACCAATCATCTCCACTCCAAAAGCAGCTTTCCAAATGGTGATTTCTCATGCAGTCAGTATTCAAGTGTGTCAAGTTCTGGAGGCTCGAAGGGTGGGAGGTTCATCCAAATAGCCCGTACCCCAGCTCCATTAGGTATAGGTTCAGTGAATATAAATGTATTTTCACTGTTGTCATCTCAAGCCAGATACAATCACAGCTACATGTGCTACAACTCATCCACTCAAGGCATTCAAAAATGCTCTCCAACTGTTACTTTAAACTGTGCTTCCAAAGGTTTTGTCCTAGCAAGAGGTGAGACCGTAGGGGAATGTGAAGGATTGCTTAACCTGGACACATCAACTGTCTGCTTCAGTCACATCAGGCCAGACATTCATTGTAATGACTCCATCCTTGCGAGTGTCCCCCTCCCCATCCTTCCACACCAGCCACTTCCCGCCCCTCGGGGAATTGCATCCTTTAGAACATCCTGATTGGGGGCGCCTGGGTGGCTTAGTCGTTGGGCATCTGCCTTCGGCTCAGGTCATGATCCCAGGGTCCTGGGATCGAGCCCCACATCGGACTCCCTGCTCCGCAGAAAGCCTGCTTCTCCCTCTCCCACTCCCCCTGCTTGTGTTCCCTCCCTTGCTGTGTCTCTATCAGGTAAATAAATAAAATCTTAAAAAAAAAAAATCGAATATCCTGATTGGTAGCAACTTGACCTCCCCTGAGGATGGATGCAATCTGGGGAAGCCACCAAGTCTGGAGAGCAGGGAGGCTGAATCAGGCTTCCATATACCATCTGGGGGGGAAGCGCCAAGTTATGACTCTTTAAGGAACGAGGTTGATCTGGTGGTGTAGGTCATTCTGTTCTGAAAGCCATTCCTAAAAGGGAAGTGGCAAATGTCTTCAGCAAAGACTTCATCATCAGAAAACATGCACTTCCCAAGGCCAGCATAAATCTTGGTAGGTTTTATTCATGTTTCTGAATCTGTTACTCGTAGTTGTTAGTCATCCGCTATGCGTCCTTCTGGGTGATATCTACATCTACATAGTAGGTTTAACTATTCCTTAGGAAATTTAAAAGCTTTTCTGATTTTACATAAAATATTGTCCTAGTTTTCTTTCCCCTTACCTGCTCAGAAACATTAGGGGTGCTGTGAAAGGTCAAAGCCACCAGTTGCCCGTGGGTTTGGCAAAAGCCAGTTGAGTGCCAAGAGGCAGCCACCACCAACAGTTCTGAATGGGGGCAGGTTTGCTTGTCTGGGTCCCGTCCCACAGGTGCCTTGGGACCCCCGCCCCCACTCCCAGCCCACCTTTACAATGAAGCAATTAAGCAATTCTGTCGCCCAAGTAGGTGAAGACAAATGGATAAAGAAGTTTTCATCTCCTCTCTAGAAGCTTCTTTGGATCAAACCATATAAAGAATTGGAAGAGGGCAAGGACAAGTCAGGGTAATCTTAAACTACATGGGCTGGGCGGACCACTGCCCTGCGCTCTGCCTCATGCCCCACCCCTGCCAGTCCCGAGGAAAGCTCTAGAAATGGCTCCCTTCATCAGGCAACAATTGTTGGGCCTTAGGAACTTTAGTTAACGGCTGGCCCAACCGTCTCTTAGGAAACCAAAGCCTAGAGGTTACCCGGCCAAGGTTGCAAACTACGCAGTAGCAGGGCTGGGATGAGTGTTCTTTTCACTAGCCACCATCACATACAGAGGAAGTCCTGGGCAGCTGCCACAAACGACGGAAAGGAGAACACAACTTTATGCTGCCTGTGAGCAGATCGGCGAAGGGGCCTCCGTGGCTCAAGACTGACTTGCAAAGGGCAGCATCGAACCTCCCAGTACTGACCTCTGAGGGAGGAGAAGGAAAAGAGGAGTACAGATAAATTTATTAGTTAAATACTGATTTTACAGCCATTTCACCTTAAGACAATGTTAACAGGTTCGTGGGTTAGGGAAGGTATACGAGGGTGGCCTTCGTGGAAGAAAGCAATGTAAATGATGATTAAAACAGAATCTTGGTTTAAAAATATTCACTGCTACAGCCAGTAGGATTTGGGGGTCGGGAGCTGGGCATCTGGGGGGAGGATGTAGGAAGGCCACAGTCATCTAGAGCTCTGCTGCTGATGAGGACCAGGAAGGAGGAGTCTCTGTGAGCCCCAGCATCACGGGCAGAAACAGCAACATGGA
Source organism: Callorhinus ursinus (assembly GCF_003265705.2). NCBI lineage: Eukaryota > Metazoa > Chordata > Mammalia > Carnivora > Otariidae > Callorhinus > Callorhinus ursinus. The sequence continues at coordinate 150,149,544 of NW_027397066.1, forward strand.
GAAAAGAAGGCCAATTCCAGAAGAGCACAGAGCCGGAGACTCCCTCAGGGCCCACCCTCGGTGTCTTCTCTTATCGGTCATCATCTTTGCGTCTGAGTTTGGTTTTGTTGTGTTTGTTTGCTTTGAAGTGATGTTGCGACGTCCCTAGCTTTCTGCCTCTGGGACAAGAGACTTCTGCTGGGGAAAGGATGCAGGTGCCGCTGCTCACCACCCCTTGGATGAACTCAGCCTGCTGTCTGCCTAAGAGGCCCAGCTCCGCAGAACAAGAGCAGCGTCCGCGAGATCCAAGTGCAAGCGAGCCAGAATCCACGGAAAGCCTCTGCCCACCCCGGGGACGGTGTCCACCAGACACGCTCTCCAGAAGGATCTCAAGTCTTAGATGAGTGTTTGTCAAACCTGCTTTAGCAACAGAACCTTTTTGTACATACTCGGGACCCGCCTGTATGTGATGGGGTGGATGAAGGATTGGGGGACAGTTGTGGGGGACTGCTGTGTGGCTAAACTGCCGAGCTCTTGTTCTGCAGAGGGAGAGACCTGTTCAAGCCGAAGGCAGAGCTGAATCACTCAGCAGTGGAAGGGCTTTTTATTTCCAGAGGCCTTGCAGGGTGAGGAGAAGGAGTGGAGGTTTGAGCCGTGGGCCGGGGAAACGAACTTGGGAGAGGCGAAGTTGCCAAGTTGTGATTTTGCCAAAGGCACACCCTGCAGTGGGTGAAGCGGCCCTCTCCTCCATCTCCCCATGAAGCCTTCAGTAACATCGGGGCTAAACTCAACGTTTCTGGGGTCAAGATTCGGTACTGGGGAATGCAGGGGTGGGCCAAGCCTGAAGGGGGAGTGCCGGACAGGGGCAGCAGCGGCCCGGAGGGGCTTGTCGCATCCACATGCGTGTCAAACAGGTGCCCTGGTTCAGGCTGGACCAGAGATCCCAGCGCCTTGACCCCTCCACCCACCCTCAGATCCCCAGTGCTGGGAACACCATGGGAAAACCACCATCTTAGGCGACCGTGGTGGAAGGGTAGGGGAGGACATCTCATCTCTTGTGCGGGAGGGGTGGGGTGGAAAACAAGAAACAAGTCTCTTACTCCACAGAAGGGACTTAAATGTGCTCATAGTGAAGGGTGGGTTCTTCCAGATCAGAGTTTGGGCTCTTTCCAGTAGCCCACCCTTGAAAAGGCATCCGATAAAATCCAACACCCACTTCCCCTAACCAAATTGTCAATTTCAAGTTTCTTCCCAGTTGTTCTTCTGGAGTCATTCCCCAACAGAGCGGGCTGGCTCCCAGGAGCCCAGACCCTCATCTCTGCTGTCCTCCAAGTCCCAAGTCCGTGCAGGAATATGAGGAGGGAAGGAGGTGACATTATGCAGTGATTATGTCCCCATGACTGTCAGCCAAGGCCAGGCTATTCCAAGGGTCCTGCTTGGAGCTGGCCTGCGGTGACTGGCTGACGGAAGATGCATAGCCTTGCGGGGAGAGCTTCAGGGCCGAGAGGACTGGGTGGATGGAGGGCCCATGGCCAGACATCGCACTAACTGAGAACGTCTGAAAGCAAAAAGCGCAAGATGAGCTCAATGGAATCACCCCTGGGGGGCTCAGGAACAGGGGGTCTGGGCTGGGGAGGGGAGCCCCATGACACAGATGTCCCTAAGCTAGTTCCCAGCCCTAGGAAAGGGATGAGGGGAGAGGGCCCAAGGACAAGGGCAGGAGAAGACACCAAGTAGCCCTTGTCTCCGTTCTTCCTAACCCCTGTGCTGTGGGTGGGACGTGAGGGGTCTATGTGATTCATTCACTTCTTCTGAGCACTGGGACCCAGTAGGTGTGTGGATACTGTGGCTTCTCCGAAGGCTCTGATAAGTTACATGAGACATTTTCTATGGTCTTATCACCACTGGATCTCCATGCCCAGAAGAGGCTCCTGGCTCTCCTGGTTCTATGGGACCAGCCTCTTTACCCTGACAGTAAAAGGCTCTTTAGGATACAGCCTCCCTCAAGCGCATGCGGAAAACAGATCAGAATTAACAGGAAACTGTAACCAAGTGTGGGACTACCCCAATCCCAAATAGGGGAACCCAAGAGGGAAGGGGTTGGGGAGTAGGAATACCATCATATTCGAAAGAGGGAAATGACAGGACTGCTAACCTGTCTTCTGGACACATGTTTGAAGCTGAAGCTGCAGTTGACCCTCATTAAATGGCACCCTGCCTGTGACCTCCTCACCAACCCCCTGTGCCCACCCACCCTGCCCTCTAGTGTCCACACCTTTGCTCATGCCAGGAGGGTCCTCTTCCTCCCCCTCCTCCTGTTAAAATCTATCCATCCTGGGGGGCGCCTGGGTGGCTCAGTAGGTTAAGTGTCCGCCTTCAGGTCAGGTCACGGTCCCAGGGTCCTGGGATCGAGCCCCACATCGGGCTCCCTACTTAGCAGGGAGTCTGCTTCTCCCTCGGCCCCCCCACTTGTGCTCTCTCTTGCGTGCCTTCTCTAATAAATAAAATCTTAAAAAAAAAAAATCTATCCATCCTTCAAGGTCAAGGCCAAAGCACCTCTCACTTAGGAGACAGACTTGCCTAGAAAGTCCACGCGCCACCTTCCACAGCCTGCTATAGTCGTACTGCCATCCCTCAATGCACACAGTCCGACTCGGGCTGTGGCTGTGCCCTCATGTGTCCTTCCCCACAACCTGTGTCCGAAGGCCCCCCATGGAGGAGCTACTGAACATTTGTGTGTCACCGCTGCGTGCCCCAATCATTGTAACTTGATCCGATGTGCTGAAACAGACCCTTATGCAGACAAGCCCCTAGCCTCGGGTGGGGCCCCAGGGGCACCAAGCAGCTCCTGCTGCGACCTGCTGAGGCCCGGCTACAGCCCCCGTGTTCCAGGGCTGACCCAGCCACCTGGTCCTTGGCAGTGTACCACCGTCCCCCAGGCGGTCCCATCTCCCCACCTGGGGAGTGTACCTGGGACATGGAGCTGCTGTGCCCGTAGTGGGACGACAGCCCGGGCTCTGTCTTGATGGGGCGCATCTCTTCGCTGCTGCTGGTGACGGCGTTGCTGGAGTTGCTGGAAGCGCTGCTGGTGGGAGGCAGGCTCTCACCGCCCGAGGGACCTGGAATGAGGCAGAGTCAGGCCACCCAGGCCACGGGCAGGGGCAAATGGATGGCGGTCCTTGGAGACAGCCAGGGTAGGTCTGTGCTAACGGCTTTATTTAGATTTGCTGGGGAGTGAAGCAGCGTCCTTCATCAGTGCCGGGCAGTGGTTCTCAGAATGGGACACATGAAAATACCAGAATTTCACGGGAAGTTTTTCAAGTGATGGGCTCACCACCCCTTATTCCAAATCCTTGAGACCACGTGTGTTTCAGGATTGAAAAGTGTTTGGATTTTGATACTGTATGTTAGGGTACTTCCAGTGGAGCCTGAGACAACACCCCATAATTAAATACACTCATGGTTCTGCAGCAAAACATGTGAATCTTCACACATGGGACAAATAAAGACTATAAATAGCTGGAGTCTGTTCAGATTAGGTTTCGCTGCCAGAGGCAGCTCCCTGGATTTGGAATTTCAGACTGAACCAAATGCTTGCTCTCCCTGTCACCACAACATGTAAGGAGATGAAGTTCCCCAGGGGAAGGTGCTGTACTTATAAAACAGTGTGGACACAGGCAGAAAGGCTGAGGACCATTGGTGTAAGACACAGAAAATTCTAATGAGACAGACTGCCAGCAGGGGTAAGCCGTTGTGGAATCTGGGAACGGAGAACTTTGGTCATGTTCTTGGTAGTGGAAAGGGGAAATCTGTCTGTTTTTCATGCCTTAGATTAAAAGATAAACTTTCCACCGGATCAGCTGATTTATTTCCTCTGCAATGGCAGCATGTTCCCGTGAAATCTTTAATTTGGTAGCAGTACTGAGGAGCGAGTGCTCTTGATAGGAGCATGAGTCGTCCTCATTCTTCATCTAGAAACTGAGAAGGCAAAGTGGCACATGGGACAGAATATGGACCCGGAAGTGTAAAACCTTGGGTTTTAATTCCAGGTCTACCCCCTCACCGCTGTGTGACTCTAGTTAAGTCACTAACCTCTCTGTGCCTCAGTTTGCTCAGGAGTAAAATGGGGCTAATGGGTCACATGGGGGTCTTCAAGGACCAATGAGCTACTAATGGTAAAGCAGCTTTCTAAAATGCTAAGTACTACCTGATGTTAACTATCCACTGGCTTACAAATCAAGCTGTTGTGAACAGGACTAATGAGATCCTCCTAGATCCCAGTTATCTCAAGGAGAATAGAGAGGAACTGAGCTCTTGAGTGGCCGGCTGCAGCACCGAAGATGGAGGGATGAGTAGTTCTCCTTCTGGCCCCCATCCGGTCCAGCTGGCCCCCCTGTGGCCTTTGCAACTGACAGTGATCATGCACCTTGAATTGAGCCTGCTTCAAAAGCTCCCCAAATGTTGCATGGTGATGCTACTTTTCCCTGGGTTATCATTCTGTCCTGAATAGCTGGGGCTGGACAATGCTATCATGCCTTCGTAGCCTGGGTTGGCCCACCTAACTAAGAATACCTGATTTTCACATACTCCAAGGGCCACTGAGTTGTCCTATAGTTACACACAATTCTTTTCCTCACCTGCTGGTGTCTTAGATTTATTAAGATTCTTGGGCTTCCGTTTTCTGGTTTGAATCCCCTCTTTCCGCATTGCAAGAGGCCTTGGGACCTAGAGGATTACAAGTCAATATATATGGTTTTCCACTTGTACGTGATCTGCTACAGTATTTAAACATGCACACATACTATGAGAAGGCAACATCTAAGCAATTCCTCCACAAACCTTGGGGCTGGGACTAGGTGAATCAGCCCCTGGCACGCCTGCTGAGAAAGAAATCAAGTATGTATTGAGATCCTATACTACGTGCTGTTTCTTACACTCACCCTGGAGAAATGGAGGCTTAAAGGCACCATTCCTTCCCTCCAGAGCTTCAGTTGACTGGGAAAGACAGACAAGCAGGAAACAACCAGACTCATAAGTGATCTGGGAGAACGGAGAAGAAACACTAAACTGTGTCCCCAGCTGGGGAGGAGAGGAAGTGGCATGTGACCATATCAATGAAGGCTTCACTCAGGAGGTGATGCCTAAGTTGTGGGAGGTTGTCGAGTAGACAAGGGGCAGGCATTTCAGGCAGCAGGAACAGTATTTGCAAAAGCCTTTAGTGTATCAGCAAAATCAGGATACTATGAAAGTGAAAAGGGGGTGCTATTAATAATTATGCTAAGAAAATAGGCGGAGGCTGGGACAGCCCCAGTGAATTGAGACATCAAGTCACTCTACCTAGAGCAGCTCAGCATTGCATTAAGTCTGGTTGGAGCCAACCACAGTCTTTCCGTGGGGGGGTGGGGAGCAAAAAGAGATCATGTTGGGGAGACTGCCCTGTGGCCAGGTCCTGAGATAAACAGTCCATGGACAACACTTTTATTGCACTGACTTCTCATAAACAAGCAGTGACTATCAGGTGTCATGCTCTTGAACCATTCACAGGTGCCTAGACAGGGTCTGGGGAGGAGGCTTGTTGGATCACCTTTCTAGTATTTTTAAATAGTGTGCCTTCCCCGCATCTGGTTTCTCTTAGTTCAGGCCAACCAAATCTTTTAGCTCCTGGTCTGTGCTTGTCTCCTGTATGGGACTCATAACGGCCATGCTTGAAATACTGAAAAGACAAGTAATTACCACTTCAGAGATTAAACATGGAATGGTTAAGAGAGAGGTGCAGCAGATTAGGTGAACTTGAACCTGCCTTCTAGATCAGTATTTCCACCTTTGGAGGAAAGTGTCCTTTCCTCCCGCCAGCCCCCCACCCTGCCTTGGCCCACTTGAAGCCCATCCTGACCTCAGAAGAATATAGCCCTCATGTTTTTCCCCACCAAGCTCAGTACTTCTTTAAAAAAATTTGTAGTAAAATACACGTAACATAAAATTTATCATCTTAACCCTTTCCAGTCGTGTTAAGTATATTCACATTGTTGTGCAACCATCACCACCACCCGTCTCCAGAACACTTCTCATCTTGCAAAACTGAAACTCTGTACCCGTTAACCATGAACTCCCTATTTCCCCCTCTGCCAGCCCCTGGCAGCCCCCATTCTATTTTCTGTCTCTATGAGTTTGATTAGTCTGGGTACCTCAAGTATGTAGAATCATATGAGACTTCTCCTTCTTGTATGATTGACTTCTTTCACTTAGCATAATGACTTCAAGGTTCATCTATCTGGTACTATGTGTCAAAATTTACTTCCTTTCAGGGCGCCTGAGTGGCTCAGTCGGTTAAGCGTCCACCTTCAGTTCAGGTCATGATCCCAGGGTCCTGGGATCGAGTCCCACATTGGGCTCCCTGCTCAGTGGAGAGTCTGCTTCACCCTCTGGCCCTCCCCCCGGCTCGTGCTCTATCTCTCTTGCTCTCTCTCAAAAATAAATAAATGAAACAACAACAACAAAAAGAATTTACTTCCTTCTAAAGGCTGAATGGTATTCCATTGCATGGACAGACCACATTTTGCTTACCCAACTGTGGACACTTGGGTTGCTTTCACCTTTAGCTATTGTGAAGAATGCTGCTGTGGACATGAGGACACACATTTCTGTTCAAGGCTCTGATTTCAATTCTTTTTGGATCTATGCCCAGAAGTGGGATTGCAGGGTCATATGCTAATTCTATTTTTTAATTTTTTGAGGATATAAATTTTTTTAAAGATTTTATTTGTCAGAGAGAGAGAGAGAGAGAGAGAATGCACAAGCCGGGGGAGCAACAAGCAGAGGGAGAAGAAGGCTTCCCACTGGGCAGGGAGCCCAGTGTGGGACTCGATCCCAGGACCCTGGGATCATGACCTGAGCTGGAGGCAGACGCTTAACTGAGTGAGCCACCCAGGCGTCCCGAGGACACAATCTTTTTAAAACCTGCATAATATTCCTTTCTCCATTTCTTCTACCATTCCCCTATTGAGGAACAAGAGTTTCTTTAACCATTTCCCTACTGAAGGTTTTTTTTCTCCATTTTCTCTATCATGGTGATTCAACAAACATCCTTGATACACTTTTCTGCAGAAAGAAGTATGTTTTCTTATGAATGTTCTTAACTATATTTTTGGCTTTTTTTTTCTCACTAACAAGAAAACATGGTACATTTCTCACGATGAGCACCCGAATAATGTACAAAACTGTTGGATCACTGGGGCACCTGGGTGGCACAGTTGATTAAGTGTCTGACTCTTGGCTTTGGCTCAAGTCATGATCTTAGGGTTGTGAGATCGAGCCCTCTATCGGGCTCCATGCTCAGCACCAAGTCTGCTTAAGACTCTCTCTCCCTTTCCCTCTGCCCCCTCCTCTCCCTCAAAAAAAAAAAAAAGAAAAAGAATTGTTGAATCACTGTACTGTACACCTGAAACTAAAATAACACTGTATGTTAGCTACACTGGAATTAAAATTAAAGAACTAATAAAAAGATAAAGAAAGAAGACATGAAAAGATTCATGAAGACTAAGGTAGTACTGCCCCTCCCACCCCTCTCCCATCAATTCTGTCCCCACGAGGCAAGTGGAGGACCAGCCTGTTATGTTTCTTACATTTGGAAAACGTTCTCAAACGTGTATGCACACATACAGATCTATACACGTATGTACATGTGTATTCATCCATCCATCTATATCTGTGCGTGTATTTAACACACCCTCACCCCCATAGTATGGGGTCATACTATGTATATTACTTGGCAATGTGCTTTTTTGTGACTCCAGGGCAAGATACATGGCTCTAACTTAGTATTTTTTAAATTTCTGCACAATATTCCACATCATAGTACTGCCATAATTTACTCAACCATTCCTTTACGGGGCTTTGTGATGGTTTCTAGTTTTTGCCACTACAAATACTGCAGCAATAAATAGCTCAAACATCATTACGTACTGATTCTTTTATTGTTTTACAGGCTAGTTTCCCAAAAGCAGAGCTGCTAAATCAAAAGATATGTGTGTTTATCCTTAATAAGTACGGCCAGGGGCACCTGGGTGGCTCACTCAGTTGAGTGTCTGCCTTCGGCTCAGGTCATGATATCTCAGAGTCCTGGGATCGAGCCCCGCATCAGGGAGCCTGCTTCTCCCTCTCTCTCTGCCTGCTACTCCCCTAGCTTGTGCTCTCTCTCTATCTGTCAAATAAATAAATAAAATCTTAAAAAAAAAAAAAAAGTAGTGTCAGGTTAATTTCTTAGTGAATACTTGCAGTACGTCACATGCAAATCAATAACAGATGAGAGTATTCCCCCAAATCCACACCAGCATTTGACCACGCCAGCACCTGAGCTGGGACTCCCAGCCTCTAGGAATGTGGAAATGAATGTCTGTTGCTTACAAGCCACCCGGGGCCGTGGGGTTTTGTTACGGCAGCCTCTAAGATCCCTTCCAAATCCAAGTGTCTTTGCTAAGGAGGAAACAATGACATTGAGTTTGCAAGCGAGTCAGAGCGGAAGGACAGAATGCTGGGCAGTGGGTGGGGCGGGGGGGGGGGGACACGCGGGCGGGGGGGGGGGGGGGGGGGGGCAGGGCGGCTACTTACACCATGGAGCTTCATGTAGAGGCCACAGGCATTGCACACCGGCTCACCCTCGGCGTTGCGGCGCCACAGCGTGGTCGTAGTGGTCTGGCAGTTGGCACAGGACAGGCCCACTCGGCGGGAGGCAGACTGCAACAGAGAAGACAGACCCTTGGAGTCCAAGCCGAAGGCAGGCGCTGCTGCTTCTCCCTCACGGGGAGCGCCAAGGGCCTGGCCAGCCCTGAATGGGTGGCAGGGTCAGCGGTAAGAGCCCTGAAGGAGGACCTCGGAGCAGCCGAGGCGCTGATTCTCCCCTCACCTAAGCCACTGGGGGGGGGAGGGGCGGAGGGGGGATGGGAACAAAGACTTCGGTGGCAGGGGGAGTAGAGTGGACTCTAGTCCTCACTGGAATCAGTGGCATATCAATCATTCACCAGACAGAGGGCCCTGGGAGCAGAAGAGCTTTCCTCAAAAGGAGAATAAATGGGGGCTTCGGGTGGGGGAAGGGCGCTGGGGGAAGAATTATCGTATTCAAGTGTCTTCAAAGGATGGATGGGCCTTAGGACCCCAAGAAAGGTAAACGCCAGGGTTTAACCGCTCCGTTCCTCCCTCCCTAATATACATGACAGCTAATTTGTGTTGGTCAAAATCAAATCATACTAGAAAAGACCACGGAGCAGAGAGCCAAAAACCCCTTTTTGTACTCTTTTCCGGCCTTAGGGCCCAACACACACTGCTTAATCTCCCCGCTGCGCTTCAGGTTTCATTAACCAATCAGCTGAAAACAGGGTTACGGAGGAGTCCCCCGTCCTCCTGGGGTTGAGGTGAAAACAGGAGCTGTCCAAGGCAAGGCTGGACTGGGAACTGGGAAGCCTGGACTCTGATTCTAGACGGGACGCTCGGTATCCCTGTGACCGTGGGCGAGGTTAGCTTTGTTGAGCCTCACTTTTCACTTCTGCATAATGAAGGGGTTAAACTAGATGGTCTGGAACATCCTTGCAGCTGGAGCTAACTCTAAAGATATGAGGTATTACTGTGTTGCCACCCAGCCACCCAACCCCTCCACAAACACCATCTTTTTTAAAGATGGCTTGAGGGGCGCTTGGGTGGCTCAGTCAGTTAAGCGTCTGCTTATGGCTCGGGTCATGATCCCGGGGTCCCAGGCAGCAGGGAGTCTGCTTCTCCCTCTCCCTCTGCTGCTCTCCCCGCTTGTGCGCTCTCTCTCTCTCATTCTCTGTCAGTAAATTAAATCTTTTTTTAAAAAATGAAAAAAAAAATGACCTGAAGTCCAAAATTCAGAACCTGGGAATTCAGAATCAAAGCGTGAGCCCCGAAGCCAGGTGAGAAGGGTGGACTTGAGCAGTCGGCGCACGTGCTTACCAGCCGGCGCTGGGGCTTGATGAGGGGCCGGTTGATGCCGTTCATCTTGTGGTAGAGGCCACAGGCATTGCAAAGGTAGTGCCCCGTCCCGTCGCGCCTCCAGAGCGGGGTGGACATGGCCCCACAGTTGACACACTCTCTGCCTTCCGAGAAGTCATCAAACATATCTACTGGGTGGAAAGTAAGACAGAGGATTAATTCTTTCGGTTTGTGCCCAGAAACCTTACCTTGGAGAATCCAGAGGCCAAGGAAATAATGCCCTTTCCTTGAAAGGAGTAAAAGATGGATCAGCTCGGGTTGCCTCCCTTTTCCTGACTCGGCTCGGCTCACAGGACTGTCGGGAAGTGGACATTCCTACTCCTGGGCATCGCACACAGAGCACAAGACCCAGGTCACAAGGAAAGAAAGACTTGGGCAGCGACCACCAGCAGCCTGCGTTTTAGTCCCTCTCTCTCTTTCAGAGCCGGTGGCCCTGAGGTTCTCACCCAGCACTGAATTCTGCCCAGACCTTCCTCCTCTCTCTTTTTCCCTTTAAAACTGAGATTCTTTTTCCCTTTCAATACAAATACAAAATCAAACAAACAAAAAAAAAGATTTACTCCAGGGAAATTAGAAAATAAAATGTGTGAAGAAAATACAAATCATATGTAATCCTGTGACTTCAAGATCACCAGTTATTAACATTTTGTTCTATTATATCCTTTGCAATATTTTATATATTGACGTATACTTTGCCTAGTCGAGGTCAAGCTATATAATTTTGAACCTATTTTTTTCACATAATACCAAGGCATTTTTCCCACATTAGAAATTCTTCATAAACTCATTTTAGCATAGTATGGTATCCCGTCTTATAAACGTGCCATCCTCATTATCATTAAACTTTTACTTAATCCCTACCTCGTTTCTGATTCCCGTTTTGTAAATACTGCTCATTTTGTGCACAAATCTTAGCATTTCTGCCTATTCCTTAGGATACTCCCCTAGGAGTAGAATTACTGAACCAAAGGGACTACATTTTTGGAAAGTTTTTGAAATTTTCAAACTGCCCTGCAAAAAGGGCTGTGATCCATTTTCGTTCATTTTTGCCATTTCAATGTATCTGTATGATATACTGTACCACAGTTTGACACTTTTTCCTGCTTATTGGTACATAAAATACAGGTCCATATTGTAAGCAACTGTGACTTAGAGTCACTCACACTTCCGTGGGCACATTGCCACCACTCAGTCTCCTGCACTCGCTCACCACCCCCAGCCCCGCTCCCCACCGCCTCTGTTGCCCAAGTCTATAGGATTTTACAATTGACAAATTTCACTCATGCCCATTTCAGTTGCCCTGCTGATATAGGCTGGGCCAAGTTTCTTATTCTCATGATCTGTATAAAACCTGGCTGAGAATTCCAGAAGTCTCCCTGACTCCATGTACCCTGCTTCCTAGCCTGAAAAATATTTTATATCCTATCCAGATTTTCTGTCCCTAAATGCAGCTACCCTGGTGTTCAGATTGTTCTCGTCCTACCACCAGAGGCAAGAGTGGATTCTTCTCTTGTAACGGGGTGGGGGATATCTGGAGAGGAGGGGTTTTAAGAGCTCTCCCTCTACCGGGACTTAGCACTGGGTTTTAAGGTCACACATTCTGCTAGTTCTGTGGCCCAGCTACTTGCCCTAAGGGAACGTGAGCTGAAGAAGAGGATGGTGGGGGGCCCTCCCCTCAACTCTGGGCATACAAACAGTCATTTGCACCTGCAAACAAGTAGCTGTGTGTCCACACCGAGTCAACAATGTGCAGGTGTGAGGGGCTATTTGCTCAGGCCAGGGAGCTGAGCACACACCGGTCACAAGAGAGGCTATTTTTGCACCTGGGTCACACCGAGAACCCTCCCGCAAGGTCACCTGCTTTCAGAGCCGCACACAAAAGGACAACTCCCGTCCCAGTTTGCTTCCCCACGCCTGGGTGAGGCAAGGAAGGCGCCCACACGCCACCTCCACCTCCAGACCCGGAAGTGCTGCCCTTGTCCTGAGCCGGTCAACCCCGTTCCCCCAGCCAAGACCTTCCCCTGAGGCCAGGGAGGTTCACAGAAGGACTCTGGAGCAAGGAGAGGCGCTTGCAATGTCGGCCTTTGGTTGGGGGTTTGCAGCGAACACTAGATGGCACTAGAGCTTCAAAATTGAACCAATACAGGGCATTCTAGCCTAAACCATGCTTGGGGATGGAGGACTGTTTCAGATCATGTTCCCAGTCCAAACCTAATGCGACCCTCTTATTCTTTTTTTTTTAATGGAAAGATTTAAACACGCTCAAAAGTGGACAGAATGAACTCATTTTTTTTAAAGATTTTATTTATTTATTTGACAGAGAGAGACTGAGAGAGGGAACACAAGCAGGGGGAGCGGGAGAGGGAGAAGCAGGCTTCCCCGCGGAGCAGGGAGCCCGATGTGGGACTCGATCCCAGTACCCTGGGATCACGACCCGAGCCGAAGGCAGACGCTTAACGACTGAGCCACCCGGGCGCCCCATGAACTCTTATTGAATCATCATCCAGCTTCCAACAATTTGTGGCCAGTCTTGTCCCATGTATCTCTCCACCCTCTTTCCTCCATCCTGTATAACTGAAGGAAATCCCAGACATCCTACCATTCCATTCATAAATATTCCAGTACGTAGCTCTCACAGATAAAGAATCACACTCTCCTCCCTTTAAAGATAGTAAACTGGGGGTGGCTGGGTGGCTCAGTCCGTTATGCATCTGCCTTTCGGTCCTGGGACCGAGTCCCACATCGGGCTCCCTGCTCAGTGGGGAGTCTGCTTCTCCCTCTGCCCCTCCTCTCCGCTTGTGCTCTCTCTCTCTCAATCTCAAATAAATAAATCCTTTTTAAAAAAAAAACCTAAAAAATAAATAAATAAAGCAAACCGGCCTCTTTCCCATGTTCTGGTTTACCTAAAGAAGCCTCCAGAGACAAAAATCTCATAATCTGGTCCTCTCTTTTGGAGGGGAGATCTCATCTCTTCACACTTCTGATTTTATATGAAGGGGCAGAATCTCACCGAAGGAGCCATCCGGGCAATTACAGTTTTCTCTGCTACTTACTGGCCTTAACTGAAACCCCAACACAAAGATTTGCCTTAGAAACTCCTTCACACTTGCCTCACAGAAGAGGTTACACTCAAGGCAATTATTTTACTGGCCAGGGAAAGGCACTGGAGGTTGGCAAATATGTATTTGTCACCGACAAACATTTACTGAGCATCTGCTATTTAAGCACTCTGATAGATGTCCCAGAAGCTAAGAGGGAAACATTCTCAGAAGGCCGATAACTGAGGTGGGCAAATTGGGCCAAAATACCAATAATGAGTTGACAATATTGCTCAACTCATTTTCAGAACATACCTTAACCAAGATGGGATTTGGATGGCAGATACTTCTTGTCTAGCGTGGGAAGTGCAGAAGTCAGACCCAGATTGAAGGGTCAGGTGTTAATAACAGTAGCCAAAGAAGAAACGGGATAGGAGGTCAAGGCCATGCTTCCTCAAGGCACCCTGTCAGATGCACCAAGTCTCTCTACAATCCACTAACCCTCCAAATCTACAGAAGTTTCCATGTTTTCTACCAGAAAGTCTTGCCATCCAACCTACTCAAAAACATGCTACAAAAGTTTAAATGCTTATTACAAAGCACTGTAACAATCGAGGAAAATGTTCACCCCAAACGTTAAATGAAAAGGGCAACACATGAACTGCCAGACCACCCTGAGGGCAGGTAAGACACTGAGAAGGAAGAAGTTTTTGTTAGGCTAGTTATTGTAATGTGGACTTTTCTTTCTTAAAAATGCCATTCTGGAATGCCATAGTTGCCTGTTTTTTAAAAAATCTGATGAAAAATTAAAACAAAAACAGAAAGACTTTTGATCACCTTAAGCAGCTCCCAGTCCACTTACACACACACACACACACACACACACACACACACACCACACACCCACCCCTACCTTGGGCTGAAGAAAGGAGAGAACGAAGTTCAAACCCTGCTGCTTAGCAGCCACCCTGCCAGAAGTGGGAGCTGATAGGCAGTGAGCCCCATACCAGCACAAACAACTGGTGGGGTGAACCCTGGTAACTTATGCCTTCATTAGAAAGGCGCTGAGTGGAACTTCCCAAAGGGCAAGTGGGCAGTGGCCTGAAGCCAGTTTCTCAGCCTGATTTCTAAGGGCACAGCTGTGACCTTCACTTATGAAAGCCCCACCTCTCCAGTGCTGGGCATCACGGCCATTGGTCCAACCACTTAGAAAGCAGTGGCAATCCAACTCTCTCGGAAATGGGTCAGCATTACACCGCATTGGAGGAAAGACTTGTTATAATAGTTGTAAAGTACTTTGCAAATAAGAGGAAAAACTCACAACAATGGCTGTAAAGTGCTTTGTAAACACCAAATGAGATAAGAGTGATGGATTATTGTTAGGTTTGGAGGGGTGGGGAGGGAGTGGGAAGACCAGGGACAAAGCTTGGTGCTGAGTTTTCGCAGGGGGAGGGAATAGATAAAAGAGCTAGGAGATTTGGGAATCTGACCTTTTCACCAAGCACAGGGGCGAGGGGGGGCCGTGCTCAGAATTGTGAATTGTGTCTCTCGGACTTGGCCAACTTGGAGACTTGCAGGCTGAGAAGGAACTGGCAGCCCGGCTGATAGTCTCTACCTGTGAGGCGCCACAAGGCTACTGCTCATGGGAAATTGTAGTTACTGATGTTTAGCAATCAGACACACAAAATGAATTAGGCCCTAACCCCATCCCCAGGAATGGGGATCAAATGCCTCACCTCCATCCATGAACCACTTAGGAAAACACTGTTCTTAAAGAGGGAAGCAAACTCAGCCTGATTTCTGAGGCATCCGATTTCATAGGGATGTTCCTAGGAATTATGGCAGATTACTTCTACCCAAGTGCCTGAAAAGAAAAATGTGGGCCAGGAGGTTGAAGGATCCCACCCCTGACTTCCCCACAGAGAAGTGACGCAATCAAAGGCAAAGACTCCGACCTCTCCCCTGACCTGCTCCATCCATCTTGGGGAACCCACCCACAGGCAGGGCTAACAAGCAAGTCAGGGCGGGTGACGGAGGAGGAGTTCGGCTGCCTCCATTTTGACCTCAAACTCTTTAGTTGGGTTCTTTTTTCCAGCGTGTCTCTGGGCTCAGGCAGAAGACCCTAAGGGCAAAGCATCCCCTGCTGGGAATCAAAACTATCCCCTTTCTTAAGGAGGACTACCCTGAGCCAGCAAGACCCTGCTCCTGCTGGACTCCAGGACAGTGATGGGTTTGACTCTCACTGCCTACTTGCACGCACCCACCCATGTCTGCCCCCCCGCCCATTTTCCTTACTTAAACCTGAGAGTATGTTGCAGGCTGTGAAGACAGCCTTTGGGACTCTAGTTCCCTGTTTCCCAGTGTTAGCCTCACCAAAATAAATCCCTTTCTTGCTTCGCCTCAAAACTCTGCCTTTGGATTTTGTCAGTGGGGAGTGGCTGAACCCGGCCTGTGTAGGGCCCCGGAGCCAGGTGCTTTTGCACCCCTGCGCCCCAGCTACACTGGGAGAAGGAAAGGAGGAAGAAGGGGAAGGAATCAGGGGCCAGGTTCATGGTTGGCAACGTGTGTTGGGCACTGCCTGAGAGCTGGATTTGTCTGCCCACCTGGGGACGTCGCCGGTATGAATTCCAGCCCAACGGGTGGATGCCACAGAGCCTGGTTCTGCTCGGCCCTGGAAGTGCCCCTCAGGCCTTCCGTCTTTTGAGTGGCTTGCTCTTGCTAGGGAAAGCTGGGTCTTGGGCCAGAGCCCATGTTGAGCCCCCTCCTTCACCTTCACCCTTCACCCTCCTGACACTATCTGACCTTGGGCCCCCACCACTATTTCCGTGGGGGGCACTGAAGCCCAAACATTTGTCATGTGTCTGCTCTCCTGGCCCCTGTAGCAAGTGCTGGGCATAGAGATATATCAGACAAAACTGGGGCAAAAATCCCTGCTCAAAGTTGTTTTGGTCTAGCTGGGGATACACAACCCAAAACAAAGAATTATATGAAATGTGACAAACTGCAATGGCTCCTGGGCTCTATCACGCACCCCAACCCCTCCACCCTTAGCTGCACATCTTCAGTTGCCCTAGACCACGCTACAATCCATTTGGGGAGAGAAGACACGTGAACACAGTGGAAATTACCCATGCTCTGGGCAGCTATTCAATGCTCCGAAACAGAGGCCAGTGGGGATCCAAGGCCTCGGCAAAGAGAGAGGAGGTACCTGCCCAGAGACCTCCCCAGAGCCAAAGGGGCCTCAGGAACAAAGTCCCGAGCCCCACGCATATGTCCCTTGCTGAACCCCAGCCCTGTGTCCCATCCAAAGTTCACCAGAGACTGTGCCTGGATTTCCTGACAGCCCTGGCTCAGTCCTCCGGGCTGGCGCCTAGGGCTGGGGCATGAGGAGCAAACAAATCCTGAGGTTTTTCTGGCAGCCTAAGCCTTCTGTCTTCTGGGCTTTGTCAGGCTTGGCCTGTGACAGGGGGCTGCCAAGGGGAAGGCGGACACAGCTCAGGCAGCATCGGGCTGGCAGGGGTCAGCGCACCGAATCTGAAAGCTCCTGCAGCCACTGAACAGAAGCGGCTCCCGCCAGGCCTGGCCAGAACGGCCCAGCGAAGCCCAGGGCCTCCGCTTCTGAGCGCGGAGGGACAACATGGCAGCGCCTCACGGGGGTTGTCCGTTCCATTCGGACCGCGGTGCCGTGGGGTGCGGAACACTTTCAGCATCTTACAGACAACAAACGGACAATAATCTACATGAAACGTTTAGCATGCTACATTTCTTAATAGTCACTGAAGAGTATGAGAGACCTTTAAACTTTTCTCCAGGTGAATTTTGTCACTGCACTGGAAATAAACTTTCACCTTCACACACACACACACACACACACACACACACACACACACACACACAC